>NW_017732104.1:7244-40424 GCF_001890085.2 Hipposideros armiger | reverse complement strand
TCTGTGTCTCTGAGACTATCTCCATCCACTTCTCCCATCCATTCAGTTCCTTAGAATCCACGTATAAGTGAGATCATATGATATTTGTCTTTCTTTGATCGCCATTTCCACCGCTCTCAAATGAAGCACCCAGGCGTTTTAAGAAATACTAAGAGCTAACATTTAATAAGCATTTACCACATGCCCAGTCTCTTTGAAGCATTTGACACGTATTTGTACAGTAAATCCTCAAAATACCAATGAGACAGGAGTATTTGACTCAAGATTATTTGACAGATTTTATACATCTTAGGTCACACCACCAGACGGTGATCATTTTAACCCTAGTATTAACCTGTATGCTATACTGCTTCTCTGCATTTGCTCTCTCAAACAATACTTTTAAAAAAAGCAACCATCTTTTTCGCCTTTCAACAATAATTTACGTCCTGTATTCCTATTAGGTAAATACCGTATCCTTTTCTTTTCTCTTTGTCCAATTATTTTCTACCATGCATTATTTGTGTTTTTAATAAGGAGGAATCTTCTTCGTTCCTTGTTATTCACTCCTTTAAAGAGATAGTCAAGCCAAATATGGGTAAGAACAATGTTGCTATAGCTTCTGCTTTGTGTTGCTAGTTTCTTTTTACTGGATCTGCTACATTTTTCCTATGAAGGAAATAAACTATATATGAGAAGCATGATGGAATATATTCCCTATTTTTAAAAAATGTATTAAATCAGAACCTTAAGGGAAGAAAAGATGACCAGAAAGTCCAGTTGTAACAAATTTTCAATGTCTGACGATAGTGAACACAGTATGGATGTTCACTGTGTCATATGCATTAACGGATTTTGAAATCAAATCCACAGGTCACACTGTGGCTCAACATGGCTGTAAAAATTGCTACACTTTAGATATTGAAACTACTTTTAATGTAGGAGATAATTTTAAATTCACACATGTTTAGATTTTGTCCTTTTCTCTAATACAAGTTAGATAATATGTGGGAATGTGTTAGTACAGTGTACATAAGCAATGGCTGCAGTGAGGTTCTAGAAAGGTATGTTGTTATGTCAACAGCCTACAGAATTATTTACAAAGAAATAACTATTGGAGTATGCACATCTACTTAGAGAGAAAGCATCTAGTAGGAATGTTACACTTGTAACTTTTCTTTTAAAATTTCAATATAAAATATTAAGCATTTGCCACCAAATCCATATGCCAACATTGTTTGGTGGCAGAAACCATGACTATTTTTTTAAAGGTACATAACACAAAGCAAGTGCCAGGGGATCCCACACAGCTCTCACGTTGATCCTTTTGTACGTACATTTTTTGCTACATCCTATTGTGTTATGACTCTTCCCTTTAAAACATGCAATTCCCACTAGCAACAAACCTTAGCTGAAAATCAAAGACAGGCTTGAAAACGCATTCATAGTTTATCAAGTTATTGAAACAAACTTTGAAACAGAAATTGTGGATCTCAGGTTTCTGGATGTATTTGACATCTGATATAGTCAGAAAATCAGATTGACTACTCTGTAACACTATATATAAGATACTTTTTTTTGATTAACAAATATGCTAATGGGTTGATCTCCATTCTTTTTTGTTGTTGTTTGCATTTTTTGGGGGTTTTGTTATTGTAATTTCTGAAAGATTAAACTTTTTTCCACCCTTTAAAGATGTTTTTGAGTAAGTAGTTTGAATATTATGCTAGTTATATATGATAATATTTGAAATCTTTTCATCCATATTTATTTCCTCCTTATTACTCTAGTCATTCCCATCTACTTTATAATTATTTGTTGAGAGCCTACTATGTGCCAGGCACAATCCTAGATTCTGGAAATACAACTATGAACAAAATAGACAATTCACAGTTTATATTTTAATAAAGGGAGACTGATAATGATTAAAACAACAAATAGAAAAATAAAAAAAACATATCAGATGATTATAAGTGTTATGCAGAAAATTTTAAAAAATAAATAAATGGTGATATGCTAAAAAATAGCTGCGTGGCACCTATAGAGTGAGCCGCAGAGATTCTTACTCTGAGAAAGTATGGCAAATATCCTTAGTTCCTAATCTAACAGTCATTCCCCTGACATTTCTTTCCTGGAAAAATATTGATTGCATTCATCTATTCACTCCTGGATATAATGCTTGGAAGGCACTGTAACCATGAAAAGAAAGAGAATGAGCAGAAAAACCGCACGCCTTGACATACCCAGACTTCATTAAATGGCATTGTAATAGTCCTTCCAGAATTCGTGCAAGCGAAATGATTAAACCCATTATAAAGTGACTCATAGGTGTACCTTTCATTATTGTAGTATAAACATTCTAACAGATACAAAAGTAGCATTTAAGTTGAGGCCCTAATGACAAAGAAGAGCCAAGCTCTAACAAAGTTAGAAAAAAGTATACTCTAGACAGAGAAAATGACTGACCCAAAGAAATGTATGGCAGGAATGAGTCTTCTGAAAAAGAACACAGTGTGTCTGGGGCTTGATGGGAAGGGTGACAGTAAACAAAGAGGCCATTAGCGATGGAGCAGAATCATATATATTGTCCCGGGCTTTGCTCGTCAGAATGAGGTGTTGGACTTTACTCTGAAAGCATGGGAGCCATTAAAGTGTTCTAATCTAGGGAGTGCCATTCCTTAGATTCATGTTTTAAAGAAATCCCATTGGCTCCTCGTGTGGAGAATGGAGAAGCAAAAGTGAAAGCAGGGTGACCCATTAATAAGAGAATCGTGGAAGTCTTGGTAACAGATAATGGGGCTCCGCGGATTTGATCACAGCAATGGAGAAAAACAGAAGTGAATAGATTTGATATACATTTTGCTGGATCTGTCAGACCTAATAATGGATTGGATATATGGCTGAAAGAAACAGAATAAATAATAAAAGATGACTCTTTAGTTCTTTGGTTGGCCTTTTAACTAAAATGGGCTCAAATGTTTAGATAAGAAGAGTATATAAATGTTGCACATCAATATATATCTAGTATGAAAGAAATTAAACCTCTTGTAATAGAATTCAAATATGTTGCTCCTATAAAAATATTATTAAATATCTACTGTAAATTATAATTTGTATCATTGATTAGGGATGAAAATAATGATGAGATACAGCCCCTACCTAGAAGATCCTCAACTTGAGAGATGGTTATGGATAACTACCATGAAGTATAATAAATGTTGTAAAGAAGTATGTGGAAGATCCTCTAGGTACCCAACATAGGAAAAGCATAATTCTAGGTACCTTCTGCTGAACAACTAGATTGGAAACTTCCTTAAAGTAGGACGTGCTTCTTTTACTTCTTTGTTGCCCCTTAATACCAAGAGAAATGCAAGGTACATCATAGTGCAAAATATGCACGGAAGTTTAGAAGTTCAGATCTGTATAATTAAGTGACGTGCAGTTTTCAGTAGAGGCATGAAGGTAAATCCTGAGTAAAAACTTCTCTGTAAAAATTTCTTTGTCCTTTTGCAAAGACCAACATAAACATCTGGAGAAGAGTGGCCTCTTCCTCACAACACAATAGGAGTGGTCGGACGCAATTCCTCCATCTATGAAGCAAGGTACATGTCTAGTGGTCAAAGACTATTAAGTAAAAAGGTATGTGTTTATATGGGTAAACTAAGGCCTATGTTAGCTTTTATCCATCTGAATTATAACATTTTTTCCTTAAAGGAGTTCTATATTCTAGTTTAAGTCTTTGTTTAATACAGGTCAAAGGAAGCTGTTCATGACAGTGCCTGTTCATGACGTCCCACTGAGATCAGAATCACCAGCGCAGCTGCTCTTCCAAACAAGAATATAGCCAAGTATGCAAATATCCGTGGTGTGCTCCGGGAGGACTTGCAAGTGACATGGTCCTCTGTCCAACTGGTAGGGGCCATGTTGATGGTTTCAAGGATTATTTCCTTTTTTCCTTTTGCTGGAAGGAAAGATAAGAGTATTCTCATTTGTTTTCTTGTGTGTGTGTGTATGTGTGTCTGGGTAACTTGTTTACTGATTTTGGTGGGAGGAAGGCCTAAAGTTAATCAGCTCTGCACTCATTAGGCAGTCAGTGGAAATCATTCCAGTTGGCTGCAGGGGACAAAAAGATAAAGTGTCCATCCAAAAAAAAAAAAAAAAAGGAAAAAGAAATTAAATATTACAAAAAAAAAATCATAACATTGCAGTATGATGGTATGAAGACACTGACCTTCCTAAATTGCCCATAAATGTTTTAGTTCTGAACCAGAAATGTAGAGTAACGTAATCCTAAATTAAATCACAACTTTTCTTGATCTTTCAAAATCTAGGTTTGTCACTTTGCTAAGATGACGTTGGTGGTGACCTTAAATTTATGGCTGCATTATTCTCCATATGCCTCTCTTTTTTTGTCTTAACATTGAAACTCACCCCTTCATAGTTTACAATAAAAGATGTTTACAAAACAGATACTCTTTGCAGGACTTTTAGACAAGCTCGAATGCCTGCAGCACTGAACTCCATTTGGTAGATATATAATAGGATGTTTTAATTTCTAACCCGAAGCAGCTCACCCCAAGATATAAAATGCCATGGGAATCAACCTATTGTTGAAATGTACTTTTTGGACAGACCCATTTAAAAATAACCCTGACAAATAAATACAAAGATTGTTTTTTTGGGGGGAGGGGTCAATCATGATAAAACAAAGTCGTCTCTTTCCATTTAACCCAACTCTGGCTGAGATTCAGTATTAAGCAAACTCCTGTTTTCCTCTTTTTTTTAAAAAAAAAAATCTATCCCTACTTAACTATAACACTCTTCTCAAATTCACATAGTTCCGTTGCTAGCATAACATGAATGTAACCAAATAAATATATTCTGAGATGCTATCATGAAAAACAAATTAGTAGAAATGAAATCAGTATCAAAACTGCACATAAAATGTCATACACACATCCTGGGTGAGTCACATGTCACTGGGTTGGAGCTAAGTCTTGGTTCTGCGCTTACTTGATGCAGTAACTTCAGCCTGTCGAGTTTCCTCTAAGATTTGGCTGTCTCACTTTTCTTTCATCTCGCTTCCCCTTCCTTCCCTCACTTCCTCCATCTCTCCCTACACATTGTGTAGACAGATGAACAGTGAAATAGATGGCACATCGTATGATGGTAAGTGCTCTGGAGGAAAAATACAACAGGGAAAAAGAGTTGACGGTGGTGAGAGGAGTCCTTGCTATTTTCCACAGGGTGATCAAGGAGGTCTTTTCTTATTAAAAGGTAACAATTAAGGAGACTTGAGGAGACAAGGAAGGAACCTTGTTAGGCTATCTGGCCAACGATCATTACAAGAAGAGGAAACAGTATGAAAACCTTTGCAGTTAGAGGATGGTGGATGTGTTCAACAAAGAGAAAGAAAGTGAATGAAGCTGCCGCTGAGTGAGCTGGTGAATTCTGAGTATGAGCTGATATGTCAAAGTTAAAAGGATCTAGAGCCTCGTGTGGTGTGAAATCATACACAGTAAGTAGGTTGCTGTGATGGGGTTGGCTATCCAACTCGGAGGTAAAATCCTTGGGAAGCTTTGGCAAAGAGGGCAGACATGTTTTAAGTGGTTCTTTCTGGCCCATGCACATTGGACGCCCTCTACAGGAGCAGAACCAAACAGTGGGGAGAGTGACGGTGGCCGAGACTCAGGCGACAGCAATGAAGGAGGGGAGAATCAGTCAGATGATGTTATTGTTTTGAAAGTATTTCTTTTAAATTAATAAGACTTTATTTTTGCAACAACTTTATATTTTAAAAAATGGAGCAGAACATAAAAATACTGTAGCTCATCCCCCCCCCCAGCTTAACTTCTGCAACTTGATGGACTAAATAGCAAGAAACTCCAGCACAGTTTCCATATAAACATCAGATGCATCTATCATGATAGGGGACGGGGGATCCAGTGTTGTGTACACAGCTGCTATCTCAATGGCTTATTACTGACACCAAATCTGACTCAAGATGCTAGCCAACTCGTGGAAGAGTAGCTCTAAGAGAGTCTGGGATATGAAATATTTCAGTCATCCTCAGAGCAGTGGATTGGACATTGAGTAAGTCCATCTTTGCTTCCCACCATAAGTAGGAAAGAAGGTATGGCTTCCAACGCTACTCAGACATTCAAAGTAAGTAAACACTACTCAGACGTTCAAAGTGAGATCATGAGACTAGTGACCGGAATAAGGTGGACTCAGAAATTCAAATTGACTACTTTAAGCATACTTTCTTATTGACGTGCTCTGACGTTTCCTCGGCTGTGGGTACAAAGTGTATCCTTGTGTTTATTACATTTGAATTTTTCAGTTTCTATGCCCTCACCAGCTCATGCAAAAACCCCTCCTTCCGCAACCCTTTCACGATATTCCTGAAAGCTTTTTCAGAGTAAAAAAAAAAAAACCAAAATAGCTTCTGCTACTAATTGCTCCCATATTCCACAAGCTTCCCTTCTACCATTAACTCCCCCTCCCGCAAAACACAGATCCCGCCACCCCAATCCATGGGAGTACTAGATATTCCTGTGCCCCAGGGGCACAGCAGCCCCTTTCCAAGCGGGAAGACTAGCTCTGTCCCATGTGCCTTACACGCCAATGTGGTCAGCCTTTGCCACACCCTTTCTGGAACCACTAAAGTCTTAGAGAGATGGGTGAAATAACTCTTCAGTGTAGTCTGCTTCTTTTCAGGGAACACAGATCTCTGTGTTCAGAGGGAGGAAAATAGAATTCCCCAATCCATTCTGAGAGAGAGATGCTCCACTTCAGTTAGTGAATTCAGCTTACTGTACTTGAAACTTCCAAACTTACAAAGAATTCCCTCCAGGGAGGCCTCCAACTCCTCCCCCAGCTGGCCTCTATTACCTCCCTCTGGCTGTCCCACCACTCCACCAGCCACAGCAGCATGTACCTAAATCACAAATACTGATACAGATTTTACCAGCTGACTCCTTAGACCCCAGGTAAATACATCCTTTAGAAGAAGAGGATTACCAGGTGTGTTCTAACCTGGATTCTCAGTTGTGTTCCAATGATCTAAATAGGTTTTGGCCACATTATTCCAAATTTTCCACCCTATATAGAGGTACTATACATGAATACACTGCTATTTGTTCATTTAAATATTTGATAATAATTTAAATAATTAATTAGTATTTATTGAACATTTCATGTACATCTAGCACACATTCCTATCATTTCCATTTAAAACTCTCTCTCTAAATGTTTTGAATTGCATCGTTTTTGTCACCATATCTTTTTCCCCGCTTCATTTCCTTTTTGAGACTACTCTAGTTACAAACTACCTAATACCAACAATACATATTGATCACTTTTTATGTGCCAAGTACTGTTCAGGTTGTATCAATAAAAGTTGGTAACTTTATAATGCGTTGTGGAGGAGAAAGGAATTGTTAGAATTTGATGGTAAACCTGGGTGGGATGGAAGAGAATTAGCACCTTGTTCAGTTAAAGGGGAGGGGGGGGAAGAGGAATAAATTAGTTTCCCAAAGTCAGTTCTCCTGACTCTGGGTGGTAAGCACACAATGTGATATATAGATGATATATTACAGAATTGTATACCTGAAACCTACATAACTTTACTAACCACTGTCACCTTAATAAACTTTAACTTAAAAAAATTATAAAAACAAATTAGTTTCCCTATCTACTAAATGATAGAATATTTGAAAGTTATACTCAAAGACCTGCATTACATTGGTTTTGAAAATCAATGACTAGCCTCTAGTTACAAACACACAAAGGTGGCTTCAGTTATTTTCTCAAAGTTCTCCAAAATAATATATCCTTTCTTTACTTCCTTTCAGTATTATGTTCTGTGATTGGCTAATTTGGGCCTGACCTTGTGGAAGGTCTATAAAGATGTCAGTAACAATAGAGGTTGTTGTCATGAGTTACTCATCATAAAGCAAGCTGAGGACTTTTATTTTATTTTTTTAGCCTTTGTGTGTTTTAAATACCTTCTGAAGATTATGATTTGGTAGGTCTAGGGTCCAGGTATTAATTTATTGCTAAAATTTTCATGGGCACGCACCCTCCCTCCAAGTGATGTCTATTGGTTTCCAGCAAATTGAGGGGAAAAAAATAAAAGCACCCAGAGTTTTCTCAACTTACATAGTTTATGTACATTCTCTTAATATATTAAAAAATAAAAGAAAACCAGATACACCCCATGATTTTTACTAAACTGAGAAGAGGGAATATTTCACAGATATTTTCTCAAGTGAATATTCAATTCCTAGTTAATGACTGTTTTTCAGCAATAGGTATCTTGGCCTCCCTATTCTTCACTTTTTAAATAAACTTGGTGACACCTGAGTTTTGTAATGTCCTTCACTGCAGCTGCCCTTGAAGTCCACAGAAAAAGCCAAATGAAGTAATCCATCTTAAGATGGGCGCTGTCTTCCAAGACAAGCCATCTCCCCGGAACAGGAGAAAGTCCAAGTGTTTCCTGACCTCTTTGTCTTTAGCTGTTTTAACTATTAATTATAGTTGAAATGTTCTCTTTGGGTATCTGAGATACCTCAGAAGTGAGTTTTTCTATCAGCACTATGTTGACAATGGCTCTAAATAAGAGTGCCACAAATATTTAATGATTCAAGTTTTGCCTTTTCCAGAATGTCATATAGTTGGAATCATACAGTATGTAGCGTTTTTCAGATTAGCATCTTTCACATTTCAATATGTACTTTATGTCATTCCATGTCATTTCATGGTTCAAGAGCTCATTTCTTTTTACTGGTGAAAAATATTACATTATATCGATGTACCTACTATTGTTTATCCATTCACTTACAGAGGGACATATTTATTGCATCTAATTTTTGGCAATCGTGAAAAAACTACTATGAACATTTGTGTGCCGATTTCTTTGTGAACACACATGGCTGAACAGGGCATTATACCAAAGCAAATATATAGATGGCACATAAGGGTATGGAGAGGTGCTCCACCTTATATGTCATCAACAGGTTGCAAATTAAAACAACAATGTGATACCATCACACAGCTATGAGAATGGCTAATAACCAAAACACTGTCAATACCAAATGCTGGTGAGAATGTGGGACAACAGGAACTCTCATCCATGGCTGGTGAGAATGCAAAATGATATATCCACTTTGGAAGATAGTTTGGTGGTTTCTTCCAAAACTAAACCTTCTCTTATCATATGATCCAGCAATTGTTCCTTGGTATTTATCCACGTGAGTTGAAAGTTTATGTCCACACGAAAACCTGCACACAGATGTTTATAGCAGCTTTATTCATAATTGCCCCAATTTAGAAGCAACCAAGAGGTCCTTCATTGGATGAATGGGTATATAAACTGTGGTCCATCCAGTGGAATTTATTCAGCACTACAAGGAAATGAGCCACCAAGCCATGAAAAGACATGGAGGAACCATAAATGCATATTACTAAGTGATACAAGTCAGATGGAAAAAGCTACATATTATATGATTCTAACTTTATGACATCTTGGAAAAGTAAAAACTGTGGAGGCAGTAAAAAGATCTGTGGTTGTTAGGACTGGGGGAGGGGGAAGATTGAATAGGCAGAACACAGGGGATTTTTAGGGCAGTCAAAACACTCTGTTATCATATTGTAATGATGGATATATGCCATTATACTCTTGTCAAAACCCATAGGATTATAATACCAAGGATAAATCCTCATGTAAACTATGAACTTTGGGTGATTATGACGTGTCAATGTGGGTTTATCAATTGTACCAAATGCACCCCTCTGGTAGGGGATGTTGATAATGGGGGTGGCTGTGCATGTGTGGGGGGCAGAGGGTATATGGGAAATCTCTGTACCTTCTTAATTTTATTGTGAACCAAAAATGCAGTGTTTAAAGAGGGGAGGGGGTACGATACAAGATGGGAGTCATCGCACAATGGAAGATTCTGGCACACAGTTGGATAATTGGGTCACCAAGGAGTTACATGCAGGGAACAAGTTTTAATGAACTATAAATGTGCCAACCAGAAAGTGACAATAAGGATATTTGGCAGTCTGAAACTAAGTCTAGGAAAAAAGAGGAGAATGAATTATATCCCGAGGAAATGAATCACAAACCATTACTCATACAATTGATTTGAACTATCAGTGTGGTACAACAAACAAATAAACAAACAAACAAACAAAAAATCCTTAGGGAGATATTTTAATCTACAATGGCCTCAGAAGCAAACTCCTACCTTCTTGGAAGAATTCAAATCTAATCTAGGCCAGCAGTGTTTATAAAATGGCTTGGTTTGTAAAAGGCAATTTCAGAGATGTTAAAATGTTAAAAAGATTACCTCTCAGAATTATGAAATTTGGCATATCTGTTACACCACATTCTTTGCTATTCTGAGAGGGCTGTCTTATTATTTCTTAGATTAATATGCTCATATATCAGAAGTGTGTAGCTTTTTCTGATAACAGTCTTTAATGGAGACATCTCTGTCTTCGTCTCCAGGTAGCATTTAAGATGTTTTCCATTCTATCTGTCCTGAAACTCATTTCCTTCTTTGGTTTCTCTCAAGTCTCTCTATTGTGGATATCCTCTATTTGCCTCGCTACTTCTGAGTTTCTTTTACAAACTTCTTTTCTATTAGCTGGTCTTTAAGTATTGTTCCTTAGAGTTCTCGCCTCAGCCGTTTTCACTTCCATTCCACATTATGTAAGCTCATTGCTTCAAATGTTTATGGAAATCAAATGTCTATGCCCAGCCAAGACCTCTTCTCAAGTTTTCTTTTAAAACAACAAACTGAGTATGTCAGAGTAGCTTAAAATTCAAATATTTCTAAAACAACATTCATTCTTTCATTTCAAGGTGATTTCTTCTGAATGTCTCACCTTTGTCACCTCTCTCAACTTTGAACTGAATGGATTAAATTAGAAACCTGTAAGTCATTTTTATTCTTCTTCTCTTTTGTCTCTTCTACAATTTACTGAGAATCTTCATATTCATTATTAAAAATTTTTCTCATGTACATACCAGCTTTTCCATTCCTACATCTTGTGACATTGTCACTTATTCCCAAACTATTGCAATTACTTAACAGTTTTTCCTGCCTCCAGTTCCAGACCCTGACATTCATAATCCTAATTCACATTGCTGTATTAATTCTCTAGAGATGCCAAGACAAAGTGCCACAAATGACATGGCTTGAACAACAGAAATTTGCATTGTCTCACAGTTCTGGAGGCTGTACAAAATCAAGGAGTCGGCAGGGCTGGTTCCTTCTGAGGGCTGTGAGACCGAATCATTCCCTGCCTCTCTCCTAGTTTCTGGGAGCCTCAGGCATTTCTTGGCTTCTAGATGGTGCTCTCTCTGTATCTTTACATCATTTTCCTTGTTGTATGTATCTGTTTCTGTCTAAATTGCCCCTTTTTATAAGGACACCAGTCATATTGGGTTAGGGTTTACCCTAATGACTTCATCTTAACTTGATCATCTTACAAAGATTCTATTTCCAAATAGGATCACATTTATAGATACTGGAGATTAGGACTTCAACATTTGGTGGGGGAACGGGGGGACACACATTTATTCCATAACAGTTGCCAAAATGTATCATTATAAATGAGGTAACAGCATTTCTGTCCTTTTCTTAGTTCCTCATGATTCTTCAATAAAGTTCACTTTCTTAGGATAGAATTAAGGCTGTTTGTCTTCTACTCCCAATCTATTTTCCTCATCTCATCTTCTGTTAATGCCTCCCAATAACTATTTGATCTAGCCAGTATATACCTGATGCTTTGATGCTTCTAGACTTAGCTGAAATCACACTATTTACCTGAAATATTTCCCCCTGTCTGTTGAAACTTAATTTTCACAATCCTCATTAATACATCTCAAATGATGTATTCTCTAAAGAGCCTCACTTGATTCTCCAAGGTCTCAATTAATCATCTGCTATCCCATTTTCCCATGGCATCTATTTAAACCACAACATTTTCAAGAGCATTTGATTTGTTTAATTGAACTATGTTTAAAAGTAAATAAATCTGAGCCTTCTTAAACTTTCAAGCCTGATAGAATTGCAGTGCCACAGATGAAAATGGGAAAACTAGATGGAGCAGCCTTTTTGTCAAAATTATGCATTTGATTGACACTGGATACCTGTTGGATATGTCATGCAGAATTCACTTCATCCCTGTAAATATGCGAGTTAAATTTCTTACATAACATCTTCCAGGGGAGAATATAGAGAAAGGGCCAGAGACCACTCAGCTTTACAAAACTACATTTATGTGATGGAAGGAGAAATAGTAACCAGAACTAGATAAAGTGTGGAAATAAAAAGTCAAAAGAAAGGAAGAATATATTTGGTATAGGGTATATATTTAATAATTGTTCATTCACATCTTAGTTCTAGACTGTAGAATGTAGATACCACAAAATTGGAAATATAGGCTAATATATTTATAGAGATAGCTAGCTAGGTAAGTTCTTTCACATAGGAAATGTTCTGACAGGTTTTAGCAAAACTACACATACAGATTTTTCTTTTAACTAAGGAAAGTTGTTTTTCCAACTATCTGCCTAAGAAACCAAAGTACCAACAAAGATAGCACTCTCCTCATGATCTTGGCCTATTTATCCATTTTATCTTCTCAGTTCTCATGTTGAATCATAACATTTAGCTGAGCTTGAATGTTCACACTTATGATGAAAACCTAAAGTGCATATTTAATGGGAATGAAATTCTTAAATCATACTACTTTATGATGTCTGATTTGAGTTTCATTCCAATTAAGTACATGTATAAAGATATAATTATTGCCAGACTGCCTTTCTATATATACTTTTACCCCCTCAAAAGACTTAATGAGTTTATTGGATAATTTTGGGAGATGAAACCTAAATCTTAAAGCTTCTTATTTCATTTGAAATTCTAAATGCAGTTCACCTTCGACATTTGGTTACATAATGGATAACGCAGCCAATTCATCTTCCCCTGATGATAATTCAGGCCTTTACTTAAAAGGCATCATAATTTAAGTGCTATAAATTTAACCAGTAGATGACAAAATTTTTTCCCCTAGGATTATGGCGAGGCAGCTTGAGAGTAATGGATGAGTTTCTATCACCATCTGCCAAGAGCAGAGGAGCAATCCTCTATGGATCTCTTCTTAATGGGACAATGAGGACATTATGGACATCTCTGGCTAATTTGGGACCAAAGACTTCTCTTAAGAATCTTTGCTTCCTTTTAGAAGGTGTTCATTTTAAGGCAATTACATATGAAATAAGGAAAATGCAAATGAAACCACAGCTGCAATCTCCTAAATGATGCCTATAGACAATTGGAATTAACCTAAAATAATCCCATTATTGTATAAGGAAGGGTTGTCCGCTAGCCATTGCCGCTCTATCCCAGTGGGGATGTGCTGAAGACAGCAAGTGATGCTTTATATGTCGCCATACTATAAAGTACCATGTCGTCTTGTTTGCTGTTCCCTGGGACCTGCAAATGTGGAATTCTCATTTGCTTCTTTTGGGGATTGTGGTCAGCATTTTCACTTTGAAATATGTCACCATCTCCACTATGCATAGGGTCTCAGGTTTCATTGTATTTTAGAAAGAAAATGTTCAAAAACCCAGAGAGGTATACAATTTGAACATGTTTCTCAGAAATAACACTTTGCAATTTCTATAAGTAAATATCACAACTTCTACCTATAAACATACAACTTTTACTTTTTTCTTACTCATCCATTGCAAGATATTCATAACTTGAGAGGCACAAAAATAAAAAAGGTTGGTGGTGCTTTGTGGTTTGAGAGACTTGAGTTTCATTCCTTTCACACGAGATATACCTCAAGCATAGAAACAAACAAAAAGTTGAAAATCAAATGCTAAAACAGTATATAACATGGTCACTAATCAATTTTGTTTAACTATACTAATAACAGACAAAACTGACTTCATGAAAATTAAGCTTTTTTAGAGGCAAAATGGGTCATTTAAAAATAACAAGTTCTCATTACCATAAATGCATAACAATTCTAAATGTGTACATATTATAGTTAATTATCAGAACTTAGAGGAGAAGTAAAAATATCCCAAAAGAGCATAGACACACAACTCTCAAGGTATCTGATAAAACATAATGATGAAATATCTGTAAGCTATAGAAAACTGGACAAAATGATTAAGAAACATGATCCAATTGGAAAATATAGAACAACTAAATAACCTAAGAATATAGACTGTTCTTAAATCCATGCGGGACATTACTAAAGTTTACCATATACCATGTCATAATAGTATCCTCAACAAATCTCAAAGGATTGAGAGTAAGCCAGTTATTCCTTCCATCACCATGTATTTGACCATCTTTTCCCTCTTCTACCATCCCCCTCTCCCCTTACCCTTTGGTAACCACTAAACTATTGTCTGTGTCTATGAGCTTTTGCTTCTTTGTATTCATTTGTTGCTTTCAGTTTTATATCCCACATACAAGTGTAGTCAACTGACTCTGGGTGGTGAATACACAATGCAATATACAGATGATGTATTATAGAAATGTATACTTGAAACCTATATAATTTTACTAAACAATGTAACCCTATACATTTAATAAAAAATAAAAGTAAAGTAAGCCAAATAAAGAATACAAAGGTACCCAAAAAACTCACCAAATATTTAGAAATTAAACAATGCACTTATAAATAAAACATGGATTTAAAAAAAAACACAATGGAAATTAGTATTTTAACTGAATGGTAATTAAAGTACGATATATCAAAATTTACAGGATGCAGCTTAGAAGGAAATGTTTGGCATTAAATGCATATATTAGAAATGAGTGAAGACTGAACAAAAATAACCTGAGTATCCATCTCAAAAACTCAGAAAAAGAAAAGCAAATGGAACCAAAGGAAGGTAGGATCAAATGGATAATAAATTTAGGGAAGGAATTTAATGAAATAAAAAAAAATTAAATTGCAATAGAGGAAATAAGCTAAAAGTTGTTTTCAAAAGACATAATAAATTCTGTACACACCTAGCAAGTCTGATCAAAATAGAAAGTAAAATACCAATTTTAGGAATAAAATGTGTGAAAGGATCACTATAGATCCTTCAGACATTAAAATGATAATGAGAAATATGAAAAACACGCAAAAAATTAAGAACTGAGATGCAATAGAAATATTACATGAAGAATATAATGTTAACAAAAATGACTCAAAACATTTGAGAAAAGCTAACTAATCTTATATCTTTTAAATAAAATAAATCCAAATTAGAAGCTTCCCACAGACATCTTCATAGCAGGTGGCTTTATTGGAGCTGCACTGTACACCTGAAGCTGATGTTGTATAATATTGTATGTCAACTATAAGTGAATATATATATATGGTCATGGGACGTGGAGTCAAGGAAATTGTAATAGATATGTATGATATTCGGAGGGGGGAAGTGGGATGGTGGATTGGGGGAGGGGGTTGTCACTTTGAGGGATAAAAACTATAACTATTGCACTGTGTTATACAGCTGAAACTAATTTTAAAAAATGTGTATTTCACAATAAAAAAAATGAAACAAGTCTTACATACACTGCTCCAGGGAAATAAAAAATGGAGAAAACCTTTCCAACTTATTATTGGAGGCCATCCTAATTTTGATACAAACACCAAACTAAAAATATTGCAAGATAACAAAAATAAATTCCTCTTGAGAATAGAAATGCATATTTCCCAAATGAATTACATTCAGTTAAAATCCAGGATTGTATAATATAGCAATATATTGTGACCAAGTTGTGTTTATTTTATGTATGTATTCAGGTTTAACATATCAAAATTAACCTATGTAATTCACAACAATGACAGAATAAAGGGGAAAAATCATATAATCTCATAAGCATTTCATAAAATAAACATCCTTTATTTATAAATATACCAGATTTGACAATTAAGTTCACAAACTTATTGCAATGATATTGCTAACTTTTTTTGATAGCAGAGGGACTATTCATTATAAATTTGTACCAACTGGACAAACAGTTAACCAAGTTTACTATTTGGAAGTGCTGAGAAGGCTGTGTGAAAAAGTTAGACGACCTGAACTTTTCACCAACAATTCATGGCTCTTGCATCACGACACTGCACCAGCTCACACGGCACTGTCTGTGAGGGAGTTTTTAGCCACTAAACAAAAACTGTATTGGAACACCCTCCCTACTCACCTGATCTGGCCCCCACTGACTTCTTTCTTTACCCGAAAGTAAAGGAAATATTGAAAGGAAGACATTTTGATGACATTCAGAACATGAAGTGTAATACAACAACAGCTCTGATGGTCATTCCAGAAAAAGAGTTCCATAAGTGCTTTGAAGGGTGGGCTAGGTGCTGGCATTGGTGCACAGCTTCCCAAGGAGAGTACTTCGAAGGTGACCATAGTGATATTCAGCAATGAGGTATGCAGCGCTTTTTCTAGGATGTGACCTCATAAGTAGAAAAATTAATGATAGAGGAAAACTTCCCTAATCCTATGCAGGGTATCTACAAAAAGAAATGTAAAGCATACATTGCATTTCATGGTAAAATAATTGTAAAACATTGAAAACTTTTTTTTTGAAGGAGAAAAGGATATCAACTATGATCATTCCTACTGAACACTGAACTAGAAGTCATAGCTTAGGTAATAAGAGTATAGAAAGAAATAAAGATATAATGATTGCACAGTAAAAAGTAAAACTTTTCTTTTATGCAGACAACATAGAAAGTAGAAAAGCTTCTAGAGATAACTATTAAAAATCAGTAAGTGAGTTCAGGAATATTATGAAACACAAAGTTGACATGTAAAAAATATTTTCTACCCAGTATACAGAGTATGTGAGTAGCCCCTGTAAGCAAATAGCTGGCAGACTCTTATTATTCATAAAAGTTGGGCCCTTGGTTGACCATGGGGAGTCCATGTCAGCAGATAAATTCCTTCTCAGGGTCCACATCCAGTATTGCCTCACAAAGAACGTAATGAGTGCAGGACTGGGTCTGGCCTCCATCACCTACCAAATGACTTAATAGGTTCACAGCAATTGTTCATCAGTTGGTACTGGAAGAAGGTGTGGATGGCTATGTGCCAGCCAGTACCTGCAAAGGCCCTGCTCCTCTCATGGTAGGTAAATGCATCAATGTCCCAGTTTGGGCCCAAGCTGTGTTCCCTTCAGAGTCTCAGCTATGCCTAATGACCCAATGCAGCTGACCTATGAGGAGGGGGAAAGAGGAATCAACTCAGGAGCCTAACCTAGTAGCAACATTTCAGGAATAAAGGGCAGAATGCTGCTGAAATACAAGTTGGGGACTTAGGTCTTGGTCAAAGGGAGAAAATAAAGACAATAAAAGCTTACCTGGGGCCCAAGCAGTACTGCCCAGGTCCTGCATAACAGAATGTGTCTCCCCAACAGGTGCAACTCTGCCCAACTTTGCCACAAATTCCTGTGCAGCCTCTAGACCATGGTATAAGCATCATGAGAGAGGGAGAAAAAAAAATATATCCATGAGAGGAAAAAAAAAGGATCAGTGTTCGAAAGGGGCAATGGTGCATAGCAGGCATGGCCAAGCCCAGTATGTGCCATGTATTAATTGTGAAAACCCTAACATTACTGAAAACACACCTTGTTCCAAACACTAGGCTAATGGACTTTATGCTTCTTGTTTATTAAAAAAAGAAAAGAAAAGAAAAAAATATTTTCTATTACTGGCATTTAATTTTGTAAATATCAATTGCAATGGTATTCACCAGCATCAAACAGTTATAAATAAATCTAAAGTAATTTGTGAAAGGCACCACACAGAGAACTGTGCACAACTTCACTTGTTTTTGTTTTTGGAGCTGCATGTTGGCTTCTCTCAATCTTCAATCTGCTGTTTTGAAATCAGAACATATCTGAATGACTCACCTCAACTTGTTTCCCCAATGCCTTAAAATAGATTTTTGCTTGTTTGTTTTGAATATTTTCCCGTTTTTCTAACTGTACTCTGAGAAAGAAATGGCCTACTAAAAGATAAAGTGTCACAGTGGGAAGAAGTCAAACGTTTTTCAAAAACCTCTTTTAAACCAACAGAGATATCTTTCCTTTCTCTATATATATTCATCATAAAAAGTTAGCTAATGCCTGATATGAGAATATCCTTAAGGTATTATGTATTTACTTTTTAAATAGAGAAAGCTAATTGTGCAATTGACAGGTTTTTACTTGATTAAAGGTTAATAAATTATCAATGAAATGTTTCTCATAGCCATGTACTTATTTGAATACTATAAACACTAGTTTTTACACAAATATTCTGTTCACTCTTGAAATTTCACATAACACCTGAAAATACACAAAATATTAAACTTAAAACCCAATGCTTACATTTTGAACTAAAAGATAATTTGCTACTTTTTCCATTATTTTTTTACTGCTCTACATATTTTAAGGCTTAGCTCTTATTTACATAGACATAGCAATCTAATCCAAATGTGTAGATTCTAGATTCTGACTGCTCAGATCCAAATCCTGGCTCCATCACTTAATTAAAATCCTGTATCTTAATGGTAAAAGGTCATTACGACCAATGCCTACATAGGATTGGCGTGGGGCTTCACCAAGACAATACATATAATGTATTGATGCCACTGTCAGGCCCAACTAACACTTGGTGAGCCAATTTAAACCCTTATTATCTTTGTGATTTTAGACAGAACACCCAATATTTTTATTCTCATTACCAAAACATGAAATTATATAATAGTATTCTTTTTAGAAGTGGAAATATGCTCGGATTTTTGAATGGCACCTGAACCTAAAGTTTCCCAACTCACAGACACTTGTTCTTTTAACCACACATGTGTACTTTCTTAATTTAATGAACAAATTCAGCGTTCTGCAACAAAAAGCGTAAGTTCCAAACAATGAGGATGTGAATATATTAGCTGTTGGGATGCTAATGTAAACAATTTTCTTCCATCATAAAAATTTCCTTACTCTTACGTTCCCTTCCTTTTGTTCCACTCATACTTATGGAGTTTCATTTTAGGCACTGAGAATACAGACATAAAGGCTAACTCCTGTCATCAAGAAACTCACAGACTAAAGAGGAGGCAAAAGTTAAAATAGTGGAGTACTGCTTGTGTGACAATAAAGAGATGTAGAGAGGAATGTAAAATGACTGTGGTGTTTTCTGCAATGATTATTTTATGCCATAGGTATTTTTTAGTTCCAGTTCAATCTTCGTAATATAAAAATATGTTTTAAGTAGAGAAAAAGAGAAACAAGCTACATCCGAGTAGAATAACAATGAATTTAGGCCTGCTGAGTGGCTCAGTTGGTTAAGAGCTCACTCAAAGAGGTTGAGCTCTGAGCAACAGTGGTTTGATTCCTGGCCTGAGCTGAGCTGCCAACAGGTGGCAGGATGGCTTAGCTAAAAAAAAAAAAAAAAAAGAAATTGTCTATTGCTTGCCTTCAGAAGGAAATGATGAAGACATAGTCATTTTTTTAGGCAAAGAGAATGGTGTGCCCTGCCAAAGAAATGCCCTGTCTTGTAAAAAAATTGAAAATACTACACCTTTTTAATTTACATTTAGTAAAGCAGTTTTTAGGAGCTCCTTCCAAAATCTTCCTAGTGATTTAGTCAAAGTACTTGCCAGTAAATGATATTTGGAGCAGTATTAAACTCTGACTAGTAAGATAATTTAATGGATTTGCTTAGACTCTATCAGGCTCATTTGGAGTATGCTTGTGTGAACAGAAAATCTGTGGGTACGATTTGCTACAATCCTGCCCTGAAGGGTGAAGATGTGAAAACAAAAATTGAAAATATGTGTCCTGAGGGCCACCATCACCTACTCGTCGGCTTTACCATCAGGCCTCCACTCCTAGGTTCCTAGGCTTGGCTTTAATATCTCTAGTGTTTAGTTTTAGAGGCTGAAGGAGAATTGGAAGTAAGAATGATAAAATATATTCAGAATTAATGTTGAATACATCAGAAAGAATACTTGGAAACTCTTAAAAAAATTTTTATTAAATTTATTGGGGTGACACTGATTAGTAAAATTATAAAGGTTTCAAGTGTGTGATTCTATAATATATTATCTACATACTGCATTCTGTGCTCACCACCCAGAGTCAGTTCTCCTTCCATCACCATATATTGGACCCCATTTACCCTCTTCTACTGTCACCCCCTTAAAATGCTCCATTAGATGGACTTCAACATCCCCTTTTTCACTGTATTCTCAATGTCTCTTGCGCTTTAATGGTGGTGATAATCCTGCACAGGCCTTAGCACTGCTTGATAGAGCCCAAAAGACTGGCCAGTAGGTGCACCCCAGCTGGTAGCCAGCACCTTTTATAGCTCTGATAGTCTGCAGACTAACATAGGAAAGCTCCCTATCTCCAAGGCACACAATAGAAAATCAGACTCATTTAAAGGAGTCCCAGATGGGCCATGTGAAATCCTGAAAGTCATCAAGATGTTCATGCCTATGAGGTGTCACCCTACTAGACATTGAATAAAGCGGGTCCATTCTGCTCTGACATTTGGGGTACCCTACATCTTCTGTGGAATCACTGAAGCTCAGACTGTAAAGCACCAGACATCTCCAAAGCCCATAGCTTTATCCATTGCTGAGGACCAGATGACTTAATAGCATGGAGCTTTGGACACATCCTTCTTTATATGAAGTCAATAAGAGGTGCCTCTTCTAAATGGGGTTGAAATGTGCCACAAAAGATATTCTATATTTACTGAATCATGTATTTCTGAATAATAGGATTGCAAGCTGCTAAATAAAGAATAGCACGGGGGTGTCCGTTTATATACCATTTGCAGTTGACTAAATTGGCCCAAACTTCAGGAAATCAGTTTAGCTGTATATTGAGTCTTAAAAATATCCATAATTTGTTTTTATCAATTCCACATCTAGGAGTTTATAATAAAGAGATAAGAAATATATAAAAGGCTAAATACACAAAGATGTTCATTATATAACTACATAATGTAATAAATATGAAAAATTACATGTCCAATAACAGAAAATGATTAAATAATTTATAGTAAATATTTATGATGAAAAGTATATAATTAAGGGCCGGCGGAGTGGCTCAGTTGGTTAAGAGCTCACTCAAGAGTGTGAGCTCTGAGCAACAGGGTCACCAGTTTGATTCACGGCCTGAGCTGAGCTGCTGCTGAGCTACCAACAGGTGGCAGGATGGCTCAGCTAAAAAAAAAAAAAAAGTATATAATTATAAGATGGCTTATTATTTACAAATACAGCTTTAATGGCATGGAGAAGTGCAAATACTATAATGTTATGTAAAAACCACACAATAAAAATGTCAGTTACAGTATGATGGTTATATAAAAATATATGTATATATATACATATATACCTCTATGTGTATGTATATATACACATACACAGAAATATAAACATATATGTGTATATATATATATATATATACACACACACACACACATATATATATATACATATATATATACATATATAGTGTCTACACAGAGGAAAATTATTTATTTCAATAAATAAGCACAAATTAAAGAAATATTCAAATATTACCTTTAGTTTTCTTTGGGTGAGATAACTTGATAGAGAAGTATATTTATATTTCATTCAAAATTTCTTCATTAAGAACTATTTCCTAGATTTAAAATTAGGAAAAATATTTTTAAGCTTCAAATCACATAGAGATTTTTTTTACTCAATGTTTTGATGCGAATATGATAAAACATAACTTACCGTGATTTAATATGGCACTCATCATTTAGAGCTATCCACTTGCTAATACTTACACAGCCCACAGAACATGAGAGAGAGTGTCCATGAAATCAAATGTAGTTATGTACTTTATAGAAGATTATGGGGCACTCAGCAGATTGCTAATGCTGCCACGGTGCTCTTTTTAAACTATAGCACTGGAAACATACCTTCTGGAATATAATATGGCTGAAATTAGGCAATATGAACAACAGTAAATGGAAATCAAATAATGTGACCATGAACACCCATATGATTGGGAGACACGTCTGCGGAGACCACTTTCACGGAATGCAAGGCAAAATCTAGGTAGCTTATTCTTTGCTTCCTAGCACCTGCTGCTTCGTGTCCTCAAGGGAGGGATTTTACAGCATGTAAGCTTATAGCTCTTCCTTCTGCTATAGATGAGATTTCGGCTCACAACTTGACATTGAGAAACATGATTTGGATTTGTGATAGTTTCTGAAGAATTAAGGGGTCTGTAAGCTAGAAATATATTACTTCTTCATTACCCATTTTGTGAATGCCAGACATTGTTTATATGTTATTGCTTAAGTGGAAGCCAGTATTATTAAGTTACAATATAGCCTAGCTAAACGTTTACAACTAAACTGAGAAAAGTTAAAAATTCCTGCCAGGGAAAAACAAAATTGGTTTGTTAACTGAACAGAAGTAGATAGTAGGTACAGTTCCTGTTTCCAGGATAATATTATTTAGTAGGAAGACCATATATGTATTGCCTTATATGCCTTCCACGTGTAAATAAACTGCCAATTTATACTTTCACAAATAGTCTACTGTCAGGAGATTTTCAAGTGAAATGAACAGTCAAGCATAAAATACGACCAATGTTTTTGAAATGTAATGCCTGTGGTCAAAACGCAATGGGGAAATCATAAACTACTCTTCTCCTATAATGCTATTTTCTTTTTTTCATTTTTTATTTCTTGATGTTTTGCACTAATTCAATGCACTTGACTCAGATACCCAAAGCACAGAACTGGAAGAACAGGGTGGGGGTGGGGAGAGTATCATAGGCTCAATATGGGAGCAGATACTCCGAGGAGCTGCTAGGCTGCTAACATTTCCGTGCAATCGACTAGAGAAGGCTTAGGGGGACACGTCGGTACTTTAAAATGGCATAAAACTCCTTACGTGTTCTGCCTCCCCTCTCTAGATATGTGACATCACCTCTTTTTCATATCATGTTCCAGTCAAAGCAAAAGATTCCTTTTTCTATAGACGTGCCACCCGTATGTCACCCTTACATTTTGTACAGACTCTGCATACTAGGCAGCTGTACTCGTGCTGTCCCTTCTTTTGTCCATGGCTCAGTGTTAAATACCCACTAAAATCAGCCCAGCCTTTGTTTGAAGGCACTGGATCGATAATAAGGCAGCCAGGAATCCAGGGTTCTGATCCCAGAAACCAGGGAACCACATCAAGGTAAGTCCACCTTTCTGCCACTTTGCCCTCGGGATGTGTACCAAGGCATGGAATGAGGCAAAAGGCTGAGAAGTGCTACAAAGGACCTCTGCTAACAGGTGGGAAATCCAGCAGAGCTCGAAGCAATCTCTGAGAAATTCAGAGATGAATACTGAGTTTGGGATTGTCAAGGTAGCCAGGAGTTGACAAACTAGATCCCCGAGAAGGGTAATGCAGGGGAAAGATTTTGGTTAGCTCACTGTTTGGGGAACACAAAAATGAAGATCCAGAAATCACCGAATAGGAGAGGTCCTGTGCACATTGCCGAGTGCACATTTGCAACTAATGGAGGGCTACAAGGCAGGAGTGAAGGTAAACCCAAGAAGAGAGAAACAGTGAAAAATGAGGGAGGAAAGGAGGGAGAGAGGGAAGGACTGGGAGAGGCAGGGAGGGAGGAAAGGGACTTGAAAACTATTGTAGCAATCAGCCAACTCTATCTTTAATTGGATTTCTTGTGATCTGCTCCACTGAGCATGGTCAATGACAGTGCAAATCATCTTTGGAGAGAAACATAAGAGAGACACTGAAATGTTTACTACAGTGTAACCATAGTCCCAGACTGGAGTACAGAGAGAAAGGGGAAGAAGAAATATTAAAAAAAATTTAATGGTCAACAACTTTCTGAAACAGACAAAGGCATCAAGCCACAGATTATAGACATTCCACAAAGCCCAAGTAAATAGATAAGAAAAGAAACATACTTAAAACGCTCAGTAAAATTGCTGAGAAGTTTGGGCCAAGAGAAAAACATCTGAAAAGCAGTCATCGGCATGAAAATCACGTTTTCTTCAAACATATGCAATTCAACTAGCCGCTAATCATATCTTTACAATGCTGCAAGTAAGCTATTGCCAACCTAGAGTTCTAGATCTAGTGAAAATTTCCTCCAAAAGTGAAGAAAAATAAATAAATATTTTCCAAGTAAAAAAAAAAGTAAATAAAAGAATTTGTGCCAGTAAATCAATATTAGCACATTTTTAAGTGTACAATACAGTATCGTCGCCCATAGGACAATGGCGAATCGCAGATATCTAGACCTTATCCTACCTGAAACATTATGCTCATTATTATCAATTCCCCAGCCTTCCCACTCCCTAGTAACCACCCAATAGTAAAAGAAATACTATGATGAGTTCTTTAGGCAAAAGGAAAATAATACTATTAATAGAAAAAAAAAAAGGAAATTCAGAAAAGAATAAAGACTATCAGAAAAGGTAACTATTAGGGTAAATACATATGAACACACTGTAGAAAAACATAGCAGTAATTTATTGAGGGTTTAAACATTTGTATATTTCACATTATAATTTAAACTACATATATATATATATATATATATATATATATATGCTTTTTTTTAAGTGCCTACATGATAAAAAGGAAGAGAAATTAATTGTACTTCTTTATAGAATTCACTGGCCCTAAAAAACACTAGTGTGTGATTCCTCGGTTAGTTATACAGATGAACATGTAGAGATAATAAAACAGAGCATGTGGGTCTGTGGATGAAGATTTAATGATATTTAGAAAATTATCATGAGGATATACACATTTTAACTCACATTACACTCAAATATGAAAAAAGAAAAAGCCCTTCCAGGTTACTACTACTAATACAGTAAAACCTTGGTTTGCGAGCATAAGTCGTTCCAGAAACAAACTAGTAATCGTATTGCAACACATCGGAGATTTACCACGCTAAAATGTATTAGAAATGTTTGCTAGTCTTGTGGAACACTTGCAAACCACGTTACTCACAACCCAAGGTTTTACTGTATTAGTATTCGTAACTGATAGTTATGGAAAACTCCTCACCCGAGGATAAGAATATACATGAAGGGTTTACAGATCGGACATGGATCACAATATCCATAGCTGTAATGTATACACATCTCAAATGACCCCTTTATAGCAACTTACCATTAAAGCATCAGATATTAAAACATGCTTTACTGAAAAAGGCAATCTGAAGAAGTGAATACAGAGGCTTTCTCAAGGGTCACAGTCCGTGGATGGCAGAACTGGAATTATGCACATATCTCCATGTATTTTACATATAACACAAGTTACTTCATTGAAAACTGTTGTCCTGAATATTTAATCAATCAAAAGACAGCAAATGTATTTCAGTACAAGTAAAGGCTTTCCCCCTGAATTATAATTTAAAAACCTCACATATTGGACCCCTATTATAATGGCTTTCTTGATCAGGTGTTAAGGAAATCCACTCAAAGCAAAATCCTGCACGACGTGATTTCTCTGTCAATCTCAGTGGGCATTTTTCTCTGTAAACAGTGCTTTGTTGGCTTATGGTGATATGATATGGTGTTTTGAATTTTTGGCAAGGCAAAAAGCAAAAGTAAACTGAACTCTAGATGTGACTTCTTGACTTCCTATAAAAATGCCATTACCTTTCAATCTTACTTCTCGCTCCAAAATTCCCAAATCTGTCAACCCATTTGAAAAGTAAATAAATTCACAAATAGCCTAGCAAAATAAAATGATCTCTCTAATAGTTCTGGAGCTTAGAGGATGAAAGTTATGTATGAGTATTGCTTTTCTTATTGAAATCCAAGCAATTTTCTTTTTAATCCATTACCCAAGAGCTATAATCTGACCTACATTTCATCATCAGGTGCCACAGCTATGAATGTATTTTCTGACAATGTATTCATTATAGGTATAATGAAATCTTACTATAATTAAATAGTGTAATGTTTGTTAAAGTTGGATTATACTTTTATCATTTCAAAAAAATATTCATATAGTCGTTTCTTTGATGCTCCACTTGCATCCACTTTTTTGGGGGAAGATTTTTCTATTTCTAAATTTCATATTCATTGTCTGTGAAATAATGCTAATTTCATAATGTTTCTTAGATAATATAATATGAATGGGGGGGAGGGAGGGGAGAGAGAGAGACTCATTTGCATACACACACCATACCTAAGACTTTTCTCCCTTTTCCAGGCTAAACATTAGCTTTCTATCCAGGCTATTTCTGTCTGACCTTTTTGGTCCTTCCAGTTTATCAACTTCCATATTAAACTACAGTATGTGTCACAAAATACAACACTCCATATGTTGTTTGATCAATTCACTGTTTTGGGACAATATGCTCCATTTATTGAAATCAGATGACTCCCTAAATTTTCAATCATTTCATTCCCTGCTTAACAATCAGCATTCCTCGGTATCATTGATGTTCTTCAAGTCTGTAATGTTTTGCTCAGGATTGATTAATTTCTCATTTATTTTGTTTATTGTCCTGTAAGTCAGGAACACTTTTGAACTGGTTGCTTATATCCATTAGCACTAGAAAGATAATTATGAAGTATTAAGTGTGATAATTTACTTCTCTTCATTTTCTCTGTTCTCTTTATAGAGTTTGTGTTGATCATATGCTGAGACTCCAAGGCTGTATTTCTCTGAATCTTATCCTGTCTCTCACTTTTTGTACTTTTATTTTGTTTTTAATTCATCAGAATTTCCTTAACTTGATTTGTCTATCCTATTAATGCCTTTTTAAAAAGATATGTAGTAATTATTTTTAAATTAAAAAATTGCTTCTATTCTCTCTTTCATAATATCTTATTTTTATGTCATGGATAAAGTATCTTTTCAAAATTCTTTTAGACACGAATTTTGAGAGGATTTTGTTTGTTTCTCTCATTCTTGTTTTAAAGTTTCTTCTATTTCTATTTCTTCTCTGTCCATGTAGTCAATTTTGTTTTATTTAATCCTCTTTTCTTTCTAATTTATATCTAATTTTCACCATATAGCAGGTAAACCTTGGTCTTCTTTTAACATAAAAAAAGAAGTAATTTTAAAAATCTCTTTACAACTCTTCGAGCATCATTCTAATTTTCAATTTGATGACAAAAGCAATTCAATAGAGAAAAGATAACCTTTTCAAGTAGTCTTTTCAATAATGTAGCATTTGGAAATATACAGGCCAAAAATGAATTTTGACCTAAATCTAACACTCTACAAAATAACTAACTGAAAATGGATTCCAGATGAAATCTAACGTGTAAAACTATAGAACTCATAGAAAAGGAAAGCAAAAAAAAATTTTCTGGTTCTAGGTCCATGCAGAATTCTTAACACCAAAAATATGATCCATCAATAGAAAATCTGATAAATTACATGTTAAAAAAATTAGAAACTTCTGTTCTAGGACTCTAAGAGAATTAAAAGACAAGCTACAGAGTCAAAGAAAATATTGGAAAACTACATATTTGACATACAACTAGCATCTAAAACTAAGAAACAACTCTCAAAACTCAAAAGTAAAAATACAAACACGTACAAAAGACTTGAGGAGACACTGATCCATGGAACCCACACTGATGGCGGGTCAGCACATAAAAAGATATTCAACATCATCAGCCATTAGAGAAATTTAAATTAAAACCACAAAGAACTATCACTACACACCTAACAGAAGGCTACAATTTAAAAATATTGACAACACCAAACGCTGGTTAGGATGTGATTCCTACTCACATAATTTTTATTGGATCGCTCATGCATTGCTAGTGGGGATGTAACACAGCACACCAATTCTGAAAATGATTTGTCAGTTTTTTAAAATAACTAAATTTGCAACTATCATCTGACCCACCAGTTGTGTTCCTGGGCATACAATCTCAGGGAAGTGAGAATGTACATCCACATAAAAACCTATACACAACTGTTCACAGCAGCTATATTTGTAATAGTCAAAACAGGAATAATTCACCTAGATGTCCATCAGCAGGTGAATGGAAAAAAAAACAAAACAACAACAAAAATAACCTATCCATACCATTGAGTATTGCTATTGAGCAATAAAAAGGACAAAAAGGAATGAACTATTCATTCAGCAACAATCTGAATGAATCTCTAGAGAAGTATATGGAGTGAAAAAAGCCAGTCACAAACGGTTACATATTATATGATTCCATTTGTACAACATTCTTTAAATGAAAATTTGTAGAAATGGTGAACTGATTAATGTTTCCAGAGTTTAAGTATGGGAGGGGTGAAGGGATGGGGGAAAGTGGGTGTGTAATCTGAGGGATCTCTTTGGTGAGAGGTATGCTATGTACCTTGATTGTATCCATATCAATATCCTGCTGTGAGATTTGTACTATAGTTGTGCCAAATGTCATCATTGGGAACACTGTGCAAGACTGGGCACAATATCACAGGGGCTCTCTTTGTGTTATTTTTGCCCACTGCTTATGAATCTATAATTATCTCAAAATTAAAAGTTTAATTTAAAAAAGAAAAGGCATGTAGATTAAAAACTCCCTGAAGCCTGGAGAGAGAACTGGGACAATAACTGAAGATCACACACTGAGCCAGAATAACTCCTGTTTTCATCAGCCAGTCAGTGAAAAGTTGGAGCTTGGATGGAGCACTGAGTGTTTTTGTCAGCAGGGAGACAAAGGTAGCCCTCAGCTACATGTTAACAAAGATTAAAAGCAAGACATGAAATTATCAGCTGTTCACAAATAACTCAACTGCCTCTCAGAACAAAGCTCAAGGAGGTTTTTAGGAACTCAAAACATCCAGCATCCAACAAGGTAAAGTATCTCAACCAATCAAAAATGGCCAACCATCAGTTTCTTCTATTCTTTTGGCGTCTTTGTTTTCCTGGAAGGCAGTCTAGTTTTGCTTTAATAAGATCTTTCTATTCAGACTTCCTAATTGAGGTAGAAAGCCCCTTCCCTGCTCCCAACTAGTATGTTTATTTTTGTCATCTCAGTAATATATCCTTCACCATCCTTCACTTGTATGAATCACAAATGTGATCAGCCCAATAGACTTGAGATATTCAGTTAATAATGTATTAAAAGGAGAGTGAACACAAATATAACTGACAATATCAATTCCATTTTTTTTCTAATTGGCCCAGATGTTGCTCATAATTATGAATTGCACATTAACTTACTGATCCATAGTTAATATTTCTATTTTTTGTGCTAACCCTAATCTCTTGTACATTTCAAAGTTGAGAGACTTGACTTTTGAGAAGCTAAACAACCTCTGTGTTGCTCATGGGCACCATCCAAAGGTGAAAAATTTATAAATGAATGCAGTCGGAAGGGTAAGTAGAACCTGCCTAATAATGAACTTCCTAGTGAATAATATTAGCTTGATGTCAAATCAATAAGTAGACATTGGAAAGAGGTGATCAGGTTCCTATTTTCAAATTACTCTGAGGGGTATAGAGGATATACACTGGATAACTGAAGGTTGCAAACAGAAATGTTGATGAAGAAGTTATTTGCAACTGTTATATAGCATTACCACAACATGGGATAGTGGAACTGAGTACAAATGGAAGTAAACCCAGTCAAGAGGTTTGTAGGATATATTGGGTTGTCAGAAAAGTCATGACATATTTATTCTCTGTTTTTCATTGCAAAAATGTGTCATGACTTTCCCAGCGACCCTAGTTTGAACAGCATGTCTTGCTCAGCTATGGGGTGGCTTTGTGACATAGAATTAAGAGAGAATCACACAGAGTGGATATTGAGATGGACTTTGTAGATGCTGATTTGAGACACCTGTGAGACGTCCAGACTGCATTTTAATGGCGACCGCATGTGTTATCAGGCTGCTCATGGGTAAACCAAAGGAAACCCTGCAGCCTTGAACAGCATTATCTACCTACAGACACATCATTCTTCCTCACCTTTTGTCTAGTTCTGTCTAGATCAGTGTTTTGACTTCCTTTATGTTACCTTAATTATATATATATATATATATATAATTATATATATATATAAAAAAAATATGTATATGTATGTATATATCTTTGTCCTTTGAAAATCTTATTCAAGCTCCTAGCGAGTATTCTTCTTGCTGTATTTTCAGTGAATTTTAAAATGGAAATGTTAACTCATTCAAAGCTGCATATACACACAGATACATACACAGTTGTGAGTATTCATTGGGTAAAAATGTTTAGATAGTTCACAATTTCCCTGGCTATAATGAAATTGTTATAAAAATATGAGTTTATATAATACTTTTCAGGTTTCTTTGTATCTTTTTATCAAAATAGAGTTACTCAGTTAATGAAATTTGTAACAGAATTCAATGGCATTTCTATTAAAATGTTCCTTTCTTGTTGATGCTGATAATTATACACATTTCTCACATGTTTATTCTGTTAGTCAGAAAGGCACCAGATTATACTAATATTCAACCCATATGTCTCAATTCTGCTTACAAGGATAGCATGAAATATTTGTTAAATGCTTGTTAATACCCAAAAACACAATGCAGCTTCTATTGCCACATGATGAATAACATTATTAAAAAGAAAAAGATGTGTAAAGTGAGTTGGTCCTACAATATTTCTTTATATATAACTTTAATAATTGCAGCACTTGAAACAAACAATCCAATTTAAAAAATGGACAGAGGACCTGAACAGACATTTCTCCAAAGAGGACATACAGATGACCAAGAGGCATATGAAAAGATGCTCAATGTCACTATCATCAGAGAAATGCAAACAAAAAACACACTAAGACACCACCTCACTGCTGTCAGAATAGCTATCATCAATAAATCAACAAACAACAGGCAGTGGCGAGGATGTGGAGAAACTGGAACCCTGGTGCACTGTTGGAGGGATTGCAGATTGGTGCAGCCATTATGGAAAACAGTATAGAGGTATCTCAAAAAATTAAAAATAGAACTACTTTATGACCCAGCAATTCTACTCCTGGGTGTTTATCCAAAGAAATGCAAAACACTAATTCAAAAAATATATATGCACTCCTATGTTTATTGCAGCATTATTCACAATAGCCAAAATATGGAAACAATCAAAATGTCCATCAATAGACGATTGGATAAAGAAATTGTGAGGGCCGGCAGAGTGACTCAGTTGGGTAAGAGCTCACTCAAGGGTTTGAGCTCTGAGCAACAGCAGTTCGAGTCCAGCCCGAGCTGAGTTGCCGCTGAGCTGCCAACAGGTGGCAGGATGGCTCAGCTAAAAAAAAAGAAAATGTGGTACATTTATACAAAGGAGTATTACTCTGCCATAAAAAAGAATAAAATCTTACCATTTTCAACAACATGAATGGACCTAGAGGATATTATGCTAAGTGCAATTGGTCAGACTGAGAAAGACAAATGCCATATGATCTCACTTATATGTGGAATCTAAGGAAAGAATAAATGAACAAACAAAACATATGAACTCATAGACACAAAGAACAAACTGATGGTTGCTAGATGGGAGGGGGTAGGGAGGTGGGTGAGGAAGGTGAAGGGATTAGGAAGTACAGCTTGGTAGTCACAAAATAGTCACAGGGATGTGAAATACAGTATGGAGAATATAGTCAATAATGCTGTAAAAATCCTGCATGGTGCCAGATGGGTGGTAGACTTATCAGGGGGGTCACTTCATAAATTTCATAAATGCCTAACCACTGTGCTGTACATCTGAAACTATTGCATGTTTTTCATTGCAAAAATGTGTCATGACTTTTTCAACAACCCAATAATATAAAATAATATTGGATGTTAACTATAAAGTACAGCATAGGGAATACAGTCAATGGTATTGTAATCGCTGTATACAATGTCAGAGGGGTAGTCGCCTTGTTGGGGTTATCACTTTGTGAGGTGTGTAAATGTCTAATCACTATGTTGTTTTGTACACCTGAAACTAATAATAAATTAAATTAAAAAATTACAAAAGAACTGGAGCACTTGGCCAGCAGGGGTGCTCTGAAGGCCTTTATCACACATTACTAATCCAACCCTGAATTTTAACTCCAGAGGCACACACGTTTGGACTTTTTATTTTAAACTGGTACCTGCAGCTTTATTCTAGCTAGTTTTGAAATGACTACAGCAGAATCTAATTTTCAAAATAATCTGATAGTAGGGTAATGGTGATTTTTGGAAACACACCAAAATGTACAATGCAAGAAAATAATTTTCTGCAATGTAAATAAAGGTTACAACAAAATAATTATGTTATTCAGGATCAATTCAAAAGCCTCCTTTCTTCTCTCTCTACACCCTCTCCATTTGATAGTTCCAAAATAAATATCGCTAGCCACGCTCAGTCGTCAGAGCTGCAAACTCCACGTGTCAAACTCGCTACTTAAGATTTCCTTGCAAGTCACAAGTCATATGGATTTCATGTGTCTTAGAAAATAATATTTCCATCTCTGCAAACCTCAGTCTTTCACACAGCAGTAAAAGCAACACCATTCTCACCAAATTGCTTATGTTATTAACTAAGCAAGCCTATGTTCCTCTTCTTCTCTAACCGGATAGTGTGATTAATTTCTCTCCACTTCTCTTAATTCTAGCGCAGTCCACGACCCTTACCTGTATGATAACTGCATCATCCCATCTCTCCTTTTCTAGTCACAGCTCCCTCAAGAAGTATTACCTACACAATGGCAACAATATTCTTCTTTAAGCTGTTTCACATCAATCAAGTCCTCATAACCCTCTTAAAAAACGTTGCTAATTATCCTTAGGGGGAAAAAATTTCTCTATCTTGGCTAAACTTCGCTGTGGCCTGTTTCTTCTTAACTCATCTGATATCATTTAGCAACCAGGATGATATACTTCAAAGCTCAGGAAGCTCATTCCATCCTCGTTTTAAATCCTTGTTTTTATCTTTAATCTAATTCCCTCTCCAGCACAATACTTACAATATTTTGTTAGATGAAAGAGCCCACCTATCTCATTTATTGAAAGACTCTAACAAGGGGAAATGAACATATTAGATGTTCATATATTATTGGCATATGTTAGATGATCAACACTTACTAGCATGTTTGTATACCATATTATTACAATCTCCATGACTCTTTTCTTCTATAAATATAAATATATGAAATGTTATACTTGCCCTCATAAAG
>NW_017732104.1:4638-5644 GCF_001890085.2 Hipposideros armiger | reverse complement strand
TTTTTAATGAACTTGCAAATACTTGTAATCTTATGCACACTATATGAAAAGACTAACCAAGTGTCGCCGGTGAAGGAGACAACCACAAGGGGCATGGAATCACAGCTCTTTCAGGTCAGATAGACCAATAGGCCTCCCAAACAGAAGCAAAACCAAGGATTCTGTGCTTGAAATTCCAAGGTTGTGTCTAAGGAACTTGAAACGTGTTTAGTAATAACGAGAGACAGGCGCTGGCTGGGGCTCTCTGGAGAAACACGGGCACCAACAACTTCTGCAATAAACAGGCTGCGAGCATGGCAAGATGAAGAGGAAACTGAGGAGCAAAATGCCCTGGACCTGCCAATTTTTGTCATCCGACAGGCATTAACAGCTAAATAATACTGGAAAAAAATAGTCTGTACGCGCACACACTACGCACAAATGAACTGCCACGGCTGTCGCGGCTTCATTGTGAACCAGACAGATCTCGTATTTGCAAGGAGCAGCAGGGTTACATCAGAGAATAAAGGCCGGTGAGGATGCATTTTAATTAAAGCCCGAAAATTACCCACTGGCTGGTTTTCAACATTAGCTACACATCAGCATCGCTAGAAATTTTATAAATAATAATCCACAGGTTCCAACACAGACAGTCTGCATCTTTGGGGGTGAGGTTCAGACATCACTATGTTTTAAAAGGTCTTCCCCTCCACAACCTGCCCTTGAAAGTTCCAATGTGAAGCCACACAGACACATTGTGCTAAAAGAAATAAAAAATGCAATAGGGCCCACCAAAAGTAAAGGTGGGGCAGGAAGGAGGAAATGGCAACTGTTAATTCTGTGTGTGTTCTTATCATCCATGCCAAACAATTAATGGGTAGCATTCTATAAAAGTTGCCATGACATATAAAATAATAAATATAATCATAAAAAAACTAAGTAGTCAAACCCTCCCCCAAAATGGTCAGAAGGGAGATACCTATACAGAAAACAAGACAAAGGCAATGCAAAACAAAGATTTTTAAGG
>NW_017732104.1:0-2663 GCF_001890085.2 Hipposideros armiger | reverse complement strand
ATAGACTGAGAGTTTCAATATATCTTTTACCCAGTGTGCATCAATGGTTTAGACCTTACATAAAGATAGTGCAATTACAAGTTAAGGAAATTAACATTGTTATGATACTATTAAATAAACTATAGCTCTTACATGAGTTGGACCAGCTTTTCCACTAATATCGACATTACGTTTAGTTCTTATGTTTCCTTAGCCTTCTCTAATCACTGAAAATTCCTGTCTTTCCTTGTCTTTCATGATTTGATGCTTTAAATGGGTACCACCAGTTATTCTGTAGAATGAATCTCACTTTGTATGATGTTTTTCATGAGGAAGTATCTATTTCAAGTTTGAAGATTTTTATCATAAGTTGAACATAATTTATGAAATATTTGCACATTTTTAATGATCATTTGTTTTTTCCCTTAATCTATTAATGTGCTGTACTTCATTAATAGAGTTCTAATATTTAAATGTTATTGAATTCCCAGGATAAACTCACTTTGTCAACTATGCACTTTATTGCACAACTAAATTGAGATGGCTAAAATTCTCTAAGATTTTTCATTTACTCATTTGTGAGAATTATCTACAATGTTCTTTTCTCATATTGTACATTTCTTATTTGGTATCCAGGTTATGTCTCATAAAACACATTGTTTTTCTTTCCCCTAGAAGTTTGTAAACACTTATAATTCCTTGAATTTTTGACAAAACTGTTTCTCAACTTCTTATAATGTTTTGTTTGTGTAGTATTTTGTTTGTCATGCATAACATGAAAATTTCATGTTACATTTCATTTGCTGACTGTGCAGGTCTACACAAGTTTTTTATTTCTTCTTTTCTTAGGATTTATTTTTTATACTAAAATGACATTGGTTAGTAAAATTATATAGATTTCAAGTTTACAATTGTATAATATATCTATGTATTGCACTGTGTGCTCACCACCCAGAGTCAGCTCTCCTTCCATCACCATATATTTGATCCCCTTTACCCTCTTATACCACCCCCCCTTCCCCCTTTACCTCTGGTAACCACTAAACTGTTGTCTGTCTGTATCTATGAGTTTTTGTTTGGTTGATTGTCCTGTTGTTTTCAGCTTTCAGTTTTATATCCCACGTACAAGTGAAATCATATGGTTCTCGACATTTTCTGTCTGACTACTTCACTTAGCATGATAATCTCAAGATCCACCCATATTGTCACAAATGGCAGTATTTCATCTTATTGCTGAGTAATATTCTTTTGTATATATGTACCATATCTTCTGTATCCAACTATCTATCAAAGGACACTTGGATTATTTCCATGTCTTGGCCACTGTGAATAATGTTGCAATGAACATAGGGATACATATATCTTTATTAATAAATGTTTTCAGATTTTGGGGGGTAGATACCCAGAAGAGGGATTGCTGGGTTGTATGATAATTCTATTCTTAATTTTTTGAGGAACCTCCATACTGTTTTCTATAGTGGCTGTACCAATTTACATTTCCACGAGCAGTGTATGAGGGTTCCTTTTTCATCACAGCCTCTCCAACACTCGTTACCTGCTTATCAATAATTGCCATTCTAACAGGTGTGAGGTTGTATCTCATTGTGGTTTTGACTTGCATTTCCCTAATAGCTAGTGAAGTTGAGCATCTTTTCATGTATCTTTTGGCCATTTGTTTGTCTTCTTGGAAGAAGTGTCTGTTCAGGTCCTCTGCCTACTTTTTAATTGGATTTTTTTTTTCTGAGTTGTATGAGTTCTTATTTTGGGTACCAGCCCCTTATAGTTTTATTTGCAAATATCTTCTCCTATTCAGTTGGTTGCCTCCTTGTTTTGTTGATTGTTTTTTTCTNAAAGAAAATCTACTATATTTAATTTTCTTCCAAGTATTCTGATATAAATATTAATTAAAACTAATTTTAAATAACTAAGAAAAACCTAAAATTTGAGATAGAATGATAGTTGTAATGAGGAGACTTTAAATAATTAGAACCTCAAACAATAGAGCTTTAATATTCATAAATTAAAACTACAGGAAATTCAAGGAGAAACAATGAAAGAAAAATGAATTAGAAGGCAATTTATTTTTATCAGCACATAAAAAGCAAACAGAAAAGTGTAGGTAAATAATATAAATCAAATTGATTTCATTGAATCTATACTATAGATTTAAAAGAAAGCAGAATTTCTTTTTGTAAGTAAAAAAAATCATAAATCATTTGAATATAAAGTAAACCAAAATATTTTCTAAGAAAATCAAATTATATATTCTGATCATAGTGCAGGAAAACTAGAAATTAATAATAAAAATGGAAACAAAACAATAGAAAATTTAGAAATAGCTTTTATAAACATTTAAATAAAATAAATCAAAACCAAAATTTCAGAATATCTAGAAAATATTGATACTAAAAATACTATGTACTAGAATAAACCAGTTGCACTCTGAAAACAGAAAATATGTAGCTTTAAATACTTACAATACAAAATAAAGAGATACAAATTTATTAAACACAAGAAGCTAGAAAAAGTACAAAAAAAGTAACAAAACTATAACTAGGAAAGTTGGAGGAACTAATATAATAGCTGAAATTAATAAGCTAGAAAAAAGAAAATTAGAACTAATAAATAAATCAATGATGCTGTTTTTTGAAAATACAAATGAAAAAAAATTAAAATGAATAAAC
>NW_017738451.1:0-1022 GCF_001890085.2 Hipposideros armiger | reverse complement strand
TTTCTAAGAACATGTCAATTTCTTCTAGGTTATTAAATTTGGTAGTATATAGTCCTGCGTAGTATTGGATAATCCTCTGTATTTCTGCAGCATTTGTGGTGAGTCCCTTTCTTTCATTTCTAATTTTGTTTATTTGTGTCTTTTCTCTGTCTATCTTAGTGAGTCTAACCAAATGTTTTTCAATTGCATTCTTTTTGAAGATTTGGGTTTTCGTTGCATTAGTTTTTTTCTATTGCTTTTTTTTCTCTATTTAATTTACTTCTGCTTTGATTTTTATTATTTCCTTCCTTCTGCTGACTTTGGGTTTCATTTGTTATTTTTTTCTTTTTTTTCAGGTGTAACATGAGGTTATTTATCTGGGGTTTTCTTCTTTCTTCAGAAATGCCTGTAATTATATAAATTTCCCTCCTTAATTTGCTTTTGCTACATTCCAAAAATTTTGGTAGGATATATTTTCATTCTCATTTGTTTCCATGTATTTTATGATCTCTCCTCTTATTTCTTCTTTGATCACATCATTCTTTTTCTTTTTCAAGATTTTATTGGGGAATTGGGGAAGGGGAACAGTGTTGGGACTCAGGAAGGAGGGACAGAGAAGTTGCTGTCCTTTTGTTCTTCAGTCTAGTTGTGGAGGGCATCGCTTCACTGGCCCATGTTGGTATTATCATTGTGCTCTTCCTGGGTGAGGCAGTCACTCGCTGGCCATTGGATGGCCATTCATGGCAGATCATGGCAGCACATGCTGGCTGCCAGCCACTCACGCTGATCACAGTAGCTCACTGCATCCCACTGCAGCAGGTGCTGCAGCCTATGCTGTCGCCGGCCACTCATGGAAGCCCAGCTCCAGGTTGAGCTGTTGTTTACCATGTTAGCTGCAGAGGGCGAAGCATCACTTGTGGGATCCGAACTGGGGCCCTGCTGTTCAGAGCTGGCATCCCAAGACAACTCAACCAATGCACCACTCAGCGAGCCCAACCCCATCATTCTTTAAAAGTATGTTGTTTAATGTCCACATATTGTGG
>NW_017738450.1:0-1019 GCF_001890085.2 Hipposideros armiger | reverse complement strand
GGGCAGTGTCACTGGCCCTCATATGTGGGATCCGAACCGGGGCCCTCTGGCATCCCAAGCGAGTTCTTAACCATCGCGCCACTCGGCCGGCCAAGGTTGCCATTCTCTTAATACAGGCCCCTTCTGATCCCACACAGACTACTGGATGTCTGGGTAGCAAAAAAATGTTACAATAAATCTGATCTTGCCTGACAAGGTGAACATACACAACCATGCTTGACAGAATCCTGGGGGCACAAAAGCATGGCTTGGGTGGCTTTAGCCCCTCCTATCTCTTTCAGTACCTCCCAAACTAACCCAAGTAAATATACAATTGAGATTTTTTTTTTAAATGTGCTATGTAAATGCAGCTTCAAACACTGTGTGTGGAATTTGCAGGGAAAGGACTGTGACACAATAATTCCACATCCAGGAAAAATACTGTTCGTGTTTGGGAGTAACAGACACTCTCTAACGTGCAGTAACTCAAAGCATAACATCCACATAACTTTCTTAAAAATAATTACTCAGAGTAATGCTCGAGTCAACTGAGCAATGAATCAAAATAAAACACAGGAATAAAGACACCTTATAGAGAAAAGTTGTTAAATAAAATCATAAAAATTCAGAACTAAGTCTAAATAATCATTGCTAATATAGCATGTGGAGATGTAAACAAATGATTTTAAAAGCAAAGGCAAATAGGGCCGGCCAAGTGGCGTGTTGGTTTAGAGTTGGCTTGGGACGCCAGCTCTGAGCAGGAGGGCCCCAGTTCAGATCCCACATGAGGGCCAGTGACACTGCCTTCTATAGCTAAGATGGTGAACAACAGCTCGACCTGGAGCTGGGTTGCTGTGAGTCGCCAGCAACTGCATAGGCTGCAGCCCCTGCTGCAGTAGGCTGCCATAAGCTACCGTGTGTGGCTGGCAGCCGGTGTGAGCTGCCAAAAGCTGCCGTGACCGGCCGTCCAGAGGCTGGCGGCCAATCTGCCTCACCTGGGAAGAGCGCAATGATAATACCAACATGGGCCAGTGAAGCAA
>NW_017738449.1:0-1057 GCF_001890085.2 Hipposideros armiger | reverse complement strand
CTGTGTTGGGCCAGCCTACTTAAAATTGGTGCAGCATTTTTTCCACATCCGGGTTGTGTCCCTTAGCCCCGGAACATGGTTATGTTTTATGTTTGGGGTTGGGGGGGGCTAAGATTGGGGTAGGGATAGTGTTCCGATTCTGGGTGACAATGTTAGGGTTCAGGTAGGGGATAATCTTAGGATTTTCTGGATTCTAAACAGGGTGTAAGGGAGAGGTGAATGTAGTGTTAAGGTTTTATAAGCGGTTGTATGGACAGGTTTGTAGGGTTCGCTGAGGATTGAGTTCTTTTTTAGGGTTTGGGTCACAGACAGGCTTAGGGTTCGGGACAGATTCACTGTGTTTACTGACATGGCTGCCACATCAGACCGTCCAGAGTGGGCGCGACAGGAAGTTAAGGGAGACCGGCCAAAGAAGTACTGGAAAGCTGGGGCAGGTGGACAAGAGCTGTCCCCTTTGGGAGAGAAGTTGTGAACCAGTCTGGCAGCACAAATTTCATTACATATAGCCGTGCTTTGGTGGGAGCAGAAATGGTGAGGGCGCTGATGTGTGTTGGGCCATGGGCCAGACTAGTTAAGGATGATGCAACAAATTTTCCACTTCCGGGTGGGTACCTCAGCCCCGGCACAGGGTTGTGTTTTATGTTTGAGGTTGTGTAGCCTAGGGCTGGGGTACGGCTAGTGTTTGGATTGTGGGGGTCATATGTAGGGTTCAGATGAGGGGATAATCTTTGGGTTTTTTGGGTTCGAAACAGGGTGTAAGTGAGAGGTTTGTGTAGAGTCAATAGGTTAGATTTAGAGGCAAGGCGGTGTTAGGGACAGGATTTTAGGGTTCGCTAAGGTGGGATAGTTATTTTTTAGGGTTGAAATCAGGGACGGTGTTCGGGTTCGGGACAGGTTCAGTGTTTTTAGGGACATGACTGCCTCGACTGACAGCACGGAGTGGTCATGACGAGAAGTTATGGGAGACTGGCAAAGGAAATACTCGAAGCGCGATCAGGTGCACCAAAACTTTCCCCTTTGGGAGAGAAGTTATGAATGAGTCTGGGAGCATTCTTTC
>NW_017738448.1:0-1058 GCF_001890085.2 Hipposideros armiger | reverse complement strand
TGTTGCTCAGAGCTCACACTCTTGAGCAAACTCTTAAACCAACTGAGCAACTCCGTTGGCCCCCGGACCCCTATTTTTGTAAATAAAGTTGCTGTGGCACACAGCCACATTCTTTGGCTTGTGTGTTGCCTGTGGCTGGTGTGCTATTACATTTGAGTAGTTGTGACAGGCACCATACGGTCCACAAATCTTAAAATATTTACTATCTGGTCCTCTGCAAAAAAGTTTGCCAGTTCTTGTATTAGATCAGTGTATTTCAGCAATGTTACAAATTCTGATTTTGAGAACTGTGCCATGATTATGTAAGAGAATATTGTTGTTGTTGTTAATACACAGTAAAGTATTTAGAATGAAGGGACATGATGTACTCAAGGTGTGTTCAAGTGGTTCAGAAAAAGTACTTTTTGTTTATATATGAAAAAAATATTGGGTTGTCGGAAAAGTCATGACACATTTTTGCAATGAAAAACAGAAAAAATGTGGCATGACCTTTCTGACAACCCAATATACATTGGGAAGATTAGAGGGAAGGTATCTAGAGCACATGCAAATGATTTAGCATTTTTCTAAGTAGGAAAACTTTATCTGCTGAACAAGAAAAAGTTAAATACTCTCATGCCTTGAATTCTCTTAAAAATAACTTGTAGTAATATGCTAAGAGAGTTAAGATGGAGGAAAGGAGTTGAGCAGTTTCTGAAAAGTAAAAATAAAGGTTAGAAATTAATTGAGCAGAATGGAAAAGAAGGCTTTTTGAGGATATGTAGTATGATCACTGCATATTATTGAGGTTCTACTTGAGTTTGGGTAACTGTGAAGCTATAATGGTATCAGTCTCCTATTTGTGTAATTATTTATAGTAATGCTGTTATATGGAAAAAGGGTAGATAAATAAGAGCTAGATATTCATTCAAGTTTGGCATGCCTCAGTCTATATCAACAAAAGGAGAAGGAATAGCATTTTGAAATAGAGTGATTATAATGATGAACTAGGGAAATGTGACTAGAAAAAAAAGGGAGCATAGCCAGAAACGATGAATGGATTGAGAGAAAATGCCATT
>NW_017738447.1:0-958 GCF_001890085.2 Hipposideros armiger | reverse complement strand
TCAACAGTTGGCCTCTATTATTATAAAAGACAGCTGTGCGTGCCTGGTCAAAAAATTAGGCTCTTTTTCCATGCATAAAGCAAAAGAATGCTAAAGGCATTCCAAGTTGACATTTCTAGCCCTGATCAAAATGGAATAGTGTGAACTACTCTGTTATTCCTACATTTAGGACAATAAAACTTACCCTGCTCTTGTTTATACAGTTACCCCTTAAAGTTGCTTTATTATTAATAGCATACAAATTAAATGTACGGCAGTTTTGGATGGATGGATGAACATCTGTTTTTATGTTTTGTTCTCTATCCACTAGTTGCTATTTTCCCTCTGTCACCCAAAGGAACCCTGATTTTCCTTGGAGAGTTCCACTCTTCCTACGCTGACTCAGTATCTCTGGTAGAGTTGCTCCAAACCCAACATCAAGGTGCAGCCGATCAGTATATCCACTAGGAAGAGCTCTTCTATTGTCTCGAAGGGTCCCTGACTTACTTTGGGGCAGCTTCCTAAAAGCCTTGATTTTATTGATCTTTTCTTGTGATGACAGCATCTACTTTTTTCCTGCTGTGGTTGCTGACAGAATAAGATGTAAGCCTACAGCTATACTGCAGACATCTATATTTTCTCAAGAGGTGAGTCAGCCTGAAATCTCTGATGAGAGAAAACAAACAAACAGCAAAAGAGATCAGTCATAACTGAACTTCTTATTTAAAAGTAAAAGTAAAATTTACTGTCCTTTAAGCCACTTCAGTAAGGACATCTTATTATTTTGCATCTGAAAATTCCACTCTAATATATAATACCATGTCACCCTCTCTAAAGTTCCTTCATTATTTCTTTCTTTTTATTGTCAAATACACATTTCTTAAAATTAGTTTCAGCTGTATAACACAGTGCAATAGTTGTACTTTTTACCCCTTGAAGTAAAAACCCCCTTCCCCAATCCGCCACCCCACTTCCCCCC
>NW_017738446.1:0-997 GCF_001890085.2 Hipposideros armiger | reverse complement strand
TCATTTTTCTTAGATATACAGAGGGTGTCAAATAAATGTACACACATTTTAAGAAAACAAAACTATTAAAATTGTCATAATATATACCGATAACAAAAGATGAATACAAATCACATTTGACTTCTACAATTACAAGAGGTGCTCAAAGTGGTTACCATCAATGTCCAGACACTTCTGATTACAGTGAACTCCTGCTTGAGACACGTTGACCAAAGTGTCCACTTGTATACACTTTTTGGCACCCCTGGTATGTAACTGGAAATGGCTGAGTCAGAAGGTAGATGTATGTTTAAACTGGTAAACAGTGCTCCAAAATGGTTACATAAAGTTTGCAAAATTAATATATGATGACAGAGGTCAGAAAAATGGTTACTTCTGGGTTGGAGGGCAGTTATTGACTAGAGGGGATATGAGGCAGCCTTCTGAGATAATGGAAAGTTCTATGACCCTAGGTGGTGGTCACACGGGGGTGCACATATGGAGTGAAAAGTCATCCTGCTCTACATGTAAGATTTGTACATGTTACTGCATGTATTTTATGCCTCAATAAAAATGATTAAAAAACAAACAAACCTACAGTCCTGTGCCACCTGAAGCTGTCTTCTCACTTCAATCTAACCTCCATGACATTTTACTTGCCTTTTATCATTCAGGCCCCCTCCAGTCTTGCCATGGGCCATTATCTAAAAATGACTTACTATTTGTCTTCCATAACAAACCAGAATCTGGTTATTTCTCAAGTCAGCCTTTCAAATATTACAATGGCTAAAATGCCTCCACTAAACCTAATCTTTTCCAGAATAAACACTTCTAGTCCCTCAACTGATATATTGTTAAAAACTTCTCACTTATTTTTGTTCCAGAGCCATGGGTGATTTCAAAATATGAGAATGTGAAATGGAAATAATCCTTTAAGTCCCTGAAATCTGACTGGTACAGAGCTCAAGGGACACGTGTAGTCTGAACAGCCATGTCCCCTATGCCTGTGTGAGTCCCC
>NW_017738445.1:0-1057 GCF_001890085.2 Hipposideros armiger | reverse complement strand
AAAAAAAAAAAAGAACATCAAATTCTGATCTGGATGTAGAACAACTATTGGTGGGAACATAAAATGGTACAACCACTTTGGAAAACAGTTTGGCAGTTTTAAATAAGACTAAACAAATACTTATGGTCCAGGAATTCTACTTAAGAAATCTTCCCCCCAAAAAATGAAAGTGTATGGCCACCAACAGACTTGTACAAGAATGTTCACAACAGTTTATTCATAATAGACAAAAACAGGAAACCATCCAGGTGCCCATAAGTAAGAGCATAGGTGAGCAAATGCTGGGATATTTATATAAAGTAATAAACATGCATGAATATAAAAATATTATGTTGAGAAAAAGGAGCCATACCAAAAGAGAACATAGTGTATTCCATTTATGTGAAGTTCTAGAATATTCCAAACTAACCTATAGATGGAAAAAATGAAAAAGAATGGTTGCCTTGTTGGGGGTGAGTAAGAATACTGATTGATTAGAAAAAGGTGAGACAGAACTTTCTGGTGTGAAGAAAAAGTTCTGTATCTTGATGGGCTTTTGAGTTACACAGCTCTGTGCATCTGTCAAAAACCATAAAATGATACATTTAAGATTTGTGGATTTTATTCTATGTAGATTTTATCTCAAAGAAAACGAAAGAGCCACAAACAAATGTTAAACTCTAACGATGCATACAATGAAGTATTCAGTGGGAAATATACTGATGTCCATGACTTACTATAACATGCCTTAAAATGTTAACATGCTATAACATGCCTTACTGTAACATGGATTAGTGTGTGGATAGAGAGATAATAAAGTACGTGTGGGAAAACGTGAATTATAGGATCTAGGATTTGGTACATGGGTGCTTATGTTCTTTCCTCTTTTTGTTACGTTTGCAGTTTTTCATAATGTAATGCTCAAAAATCAGAAATGACAACCAAAACAGAATAGCTGCTTTTATTGAGAAATGACTTAAGGGCCGGCCGAGTGGCTCAGTTGGTTAAGAGCTCGCTCAAGAGTTTGAGCTCTGAGCAACAGCGGTTCGATGCCAGCCTGAGCTGAGCAGCCGCTAAG
>NW_017738444.1:0-1059 GCF_001890085.2 Hipposideros armiger | reverse complement strand
TTAATAATACTAGAGATTTAATGACAAATAATACGATTTGATTAATTAAAATCATACATAACATTTCATTCTCAATGTCACCACATCTATGAGTAACCTGTTGGTTTAGACTACAAGGAGTCACCTTGTCACTAGGCAACTTAATTTAATGGTGGGGCCAGTATGCAGGAGAAAGGAAATAGCTCCTGACATGGTGACCTTATGCCAGGTCACAAAGTGACAGTAAATTGACTATTGTGATAGGAAAATCATTAAAAAAGACACTGACCGCATCCATGTAATAACCATGGAAAATGAGAACTGGGGCAGCAGGTGAACCTAGGCTGTTTTGGTATCTTGATAGCATTAAAGGTATTTAAGAGATTTTTTTAATTGTGAAATAATTTTAGACTTACAGAAAAGTTGCAAAAATACAGATTTCTCACTTCACCAAATTTGTACTAATGTTAACATTCTATATAATTATGTATAATTATAGGAATAATTCATTTTGATACAATACTAGTAAATGATAGATATTCATTGTATTTCATTGGCTGTCTCTCTATTGTTCTTTTTCTAAACCAGGGTCCTATGTGGCATTTGGCCATCATGTCTTCTTAATACTCTCCAACCTCTCACAGTTCCTTAGTCTTTCTTTGTCTTTCATGACCTTAATACATTTGAAGAGCACTTGCTAGCTATTTTGTCCCTTAAAAATATCCCTTCATTATGGTTTGTCTCATGATTTCTCATGATTATATTGATATTCTTTTTTTGTCAAGAATATCACAAAAATGGTGTTGTACCTTTCTCAGAGCATTTTCTTCGGAAATAAATAACTGACAATATGTCTCATTACTAATAATGTTAAATTTGATCACTTGGTCAACAATGTGACTGCCAGGTTTGTCCACGATGAAGTTGCCAGAATATTCAAAAGGAACCCTACCCTACCGACATGTTAGTTTTAGCCCATGGAACCCATTTTGGACTTCTGACATCCAGAACCCTAAAAAAGTAAGGTGTTATTTTAAGCCACTGAGTTTGTAGTAATTTACTACAGTGGCAACAGAAAAC
>NW_017738443.1:0-1000 GCF_001890085.2 Hipposideros armiger | reverse complement strand
AAAAAGCACTGCAGCACTGTCTATGTGACATAAGAATGGAGATGAGGCACAGAAGGAGCTCTTTTGCTTAAGAAAACAGTCAGTCTTTGGCATTGTAAAGAGAGTCCTCTTGAACTGATCTTAAAGGATCCTCTAGAGACCAAGACAGCTAAATTGTTCTGCACGATATGGTAAATTCTCAGTGAGGGTACCAACAGACAAAGAAGAGCAGCCAGAAGATGAGGTTGCAGGAGCAGGATATGTCTGTGCCTAACAGATTTCTGTGAGGATTTTCTCAGTAGGCTTAGTGGCTCAAGAAGTCTGGTCCTCCCTGATCTGCTGTCCCACAGGGGTAAGAAATTAGTCATTCATAAATGAACTTAAATGGTCATCCACAAACCTTTTACTACCTTAGCTGAGGTAATGTAGCAGATGTAGCTTTAACAGTGAAAAGGAAAGAAAACACAATAAAAAAAAAGTATGGAAGAGAACCAAAAAACAGGGACTTCTAGGTACCCATCCAAGTAAGACTCTGTAGAGACGAAGGCAAACTTATAGAAAAGTTATAATTGGTTTGCTCCGTCCTATTTCACAGATGCTCATGATGAACTTTAAGAAGTTTGGGTTCTTTTGACAATAAACTGTGCTTGCATGGCTTTCCAAATGTTAGAAGGCATAGCGGCTGGTAAGGCTTTTTCATAAAGGCTTTTCAAAGATTGGTAAGCTGTAATACAGTAACAAGAAACCAGCTTAGCCTAGTCAAAGAACTCAATAAAAAATACCAAAGAATATACCATCAGGCCATCCAAACTGTTAGCAGAATGGTACTTGAGGGTGGGGTTGGCTGTCAGCAAGATTTAGCACAAATAATGGTACTAAAACTGACTTCTCAAACAAAAGAAATTGCATGGGCCAAGAAAGAAACAAAATGTTGAAACCCATAAGAGAGTGGTTTCTAGAATCCAACTAGAAATCCGGAATAATTCTTTACTATATGAATTTACCAGAATGATTTCTGCAG
>NW_017738442.1:0-1059 GCF_001890085.2 Hipposideros armiger | reverse complement strand
ATGTTGTTGCAGATGGCAAGATTTCGTTCATTTTTATGGCTGAGTAATAATCCATTGTATATATGTACCACCTCTTCTTTATCCATTCATCCATTCAGAGACACCCAGGTTGTCTGCATATGTTGGCTTATGTAAATAATGCTGCAATGAATATATGGAAGAGCACATCCCCTTGAGGTAGCATTTTGGATTTGTTTGGGTAAATACCCAAAAGTGAGATTACTAGCTCCTCGTTTATCTCTTGTTATAGGCTTTGTTTTAAAGTCTGTTTTGTCTGGTGTAGTATTGCTACCCCATCTTTTTGTTTGTTTGTTTCCATTTTCATGAAATATCTTTTTCCATCCATTTACTTTTAGTCTGTGTTTGTCTTTTGATCTGAAGTGAGTCTCTTGTAGGCAGCATATCTAAGGGTCTTGTTTACTTACCCATTCAGCTACCGTATCTTTTGATTGGATCATTTAATTCATTTACATGGAAAGTAATTGTTGATAGATATGTAATTATTGCCATTTTATTTTTCATATTTTTAATTCTTCCTCCCTGCCCCCCCCCCCCATGTATAATTTTATAGTTAGAAAAACAGTTAAGAAGACTCCAGTTAATTTGATAACCCCCCCCCCCCATCTTAAAGAAGTCACTCTAAGATTCCTTGTGATACTGGTTTGGTGGTGGTGATGAACTCCTTTAGCTTTTTCTTGTCTGGGAAGCTCTTTATTTGTCCTTTGATTCTAAATGATAGCTTTGCTGGGTAGAGTAATCTTGGTTATAGGTCTTTATTTTCACTTTCAATATTTAATGCTAATCCCTTCTGGCCTGCAAAATTTCTGTTTAGATATCAGCTGACAGCCTTATGGGGGCTCCTTTGTAGGTAACTAACTGCTTTTCTCTTACTGCTTTTAAGATTGTCTCTTTAGGGGCCAGCCGAGTGGCTTAGTTGGTTAAGAGTGTGAGCTCTGAGCAACAGGGTCACTGATTCGATTCCCGCATGGGGCAGTGAGCTGCACCCAAGCTGAGCTGCCACTGAGCTGCCAACAGGTGGCAGGATGGCTCAGCTGGTGA
>NW_017732103.1:1146579-1148294 GCF_001890085.2 Hipposideros armiger | reverse complement strand
GGCAAGAAACAGGCATTCAGGATATTAATGCAGAAGATAGCGACAGGGGTGTGTATAGTAAAAAGAAGAAAGCCAAGGACAAAGATATGGGCCCAGCAAGCTTACAGGACAGACAGGCAAAGTGGTTGCTATAAGGAAGATTTGGGGAGATGGGCCAGAGAAGAAAGAAAAGCAAGGCGGCACATCCGAAAAGCCAGGGTAGAGAGCATTTCAAGATGACAACAGACATCGCTGTACACTCTGCCAAGGAAGGAAGAACAAAAATTGAAATTTAGATTTTAAAATATGGCTTTGAAATTGGAAAGAGATGTGGAAGCCAGAATTTGCTGGAATGAGGAGACAGTGAAGGTTCTTGGAGTTCATAAAACACAGACAGCCCTGAAAAGGACTTTCACTAAAAGTAAAAGAGGTGGCATGGCCAGTGACTATGCTCCAGAATTGAGAGTCTAAGATGATGGAGATACACTAATAAATCTGAGTAACAGGTTTATGTTAGTCAATCTCCGATAATTATTCAATAGCTAGGGCAGGCCTGGGTGACACAGAGAGAAGAGCAGGAAAGCCTATATGAGAAATGTCCCTGAGGCTGGGAACACGGTGGCACTGGATCTGAAGACAAACAGGACAAGAAAAGGGATGGAGGAGGGTGAAGGCTAATTTTGAAATGTGATAGCAAGAAACTAAAGGATCTCTAATATGTTGTTGTTACATTTTCTCTATGCAATGTGAGGCAAGTGGGAAACAAGTGAGAAATTGTAAGACAGTGGGAAAAATTTTAAATACATCCTGTGGAGAACAAGAGTAAAATTTCATCAGGAAAAAAAACAAAACGACAATTGCTACAGTCCAATGCCACTTGAAACTAGAGATCAGCTCATCAGGAGAGCAGACCCAACAGACACATTCCACAGCACAGCACGGGGAGAGAAAGGCTCTAGTGCTGGGTCTGAAGCATAGGTAAGACCGCAAAGGAAGTAAAGGCCCGTGTGAGGGCAACAGGCCTGACGAGGGTACAGGGGACTGAAGGTTCGGAAAGTGCAGATGAGCAACTTTACTGGAGAAAGCTGTGTGAGAGATCTGAAAACATATGGGAGGTCCAATGAAGCGAGCACGTGTGAGGGAGTCTAGAAACCCTGGAGGTGGAATTTGACCATATTGGTTCATCCATATGAATACAGACCCACTGAGGCCAGTAGGAGACGTCAGTAGGTAAGGAATATTGAGGCTGCCTCCAAAACCTTCAGTGAATGGTGGGGTGTGCATTCCTGGAGGTCCATGATAAGGAAGAGTAGAAAATACATGGCATGTGCCTCGGAAAAGTTGAGGTTTTTTGTGTGTCTTTTGGTGGTGGGTTTGATTTGTTATTGTTGTTTCCACTTGCTTGTTTATTTAATGCAAATTAGAGGAGTAATAGTCTGAAAGTAGAAATCTAGCTGAAGGACAGCACCAACCTCTCCTCTGACCTTGACAGTGAGGAACAAGGAACATCAGCTATGGATGTGACAGGGCCGCCATGGCTCAGCGGAGGCCAGGGATTGAAGGAAACGTTAAGATCTAGTCTGTTCAGCACGGTAGTCGGATTTCTTTGGGCATAGAGGGTTGTTTGGGAAGGAGTTCGGCAACAGCACGTTGAAAAAGGGTAAGGAAGCAGAAAGTACAGGAAGGGAAATACGGGAGGTGGAAGAGGCCGCTGTGCGGCCTGATGATAACATTGG
>NW_017732103.1:1137256-1139898 GCF_001890085.2 Hipposideros armiger | reverse complement strand
TTTTTTCGACATTGTAGTCTATAATGTATAGGCATATAATGTATGGGCATGTTATGTATGTACCTTATTAAGGAACATTTGTTTCTACATTTTTTGTTACAAAAATGCTGGAGAAAGCATATTTGAACATGCATTTTTCATACTTCCACACACTAAATGCCAAACAGTGAAATGTGCTTTATTATTAAAATATTTTCAAAGTTTGATTTATTGCTTAATTGACTGTGTATACTTAAAGTGATGGAAAATATATTAATAGTGCAGATGAAATTTAAAAGACCATGCCTGTAGCTTTACATTGTGAATAGTGCAAAAATTTGATGAAATATTCTTCCACTATTCAAAAAATATTACCCCATCAGAAAATAAGTCATTGACATATTGATAAATTACTGAAGGTTCAACATTTCTTGCTGTTTCACTGTTTTCTTCTATATATAAACAAAAATATTAACCACCATGCATTTAAAAATAGACAAAAGATATGAATTTACATTTTACCAAAGAAGCTATGTGGGTTGCAAATAAACATATGAAAAATTGCTCAAAATCATGGGTCAGTGGAGAAACACTAGTTAAAACCACAAAAGGTACTAAAACACAACTACTAGAATGGAACAAATTAAAAACCTTTCCATCTACCATGCAAATTTAAGTGAGAATGTTTAAGAGTTGCAACTGTGCCACACTGCTATTGGAAACATAAAATGGTGCAAACATTTTAAAACACAGTTTTCAAATGATAAAACCTCTGATAAAGGCATTATCTCAAGAGAAATGAAAGGCCTATATGTTCATGGTCCTAGAGGCTTTATCTGTAAAAGCTAAAAACTTATATGCCAATTAATAAAACTAGATTAACTGTGGTATATTCATCCTATAGAACACTACTTGGCAACATATTGAATGAACTATTCATACACACTCAAGGCATAATCTCAAAGTAATTATGCTGAACGAAAGAAATCAGACATAAAGGGTAACCACTATATGATTCTAGGTGAGGCAATCAATACTAAAAGAAAGTAAGTCAATGATTTCCTGCAGATGAGGATCCGGAGAGGGCAGGAAAGGGTGACCGTAAAGGGGTGTGAGATAACTTCCGGGGTGATGGGTGTGCTCATCATCATGATTATGATGATGGTTTTCACCCATGAATATAATTTCAAAACTTATAAAACTGTATACATCAGATATGTGAGTTGTATACCAATTACACCTCAATACAGTGTGAAAATAAATTACTGCACATAAAAATGGATTTACCCCTTATATTAGAAAAACAGGACATGTGGTAGCCCCATGCTCTCCACCCTCTCTGTCCTCAACCTGGGCTNGTGAACTTCGTTCAGTCCCACTCATTCTGGCATTACTCATCATTCTCTTAGGCTTTGGGTCAAATTTAGACAGAACACTACAGAACTTTCATTGTTTTCAAAGTCACATAGTCCCTGGCCTTAGATTTCATGGCCTTAACGTCAGTAATATAATTTGACCCCATCATGCTCTGTGCTCTGGCTGTTATTTATCATCCTCCCAAGTAAAGATTTTGTTTAGTGTGAGTCTCCCCCACCTAACCTTTATTTCCTATGTATATATGTCATTCCTCCTGGGTAGTTCTAACGTTTCATCAATAATTTTCTTACCAATTTTCTTTGACTTTTCACTGACTTCATGGGCCTTAGAAAGCCATCTTACCCCTGCTTCCTACCTTCTCGAATCTGCCCTAATCTCTCTTACTTACGTTGATTAACTGCATCTCTCCCCACGTTCTTTCATTAGGCCTCTGCCACACCCCACTTACCTTGCCACTGTGGTTTTCCTCTGCTGACCCTGCTTGGGCTCTACCTTCCCCCTGCCTCACAGCCAGAACCTCAACTTTCCAGGAAATACATCTTATCCATGAGTATAACTCCCAAAAGGCAGAAAACACTCCACTTGTGTTTTCAGTCTGGAAAGTTGAAATATGTACATTTCTTAATCACATTTAACTCCAGAAAAAATATCATTGGTATAAGAGAGATATTTTCATGCCCAAAGCACTTCGTTACAGGAAGTTAACCAGTCAGATTCTTCAGTGTGTGTGCGCGTGTGTGCGTGCGCGTGCGTGTGCGTGTGTGTGTGTTACGTCTTCTTCATCCATTCATCCATTCATAGACACTTAGGTTGTTTCTGTATCTTGGCTATTTAAATAAAGGTGTGATGAACATGAGAGTGCCGATATCTCTTTGATACCTGTTTTCATTTCCTTTGGATAAACACCCAGGCGTGGAATTGCTGGGTCATACGGTAGTTCTACTTGTAATTTTTTGAGGGGCCTCCATACTGTTTTCCACAGTGGCTGCGCCAGCCTGCATTCCCATCAGCAGGGCACAGTCGCTTTGCTCCATGTCCTCGCCAGCACTTGTTATCTCTTGTCTGTTTGATGACGACCATTCTACCGGGTGTGAGGTGATATTTCATGGAGTTCACATTTGCATCTGCTGATAACTAGGGATGTTGAGCACCAGGCTTTTTTCATGCTGTCCTTTCTCTTTTGTTGCTTGTAATGATCTCTTACTCTCTGTTTAATCACTGGATATTGGTACTTTAACATATTCCATCATTTCTTTCTTCTCAGTTGCTTCTTACAGGTTTTGCTG
>NW_017732103.1:1134328-1135541 GCF_001890085.2 Hipposideros armiger | reverse complement strand
ACTTGGCAACATATTGAATGAACTATTCATACACACTCAAGGCATAATCTCAAAGTAATTATGCTGAACGAAAGAAATCAGACATAAAGGGTAACCACTATATGATTCTAGGTGAGGCAATCAATACTAAAAGAAAGTAAGTCAATGATTTCCTGCAGATGAGGATCTGGAGAGGGCAGGAAAGGGTGACCGTAAAGGGCTGTGAGATAACTTCCGGGGTGATGGGTGTGCTCATCATCATGATTATGATGATGGTTTTCACCCATGAATATAATTTCAAAACTTATAAAACTGTATACATCAGATATGTGAGTTGTATACCAATTACACCTCAATACAGTGTGAAAATAAATTACTGCACATAAAAATGGATTTACCCCTTATATTAGAAAAACAGGACATGTGGTAGCCCCATGCTCTCCACCCTCTCTGTCCTCAACCTGGGCTACAAAAACTATGAGCGTCCTTTCCATCTGGCTCATCAAGAATGCTGAGTCACCCACGCCACACGGCTGGGCTATGGGGCGGCTCTACCTTCCCTTACCCTCATTTTCTTGCCTGTGCAACAATGACCTTGAGATGAACATTCCACAGAGGCTGCAGTAACGCACAGAAGCTCTGCCGGCAACATTCGCAAGGGAAAGACACCGATGGAGGGGTCCTGAGAATTTCTGCAGCAACTTCATCCTGCAGAGCCATGTAATGGGAGCATCTGAGGAGGCACCTTTAGCAAAAGCACCTTCAATGTCATTTGCTGTAGCCCCACCCACCCCTTATTCACACTCCCCGTGTTCCTATTATATAGGATAGCTTCCTACCTGAGCCCTGCCCATCTTGCGGCCATGATCTCAGGTTACTCATGATTCTCCCCAGGCATGGGAGAGCGAGAACAGAGGTCTGCCTTCTCTGAGAACACTGTGGTGGCTGGTGCAAACCGGAGACCTGCCAGCTGGTAGAGCTAAGATGACTTCAGCCACCAGAACTGTTCGTGACAAAACTGGTAGACTCCATGGACAGGCCAACAACTGCAACATGGCTCCAGAAAGCTCCTGACATCCTAGCACCCACAGGGACCCCTTCCGTGTGGATAGTTGGATGAATGGGGTTTAACACCTGGCTAAAAGCTTCATACTAAAGGCTGCTGTCAGAGCTTCTCCTCTGGGAGCGGATGTGTTGAGAAAGATGGCACATTCTCTGCAATCCCAAAGCCTCC
>NW_017732103.1:1125991-1133298 GCF_001890085.2 Hipposideros armiger | reverse complement strand
TCTATCTCTTGTATGATCATATCCTTATTACTAGCCATCTGCTTATCTGATTGTTCACACTTATTCAATAATTTTTCAATGAATAAATGCAGTTTCTATCAGGTGAAAATACCTCAGAAAAATAAAAGCTCCACAAAACGCTGAGATATAAGGATGCAAAGGAAATGTCAAAGCTAGTAGAGGAGTTAAAACAGTTATTTGTTGAAGGTGTAAATGAGTCAGTCTGGGCAGCAGGAGCTGAAACAGAGGACCAGGCAGTGTGCTGCTGGAAGACATCAGCGGTCCAGAAGCTGGTGGTCAAATGAAGGAAATGATGGAACCTGGGAGATACTCCTATTAATGTAGCTAGAAGCACAGAGTGTAAGCTAGGGAGGAATGCTTGGTCTGAAAGAATCAGTTAACAGGTGGTCTTTAACCATCAGGAATAAATCAGGCAGCCTAGGAAGTGTGCTGAGAGTAAAGACAACAAAACAATGGATAAAATCTTGGGGAGCACGAGAGTTTCCTTAAATTATACTGAGAATTGAGAGAATAGGTAAAGAGAATCAGAAATTCATGTAACTTAAAGAAAGACAATTTTGAGAAGAATGATCACTTAAACATGCCCAGTGACACCAGTAAGGTGAGAACGGCAGTCTACTGGGTCTGGCAAGTAGAGGCCATTGGCGATGGCGACTGAGGCTGTGTCACTGGAGTGGTAGAGCTGAGCGAGGACCCAGAATGCAGGGAGCTGAGGTGTGAATAGGCACAAAAAAGGGGGGAACATCATGTACAGTCCTCTCTTTTGAAGCATATTTGGGGAGTAGAAAGTACAACAATCTGAGTACCATCGAGAAGAAGCATGTAAGGCTAAGAAGGGAAGGGAAGGTGCCAGAAGGGATGAAAATTAACACTTAATTGGAATCATGTGCCAGGCTCAGTGTGCCAGGTACTTCATACCATGTCTCGCTTAACCCAACAATCATCCTGTGGCAGGTTAGCGAATGATTTCAGGAGCAAGACAGAGGTCAGCAGAGAGGAAAGAGAGAAGTCACCTGGTTCTCGGCTTTTTCTGTCTNGCCAGCCTCCAAACATTGCCCCAAGCTCCTGGAGACCCCTGGAGGTCACCAAGGACCTCTCATTAGGCAGTGTGTCTCATCCCTGTTGGTTTCTTTTGGTGTAGCTGTTGCATCTTGCATTGGGCATCAGTCAAGGTCAGGCAGGAGACCAAGGGTCCACGCACACGGGACAACTGAGAAGAGCTCCAGAATGGGACAGTCTATAAAACGGTGGAGTCTAACGGAAGCCAACAAGGGGTGGTGGGCATCCTGTGGCTTCCAACAGGGGAAGGAGTGACGCCGTCCCCAAAACCTGGAGCGAGCCATTGTAGCTGTAAGAGGTAGCCGTCCACACAGGTCACGATGCAGCCAAACCCCCAGGACCCAGCAGGGACAGTCATGGGCGTGAGCTCTGGGCCTCACATGCCAGGCTCCTGGCCAGTCTCATCAGCCAGGGTGCCCAGCAAAGGTGGCCTTGATTCAGTCCATACAGGGCCACCTCCCGAGGTTCAAGCTGGGAAGAGAAAGAGCAGAGAGGGCCTCAAGAGGCACAAACAGAAATGATGTGGCACACACTAGGATAGCTGGCTCGTGGAAGGCTCTGAGACTTTCTGCTGCTCTGCCAAGCTGGAATGCTCGCTGGCTCACGTATAACCTCTCATAACTGGCCCCGGCTTTCACCTCATAACGATCAAGCTCAAATCCCCTCAGATGGGAGAACCAGTGGGGACAAAATGTTAAGATCAATAGGCTCTGCTCATTCTTGTTGTTCCTTTAAAGGGGTCACCGTGTGCTCTTAAGTTTAGAGACTGGCTTTTGTTCAAGGCTCTATCCCAGGCTCCCTATTCTAGTATATGGTCTGTCATACAGCCCTAAAATGCTTATTGAATGAATGAATGATGAGTGCATGGTCTTTACTCTTTAAAATAGGCTTGAGTTATAGTAACTACATGCCCTAGAACTTCCAGAGCATTCTTACTTCAAACATTCTCACTCAACATTGCCACTTTAGCACACTTATATCTGACCAACCGAGTGCCCTGATTTTCAGCTCTGAACAGTCACTGTAGCCAGTGAAGCCTGGGTTTTATATGCCAAATGTCGGCACTGTGGATAAAAATGGCAATTGATAGCTTGTAGACTTCATGTATGAGAGTTGTCAATACCCTTGCTCACAGGCACATTGTAATACACCAGCCCTGAAACCAATTTTATGTGTTCAAAGTACACAAAATCAATCACCAAAGAAGGATTATTATTTTGAATTGCAACCTCTTGCCTTCCAGAGAAATTCAAAAATCATTACAGATCGCCACATTCAGGGAAACACACTCTTCACCTTTTTCCTTACAAAAAGGAGCATGACAACCTGCTTATTGAAAGGTAAGAAATGTCTCTGTTTTACTGTTATTTCAGCTTGAATCCACAGTGCTTCTCTGTTTCGATCTTTACAAGCTAAGGTGTCAAATTTAGTCAGTTTAAAATTTAAGTTAAGGAGAAACTAGGGTTCTCACATGGCCTGTTATAAAGCCATTTATCTGTTTTATTAGCCACATTAGTATTCTTTTGCCCTTTAAATGTCACCAGTTCAAGAGCACAGCTACATGCATCCTGGAATNCCAAACCAGAATTTACACTAACCTGGTGACCACAACTCTTTCCACTCTAGTGACTCCCTGAGACCTTGCCCCACCCAACTTGTGATTCACACAAGTCTTTATCAGCAGCTGAACCTTAAGGGAGCTGGCAGCTACAGCAGGCCTCTGGGTGTCCTGGCTTTTTGCGGAGCTGCCCCAGGCCAGGCACTGGTGGCAGATGTCCTCAGTTCTCAGTGTGGCCTCTCCCACATGTCTCTAGGTCCAGCACAGGCAGTGAACAACTGTGGATCACTTTGTAGCTCCTACCAGGTAGCCCCTTGCTAGTCACAGGCAGAAGCTGACCTGGGCCTGTACCTGAGCCCCTCCCAAGAGGCCCCAGATGACATACTTAGAACTTGACTTCAGACAACAGCAGAACACCACCCAATTAGCCCCACAAGCAGCACACACAAAGGACAGTCTCAACAGGCACCAGAGCTCATTAGGGCAAATCCCACTCAGTAGGGTAAGTCCCTCTGCACTGCAGCCCATAAGCTGTGGATGTGGCCAAACCGCACAGCCAATCAGCCTGAGGGTCAATCCCACCCACTGACTTGTCAATAGCAATCAAGGCTCAACTATAAGAGGGTACAACAACCCACACAAGGGACACTCCAGGAGCAGCCAGTGCAGGTGACCAGGGAGACTGGGCTCCATGGGACACCAACTACNCCAAAATAGATTTTTGTTTCATTAGCAGTAAACTATACACTGCAAGAGAAGGAAAAGGACTTACGCCTGATTTCATTTTTTACCTTGACTCTATCACTTTGTACATTATAATTCCTCATTTTTTAAAGCAAACTAACTCAGATAACTGAGAACAAAAGGTCAAGATCAAAAACCGAAGCACAGCACCCCTATGCACTGTCTCAAGTGTAGGCGTCCTGCACACCCATCCCCGGCATGCCACACCTACCCTGACCTTGCTCTCACTGCTTCCTGGGTGTGACTGAGCATCGCCAGGCTCAGATTGTTCATTACTACCCATCAGAATTATTAATCTCGCATTCTCTATGCTCCTCAGCACATTAGGAACCTTCCATACAGCACCTGTCACGTTGCATTTAAACTATTCAGGTACTTCTCTGACTCTCTCATAAGTTCTCTAAGACCTGAGACTGGCTTTGGCTTAAAATTTTATACCCAGCAAATAACATGCTGCAACCCACCACAGGTAAGAAGAAAAAGGCAAGTGACCAGAAGGACATATGTATGAATGATTGCTTAGTGAAACTTGAAAGTGTTCCCTGAAACTTTAGATCCAAGAAACATGGACCAACAGGTATTCCCATAGGCTTGACAAAGGATGATCATGTCTCCATGAGGTGGGTAACCCCCCCCCCCCGCCAGTGCAAACAGCACCACCAACCTCTCATAAGTTATGCTTCACGGTAAAATTGTACACCATGGTCTGTTGAGCCCTGAGAAGTTGATGCTAAAATTAACATTTTTGGCTGACTCGACTCTATGCAGTGGGAACACTGAGACGGACAGCCTCTGGCATCAATTCCTTTAACACTAATTATCCAACCTGTTCTAGATTAAATTTAGAATGGAGTGGCCAGGTCAGGCAATCTCCTTAAACTTTAATAGAAGTTAATTATTCATTGATCAAACTCATTTAAACCTAATTAAAGTTTTCCTACAATAGAAAATACAAAGTAACATGGGTTATGTTCTTCTCCTTGGGGGCATACCTGATATAAAAACAAATGGGAAAATGGTGACACTGAGGCTACATGAATACACATTTGACAAATGATTTTTTAACTTAAGGCATGATTCTTTTAGGCAACTTTCCACGTGAATGTAGTTTCCACAGTACTTCCAAATTTTGGTAAATTTTGTAGCTGGAAAAATAAGCCTCACTATACATCAGCAGTGCTGATAATATAATAAATGCTTAAAATCACAGAGGCAGAATTTCCTGTAGGTAACTATAGTGTTTTGTGAGGCATAATCAATTGTACTTCACCACAAATATTTATAACAAGAGAATAAGACTTGCGTCTCAGCATGGAACACCATTTTACAATTTTTGTGCTATCTTTTCCAAAAGCTTCCAAAATGGCAGGATTGTCTACAAAGTGGTAAAGATTAGATATTTAGCCCTGGAAAAAGAACATGTTTATCCTAAAAGAAATTTTCTGCACATTCCACTTTGAACAATCATTAGTTGCAATATGGTGCTCAAAATATGTTGCTTTCTTTTATAGAGTGTTTTCTAATATTGAACATATTTCGAAGTTGCAAATTTTTGCATTGGGGATATAATTTCTATTCTAAAGGCATAGCTTGCTCTCTTATGATGGCAAGATCGACAGTTTCATTTCCTGACACCATGCATCCTCAATTAAATCACTGTCTGAGAATGTCAATTACCATAAATAAGTCATTACAAATAGATTGTATACAAGGTCTGAGTTTCTAAAGCTAAGTGTTAAATCTCTTTCTAAATCCATAAGGTACTTTACAACTGTATTCTTATTTTCTTTTATAATAATAGTAGTGATCTAAAATTTGAATTAAAGACTTCAAGTCACTGCAGTCTTCACAATTGGTGTGCGGGACTTGTTCCCAACCCCTGGATCTTTAAATATAGTCATTGAGTATGTCCTACAGTGATACTTAATTTTTTCCTTGGAAGAACAAAAAATTATTTCTTTCAACCTTTTTATTTTTTTTTGAAAGGACTATAGGCAGAGTAAGGCCTACTTAAGTTCACATTGTTGATTTTGGCACTTCCCATCATTTTCTAGAATTAAACTGCATTATAATTGTCTGTTTCTATGTTTGTCTCTCCACCAAACTATGACTAAGACATGTGTTTTATTTTTCTTTGCAACTAGAAACTAACAAAAACATTCTGTGCATAGAATTCCTTCAATAACTATCTGTTGATTTTGTAAAATAACAGATGGATGGAGAGATGAATGGATGGGAGGGTGGGGGATGGGTGGATGGATGGCTAGATGGATGGATGCAAGGATGGACGGATGAATGGATGGACAGATGGATGGGAGGATGGATGGGTGGATGGATGGATGGCAGGGTGCAGGGTGGGTGGATGGATGGAAAGGAGGGTGGGTAGATGGGGTAGATGGGATGGATGGGAGGGTGGATGGGAGGATGGATGGATGGATGGATGAGCACATGAAATCACCTTAGTATGCTGCATGATCAATTAGAATGCTGATTGTCACAGATATTGGGATATGAAAATCAGTGATGACTTAAAATAAACTTCTAAAAAGATGTGGCGGTATGTGCTAATTTAAAGATTTTGAGAGATCTTTAGATATCTTCACTAGTCATACAAAACATTTTTACAGGGGCCGGCCGAGTGGCTCAGTTGGTTAAGAGCTCACTCAAGAGTGTGAGTTCTGAGCAACAGCAGTTCGAGTCCTGACCCGAGTTGAGCTGCCACTGAGCTGCCAACAGGTGGCAGGATGGCTCAACTATAAAAAAAAAAACAAGCAAACAAACAAAAACATTTTTACAGGAGAAGACAAGGAGCCATTGCTATTTCTCCTCATAAACCTGCATGATTTTAGATATTTAAATTTGTTGCATCAAAGTGCAGTTTTCAATGCCAGAGAGCCATCAGCATTACACTAACTGAACTGGTTTGATGAGGTAAGTAAATACTTTAAGAAAGTAGCATGTTGGGGTCTTTCAAGTGTGTATGACCCACACAAGGGTTACACTGTCAGAAGCATGCAGAGGGAGACACAGGTCAAGCTGAACAGTTTTCAGGTAGCCAAGAAACTGGTTTGAAACAGCTCTGCTTATGGATGTGGACTGCTCTATCTTAATGCCTTTCCTATGCCATTATTTTTTTCTCCACTGGACTCCAGATTCAAAAAAAAAAGTTTCCAAATTGATATCAATGAGTCCCAGCCCTGCCTTATTTTATCTTTAGCTCATTTCAAATCCCTTTTTACCAGGAAAATCAGAAAAACAACAACACAGCTTAATAGCCAGTCTAAGCTGCTTCCCTGAATAAGCCAAGCATGGATGAGGTATTTTTCCCCTTCTGAAAGATAATAAACCTTATTTTAAAATAGTTGCAGCTTATATAGGCAGAATTAGAGAACATATTTGATTTTCAGACCTATTTAAAAACTAACAATAGGATTAATTCTTATTGATCTTGTAAAGAAAAGGATTTTCTTTATTCAAAAAGGATGAGACGTTTAGGTTTTAAGGGAATGACACAGCGGATAATGGCACTAAAGCAGCACACCATTTTGAGAATTGGCAATCAGTGCCCAATTTTGAAAGGAGTAAAGGCACAATAATTGGAAGCTATTGCAGATATTTTTCTTTGCCAGCCAACAGCTCCTATCTCTCTTCTTAATTGGATTAAAGCCAGCTGCTGTACATCTCAAAATGAGCACTTTTTCACACGGGGGAGCATAATAGTAATAGTGATGTTTACTCAACGGGAAGAGGAGTGTACGCTAACATGCAGAAAATGGCATTTCTGTGTTATTTAAATCAAATGAGAGTTACTTTTCAGGAGTTTCCAAATAATGAAAATATAAGCCAATATACTCTAATATGGGGTCTCATGTTTTGACACCTGTGGGAGGTGCCCAGAGTTTCATCAGCTGCGTGCAGGGCGCGG
>NW_017732103.1:1113260-1118218 GCF_001890085.2 Hipposideros armiger | reverse complement strand
AAACAATTATTTCAATAACGAATGCAGCACAGGTGAGCTTATCAGACTGGGGTTGGAAGAGAAATAATGAGTGACTATTAATATAGATGTAGTCACTTTCAAAACAAAACAGTACTATTCAATGTAACGGATGCCCTCAGGTGCTGCCTCCTCCCTGCTCTGCTGGACTCCCCACTCACAGAAGGATCAACCCAGCCCAGCCTCTACTCCACTTCTGAGTCAAAAACGTAAGGAGCTGAGCAGTCTAGGACTCAATATCAAATCGTGCTCCTCCATCCATCCTGCAGCCTGGTTTTGCTCCCTGGGATTCTGCTTAAAGCCTCACTGAAGCCAACCTCCCAGGACATTGGGCTCTCTGGGGCTAGGATCCTGTCTTGCTTTGAACACCTACACCCACAGCTCTTCCAACATCTACCTGGTATACACCTGTCCCTGGATCCTGCCCTGAGAGAGTTCCTGGGCTTCATGACATACCTTGCTAATGCCAACTGTCTGCCTGCCTAAACTTCTACCTGTCACTGGACTTAGAGTCCCCACTGACTCGTGTCTACAGGTGGGACCTCCCCACCTCCCTTCAGACCCCACACTGGCTTCTTGGCTGAATTCTCACTCATCGCTTGTCAGATCCTTTCAGTGACATGATTTTGTTTTGGAGAGGACCTCCACAGTCCCTTCAAATGGTCATTTTAGAGATCAGGTTCCTTTTGGTCTTAATCTTTCTCAGTCTAGTTTATCTTAATAATCACACAGCTTGAATGAAATCTAAGCTTAATTTTTTTGATATCTGAATAAAAATTCAACTGTCAAACAGCAGCATATTACAGCAAGTGTATACTTACTCAAATTGCCATTGTGTTTTAAAAATTAATAAAATGAGTCATAAGGCACATGTCGAGAAGTTTGTACAAGGTGATGGAGAGGACACAGCAGGTCAGGACGATAACAGAGATGTAAGGGGCCAGTCTTGATGACATGGGCAGCATTAAAGGGGATGAAGATGGACGTGAAACTGGCCAAGTGCAGGACATGGTCAAGGGCTGTTCCCCATGACCGGGGGTGCATTTCCCCCTGAGAAGTTCGCTCTATAAAAATGAAGAGGGCAGCAGTGAGAGAACCAGGATGTTAAGTGGCAGGACCATTCTGGCCATGTGTGGATGAGATGGGAGGCAGAAACATCAACAGGGGNTCTGTCTATCTATCTATCAACCAATAACATAGCTTGCTGCCTGGAATCTAGCTGTACTAGGCCCCCCTGCAAGTCTAGACCCCACTTCCAGTTGGATTTTGACCTTCCAAAATAAAGAATCTAAATGAATACAGCATGTTCTCATGTTGGGGTGAGGAGCAGGAGGTAGAAGAAGAGAGAATCTTTTAACACCACAACAATGGAAGCTATTGAAAAGGCCAAGAGGACAAAAAAGATGGCAAGAAAGAGAGAAAATGGAACCATGCTTGTCTGCTTTGCAGCAAGTCAATGGCTGTGGGGATAGCTTGGGCTTATAGGAACCCAAGGAGATGGGTTCATCGCTGAGAAGACGGCAGACATGGTGGGGCTGCCAGTTGAACTCAGAAGACCTTGAAGTGTGGTTTTAAAACAAGGTCCTCCTCAAAAACATTATGCTAAGTGAAAGAGCGACCACACATCGTATGATTCCATTTCTGTGTCCTGAAAAGGCAAATTTATAGAGACGGAAAGTGGACTAGTGGCTGCCTGGTGCTGGAGGTGGGACACAGATTAACTATAAATAAGAGAAGAGAGCTTATTGTGAGGATGAAAATGTACCAATGCTGATTCATGGTGATGGTTGTATCAATCAGAAACAGTTACTAAAAATCACTGGATTGTACATTTGAAATGGGTGAATTTTATAATATGTAAAATATACTTCAATAAAGTTGTTTTTAAACAGCACAAAAGATAAGATGAAAGTGAAATAATTCCTAAAACAGAGTTTTATTTGAAAAATATTGTTCCTGAGTTGGTACACCATGTTGATAATATCACTTATAGCAAATGGAATACATATACCATAGTTCAATTCTGGTGAAGAAAGAAAAGCAACTATACAACACATTCTTGGGACAACTGGGGACATGTGGATGTGGATTGGATATTAGATGGCATTATAAAAGTATTTTTAATTTTCTGAGCATTGATGATGATACCTTAATTTTATGGGAGAACATCCTTATTCTTAAGAGAGTATACTGAAATATTCAGGGTAGCAGGGTAATAATAATTTTAAAAGTCTGGAAATTTGCAATATTTCATTATATCTACTACTCCACTGACTATAACATGTATCATTATTGTTTATACCAGGAAAAGGAAAAATGAGTCTCTCAGAATAGAGTATTTCCCTTCCTATTATCTACCAGAATTATAATTTAACATCTATGTAATTATTTGTCTACTGTCTATAACCCTACCAGATTATGAACTATGTGAAAAAAACTGTGTCTATCTCTTGTATGATCATATCCTTATTACTAGCCATCTGCTTATCTGATTGTTCACACTTATTCAATAATTTTTCAATGAATAAATGCAGTTTCTATCAGGTGAAAATACCTCAGAAAAATAAAAGCTCCACAAAACGCTGAGATATAAGGATGCAAAGGAAATGTCAAAGCTAGTAGAGGAGCTAAAACAGTTATTTGTTGAAGGTGTAAATGAGTCAGTCTGGGCAGCAGGAGNTTCACTAACTGTGAGTCCCACATGGGCACAGGGACCTATGGCTATTGTACCTGCCACGCTTGAGCCAGCAGTCAGTCAGGGGCGTGGCTTTGCCCCTCTCCATCCTGGAAGCACCCTGCCATTTCCACCTGCCCTGCCCTGCTCCCCAGGGGGACAGGAGGTGTCCCCAGGGCTGCCACTCTCAGCGGTGCACTGGTTCATGCAGTCATGAGGCCGGTAGGGCCCAGGCCCGTAGTGAAAGCTGGCAGTCTGAGAGTCAGGTGAGTGCTAATGCTGTAGCCTGGAGCCCGAAGGCTGGACATTCGGGCAGAATTTCTATGTTGCAGCCTGGAAACAGAATTCCTTCTCCTCTGGCAAACCTCAGCATTTGCTTTTGAAACCTTCATCTGATTGGATGAGGCCCATGACATTATGGAGGGTAATCTGCTTTGCTTAAAGTCATCTGATTGTAAATGTTCATCGTGTCTACAAAAATACCTTCACAGCAACATCTTGGCTGGTCTTCGACCAAACGACTGGTCATTGTGGTCCAGCCAAGTGGACATGTGAAATTAACCGTAAGTGCATCACACAAGGAGCCTGGATCCTGATACGATGGACCTGCCAAACCAGCCCCGGGCGGGCTCCCTCCACATTTCCTACATGAGAGAAAATAAAATCCTGCTCCATTTAATCCACTGACTTTTTCCCCTACTTTTCCCTAACCTAATTTTGACTGATTCGTCTGCTCTCTTATCAAATTAATGGGCTGCTCCCCTTCCTCTGGGAATTACCTAAGGGACACAGGTTAATGCAGGCATTTCTGTTTCCCTTTTTTTCTCCAAACTGTCACCCCAAACTCTTCCTCTTCCTATAGCCTGGCGTTTAATGCTTAGGGTGTAGAGCAGCGGTTCTCAACCTTCCTAAAGCCGCGACCCCTTAATACAGTTCCTCATGTTGTGGTGACCCCCAACCATAAAATGATTTTCGTTGCTACTCTAGAACTGTAATTTTGCTACTGTTATGAATTGTAATGTAAGTATCTTTCTGTTTTCTGATGGTCTTAGGTGACCCCTGTGAAAGGGTGGTTCGAACCCCAAAGGGGTCACGCCCCACAGGTTGAGAAGCGCTGAGGGAAAGTGCTAGTCTCCTGGTTCACAAACTAACCCCAGCACCCTGGGCTCCTTTTGGTGAAGACTGGGCCGTGTCTCCTGGGCGATAAGGGAGCTGCTGGCTGTGGGGAGCCGGACAAAACGCTGCATTTGGTGTCCCAGGTCATGAATGCCCCACATGCATTCGGCCACACTCGTTTCAACTGCAGCCACACTTGGAGACAGAACGTCTGTCCCTGGGTCACAATTCCAAATTCGCAGAAGAGAGAATTTACGGCCCCAGATGGAGTTCTGGTCCAGGCAGCTATGACAAGCATGGACGGTCATGGACTGCCCTCCCTCTGTGCCAGGGATGCAATTCTCAGTACTTTATACGCTCGGACAGTGTGCAGCTATCCTAGCAGCTCTTTCCTGCAATGTCCCCTTTCTAGAATTAGATACGGGAGTGGGCGTGACGGGGAAGGTAAAGATGTGGGCATGTATGTAACACGATCTAGACAAGTCTTGAAACTTTCTGAAGATAGGGAATTAGTTATTGAGAATAGTGGAAATTAGAAATGTGAACTGCAGGCTTGTGCTCGTATAAAATAATATACTGCACGGGGGCTTCTTACACCTCCTTCACTCACTCTCAGCCAGGTGTCCAAGGGCACCGAGATGCCGACTGCTTCCCTTCTTTGGGTGTTTGCAGTGTTCACTCTTCTCCAACACTGGTATGTCTGACCCGCACTTAAGGCTCTCATTGCTCACTGTCCCAAGTGCTACCCTCACATTATCCACTTGCTCAAAGCACAGCCATTTTAACAGAGACGTGCGTCCCCATCAGGGTCTGCGAGTGCTGGCTGCCTGCTTTACTAGTTAACATAAATGACCGTGTCTACATGTAGTCTTTTGTCCACGCCAGTATTTTCTGCCAAACCAGCAGCTTTTCTCTGCCAGCATCAGTCTTCTGTACTTCACAGTGCTGGCTGATGCATTTTAAATCTCACTTTTGTGAGAAGACTTGCTGCCTGTTGCAGAGGTAACAGAAAGTTCAACCCGGGCACACCCATTTGATCTGTTAGGTCATCCTTTCAAATGTTAAACTAAACATTAAAATGTTAATTTCAAATTGAACATTAAATAGTGGAGGTTTTGTGGCTTTCTCACTGTCACACGGTGAGAGTTTT
>NW_017732103.1:1084873-1111294 GCF_001890085.2 Hipposideros armiger | reverse complement strand
AATGGAATTTGTTCACTCTAAGATGTGTGGAAATATAAGAGGCGGTACCTCTTTCTAAAGAAAGAAAAACTGCCTTTGGATGTATAGTGTTAATTAGGAGATGCTTGCTACCTGCTAGAAACCTGGGTCTCATACCTGTCTCGTTACCGTAGTCACAGCTAAGCATCTGGTTAGAACATTCCTACTATGTCAGAACAAGAGTGAGCTAAAGCAGTCACAGTAGCCTGATCAAAAACTGTGAACAGAAAAAGAGCAAAGAACAAATGAATTCTGACTTTTTTCATGTCTCAAGTCCATGTTTAGACCTTCATGAAACAATGAGGTAAAACATGGTCTTAATATTTTCAATGACTTTTTCCTTTATTCTCCTCTTCTTATCGCAATTCTTGGCATTTTCTGAAATTGTTAATTCCTCTTATTTCATCTTTCTTTTTTCATCTATATCCAGGTCCCTTCAGTTCTCCTCCCAAAAATATTTATTTACCAATGTTCTTTAATTTTTCCTATCTTTTACAACTTTCCTTGCTTTTATTCATCTAATTTACCTTGAGCTTTTCAATGACTTTCTCTGACTTCTGATTCTTTCCTTTCCATTTCGTCTATTGGACTGTGATCAAAACTAGCTTTCTGAGCCATAAATCCAGACATGTGTTTCTCTTGATAAATACTATTCTATTTCTCCCTGTTGCTTATATCAATGATTCATAAACTGTGTGGAGAAAAGCAATATACATATCAATTTTCAAAATCCATATGGAAAAGGAGCACAACAACCACCATGTGGTCCAAGTCTCATTTCTTAGGACCAAAAAAAAAAAAAGGAACTAGGGTAAGAATAAGACAAATGTATTGGTTTATCTCCACAGGAAAGACAGCAACTAGTGAAGATAAAGAACCAGACATTTCCACGACTCTAGGGCTGTCATTCATGGTTTCTCCTCTCTGTACAGTGACTTCAGCTTTTTCTTTTACAAGTTACCTCTCCGCAGAGGCTGGGTCAGTGCCCTTCGCAAGCTCATGAGCCCACACTTTCAAATATTTTTCTCTCCTGTTACAGGTCTTCCAATGTAGGAAAGATTCTGATGGGCTGGAGTGGGGTGGAGTGCTATGATTGGCAGCTTTCACTCAGTTCATGGTTGGAGTAGAAGTTGGAGGAGTTTACACATCCTTTTACAACAAGAGGCTGTGCTGCTGGTCTGTCCAGACAAAGGATACCTACTGTAGGGGGGCCTCGGTATTCTCTGTGTTAAAAGTAATCATTATATGGGGTTGTTCATTTTTCATCATAGAGCACCAGTTTGTTACTATCCCTCCTGCAGGAAAAAAATAAAATGCGGAAATTTATATCAGAAATTAAGTACAGTAAAACCTTGGATTGTGAGTAACGTGGTTTGTGAGTGTTCTGAAAGATGAGCAAACATTTCTAATACATTTTAACGTGGTAAATGAGCGATGTCTTGCAATACGAGTAGTTTGTTTCCGGAAAAATTAGCTTGCAAACCAAGGTATTACTGTATTTTGAAAACTTTGGAGAGTGACCAAGAATTAAGAGGCTCTGATCCTCAAAGAAGGGGAGCATGTTTGGGTCATCTCCACATTCACCCCCTGGACCATCACTGAGAACATTTGCCATTTTCAACACTGAGGGATAGACTGTCAGCACCAGGCTACCAGGACTTGGAGGTCAGGCCAAGGTCAAGCAGTTTCAATAAGCACAGCATTATGGCCACCTCCTTGGAATAAGGGCAGACAGATTGTTCAGGAATATTGTATGTATATTCATAAGTGATATTAGTCTATTGTTTTCTTTTCTTGTGATAGNCAAGAAACTGGTTTGAAACAGCTCTGCTTATGGATGTGGACTGCTCTATCTTAATGCCTTTCCTATGCCATTATTTTTTTCTCCACTGGACTCCAGATTCAAAAAAAAAAGTTTCCAAATTGATATCAATGAGTCCCAGCCCTGCCTTATTTTATCTTTAGCTCATTTCAAATCCCTTTTTACCAGGAAAATCAGAAAAACAACAACACAGCTTAATAGCCAGTCTAAGCTGCTTCCCTGAATAAGCCAAGCATGGATGAGGTATTTTTCCCCTTCTGAAAGATAATAAACCTTATTTTAAAATAGTTGCAGCTTATATAGGCAGAATTAGAGAACATATTTGATTTTCAGACCTATTTAAAAACTAACAATAGGATTAATTCTTATTGATCTTGTAAAGAAAAGGATTTTCTTTATTCAAAAAGGATGAGACGTTTAGGTTTTAAGGGAATGACACAGCGGATAATGGCACTAAAGCAGCACACCATTTTGAGAATTGGCAATCAGTGCCCAATTTTGAAAGGAGTAAAGGCACAATAATTGGAAGCTATTGCAGATATTTTTCTTTGCCAGCCAACAGCTCCTATCTCTCTTCTTAATTGGATTAAAGCCAGCTGCTGTACATCTCAAAATGAGCACTTTTTCACACGGGGGAGCATAATAGTAATAGTGATGTTTACTCAACGGGAAGAGGAGTGTACGCTAACATGCAGAAAATGGCATTTCTGTGTTATTTAAATCAAATGAGAGTTACTTTTCAGGAGTTTCCAAATAATGAAAATATAAGCCAATATACTCTAATATGGGGTCTCATGTTTTGACACCTGTGGGAGGTGCCCAGAGTTTCATCAGCTGCGTGCAGGGCGCGGGGCGGGGAGACGAGCCCTGACTCTTCTGGTCCACACGGGGCCTCTGAGCAGCGAATGCAGGGCTCAGGTGCGGCTGCCACTTTCTCCTCACCTGCCTGCAAGCGTCTCTCTGAAGGCACTTCCGGGTCACGTGGGACACCCAAGTGATCCCTAAAAGCATAAACATCTCCACTTCAGAGGGTATGGGAGTTTACATTACATTTTCACTAATCCTGAAAACTTCTGAAACTGTTTTTTAAATAAGCGCTTTTAGCTTGTTTTCTGGTTTGGAATGAAACTGTGTACCTTCTCCCTGCATTCCCCACTCCCTCCAGTACTGCCCCCCTTCCCCCAAAATCCTCCTTGTGATGGTCTCCACTGAGAAGCCCTGGAAACAGGAAGACAGTTTCTAAATGCGGGGGGTGGGGGCTAGCCTCTTGGGTGCTATGGAGTCGGCTGAGGTGAAACTGCTGAGTATTTTGCTGACACTGGTCAGAGAGCCATTTGAACAGCCAGAAATCATCATCATTGAAATTATCTTGTTTTCTCATTTCAGGGCATCTCATACCATNACATTTTAACGTGGTAAATGAGCGATGTCTTGCAATACGAGTAGTTTGTTTCCGGAAAAATTAGCTTGCAAACCAAGGTATTACTGTATTTTGAAAACTTTGGAGAGTGACCAAGAATTAAGAGGCTCTGATCCTCAAAGAAGGGGAGCATGTTTGGGTCATCTCCACATTCACCCCCCGGACCATCACTGAGAACATTTGCCATTTTCAACACTGAGGGATAGACTGTCAGCACCAGGCTACCAGGACTTGGAGGTCAGGCCAAGGTCAAGCAGTTTCAATTAGCACAGCATTATGGCCACCTCCTTGGAATAAGGGCAGACAGATTGTTCAGGAATATTGTATGTATATTCATAAGTGATATTAGTCTATTGTTTTCTTTTCTTGTGATAGCTGTCTGGGTTTGACATCAGGGTGATACTAGCATCACAGGATGCGTTGGGAAATATTGCCTCATTCTATGTTTTGGTAGAATTTGTGAAGTTGGTATAAATATTTAAATGTTTGGTGGAATTCACCAGTGAAATACATGTAGGCCTAGGATTTTCTTTGTTGTAGATTTTTATTTGCTAGCTCAATCACTTTTCCTGTGATAATTCTCTTCTGATTCTCTATTTCTTCTTTTGCCAATTTCAGCAGATTTTGTCTAAGAATCTAAGCATTTCTTCTAAGTTATCTAGTTTGTTGGTATGCTTTGTTGATAGTATTCCCTTATAACCTTCTTTATTTATGTAAGGTCAGTAATGAAGCCCCATTTTTCATTTGTGGCTTTAGTAATTTGAGTCTTTTATTTTCTTACTTAGTATAGCTAAAGTTTGTCAATTTTATTGGAGAACAAATAGTTAAAAAACAAAAAAAAATGCAGTCATTTATATTTGCCTCTGTATTTCCCTTTACCATTGTTTTTTCTTCATGTGGATTTGAGATATTGTCTAGTGTCCTTTAATTTCAGCCTAAGGGACTCCCTTTAGTATTTATTGTACAGCAGGCGTAGAGATGACAAATTCTTTTAATTCTTGTTTATTTGGGAATGGCTTAATTTCCCCCTTTATTTTTGAAAAAATGTTTTGCAGGATATAGAACTCTTGGTTGACAGTCTTTTTGTTCAGCACTTTGAATGTCATCCTACTACCTTTTTTGCTTCCAAGGTTTTTGGGGAGAACTAAGCTGTTAGTTCATCTTATCAAGAAGCCCTTATTTGTAATAAGTCATATTTCTCTTACTGCTTTCAAGATTCTCTTCTTTTTATCTTTGACTTTGTCAATTTGACAATGATGTGTCTATATCCAGATCTGTTTTCATTCATCCTGTGTAGAATGTGTTGAGGTTCTTGAATATGTAGATTAATATATTTCATCATATTTGAACAGGGCAAATTTTTGACATTATTTCCTCAAATATTCTTTGTGACCTTTTTTCTTTATCATCCTTCTGGTACTCCCATTACACATAAACTGGTATCCTTGATTATGTCACATAGGTCCCTGAGGCTCTATTCATTTTTCTTCATTCTTTTCTTTTTTTTCTTTATTGCTCAGACTGTATAATCTTTATTGAAAAATCTTCAAGTTCACTGATTCTAGCTCAAATCTATTGTTGAGCTTATCTAGTAAATTCTTCATTTCAGTTATTTACTTTTTTTTTCCAAATCTCTATTTGGGTCTCCATATAGATAGATAGATAGATAGATAGATAGATAGATAGATAGATAGATATAGATGATATAGATATATATTTGCTATAGACTAGATGTTTGTGACCCCTCAAAAACATATGTTGAAACCATAACCGCAATGGGATGGTGTTTGGAGATGGGGCCTTTGGGAGGTAATCATCATGAAAGTGGAGTCCTCATAAATGGGATGAGTGTCCGTGTAAGAAGAAACAGGAAAGAGCTTGCTTTCTATCTCTCTCTCCCTGCTCTCCACTATGTGAGGATACGGGTAGAAGACGGCAACCTCTGAACCAGAAAGAGTCCTCAACAGACACTTAGTCTGCCAGTACCCTGATCTTTGTCTTCTTAGTTTCCATAAGAGAAATAAATTTCTGTTGTTTAAGCCACGCAGTTGATGGGTATTTTGTTATAGCAGCCTAAACTGATTAAGACACATTTCTGTCTCTTTGTTGATATTCTCTGATTGGTGTACCATTATTATCATACTTTGCTTTAAATCTTTAGAAATTCTTTCTTTACTAAGTACAAACATGATTCCCCTTTTTTTATTGACTCTTCCCTTTACCATGAATGTGGTGTACTTTCTTACTTCGTTGCATATCTCATACTTTTTTGTTGTTGTTGAAACCTGATCATTTAACAAATACATTGTAACGATTCTACTATTAAATTCCTTCACACTGACCCAAACGTTTGTTTATGCTGCTGGTTTCACTTTTCCTTGTTGCAGCTCACTTGCTTAGCAACTTTCCTCCACTAATTGTATAGATTCTATATATTGAAATATGTGGCAACTGAGTTCTCTGCTAACCCCTTTTTATCCTTATTTTTATTTTAAAAACTGGCTTCCTGTGGGTCACACCTGGATCAGAAGAACTTAGTGACCAACCATTTGATTGGGTGGATGATTTTTTTTTACATGTCTTTGCTGTATGTCTTCTACCCTTTATCAAGTGGACCTGGATGAGAATGAATGCATTCAAACTTCAGGGAGTTTACATGACTGCCTTAATTTTTGTTTCCTGCTATACATAATCCCAAGGTCAGTCAGAGGTGAATGTTTGGTACTTTCTCTTTTCCAATGTCTTTCCTGCTCATGCACACAGCCTTACACATGCTTGCAGCCTTGAAGATCACAAGGATTATATCAGAGTTTTTTAACTTGTTTTTTATTGTCTAGGTTTTCTTTTAAATTCCACCCAGCTCTTGTTTGCCTCAACTGAAATTACAGCCTTGGGCAGCTGAGATGTTGACAGTGGTTCATTATTATTTCAGTAGTGACTAATACATTTGAAAATTTAGACAAAATTAGAAAATGCCTAAAAAAGCAAAATTTTTCAGTGCATATCCAAATAAAAATAGAAAGTCTGAATAACACTATTTCGATTAAAGTAAACTTGTAATTAAAACTCCCGAAATGAAAACTCCAGTCCTAGAGAGCTTTATTACTAAATTCTTCAAATGTGTACGGAGGAAATCTTGATAACCTTATGCAAACTCTTCTAGAGACTAGCAAAAAGGGCCAGAGCCTTGCTAGCAAAACCTAACAGCATTATAAGAAAGGAAGCTCAGACCAATCTCTCATAAACATAGATACAAAATTCCTGAACAACAAGGAAATTGAATCAAGCAGCAAATAAAAAAGGATAATAGGCTAAGATATATTGAATTAATTTCAAAAGCCAGGTATTTGTAATATCAAGAGGCAATATAATTCTCCAAATCAGTAGAATAAGTGGGAAAATTCATATAATTAAATCGATAAATACAGAAAACATTTTTATAACATATCTATTAATGATAAAAATGTTTCAGCAAACTAGGAATAGAAGGTAATAAATTAACCTGATAAAAGTGTATCTATAAAATACATAAGAAAACATATTCAATAGTGAAATGTTGAACTCTTTCCTTCAGAGATGGGGTGTGTTAATAGGATACCTGTCATTATTTTACACAGACCCGAATGAATGCAATAAAGGAAGAACAGAAAGAAAAGTACATGGTGGAAAGGAGGAATTAAATCGAAGAGTATTAATAAGAGACAGAACTATGTACTAGAAAATTTAATAGACTCTATGAATAATTTATTAGAATGAATAGGCATGTTCAAATGGATGTTCTATCTGGTAACTTTGCCACGAATACAAAAATAAAAAGTGAAAATGCCAAATTCAAACATACTTCTTTTATATGTACAAGAAACAGACAACAAAATACATAGAGGTAGCTGGTCCTTTTCCCTTTCCCTCTCTTCCTGGACAGTGCAGTCCTAATGTCATCTGTAGGGCTGAGCAAGGCAGCTCTATGCTTGGGGCCGGGGTGCCTGGTGTGGAGTTGAGGCACCAGCACAGTAAGAGAAAGGCATCCACACAGGGTACAAGACAGAGAAAATAAAAAATGTGCCTGGAATATCTTTTTATTCTTGAAAGAAAAAAAAGAAAGAAAGAAAGAGCTCAAAAAATAATAGACCTGTCAGAAGAACACAGAAATCATCTTGAAAGTACTCCCAGTGGCCAAATCCGGGACAATTTCAGCATCAAAGTAAAATAAATAAATCAATAGAAGTTAAATTCATTGGGTAAAATAGGAAACCATGAGTCCCTAATAAATACTACATACATAAGGCACAGGCTATTTACATAGTTTGAAAAACCTCCCCATTTAAAAAAAAAGCATTAATTAATTACAAGTGGTAAAAAAAAAGTGTCTGCCAGACCCTACATTAATCAAATAAATAATTAAAGCAACCATCTTCAGTAATAAGACAAATCAAAATTCTGAGCCTATTATAGGATGCAGGAGAAAACAGAGCATCACCGGTGTTGTATTCCTGTATTAGGGTGCTCCAGAGGAAACAGAACCAACAGGATATGTATGGACTTATATATATATATATATATATATGAGGAGATTTATAATAGGAATCGGTTCACATGGTTATGGGGGCTGAGAAGGCCCACAATCCACCATCTGCAAGCTGGAAACTCAGGCAGTATGGTTCAGTCCAGCGAAGGGGCTGCTGGTGCTAGTCCTGGGGTCTGAAGTCCCAAGAGCCAGGCATCCCCACGTCCGAGGGTGGGAAAAGATGGCCGTTCCAGCTCAAGAAGAGAGAAATTTTCCCGTCCTTTACCTTTTGTTCCATATAATCCCCAAAGGATTTGATGATGCCCGCCCACATTGGTGAGGCCAGATCTCTGTACTCAGTTTACCGAATCATGCTAATCTCTTCCTCTTCCAGAGACACCCTCAAGACACACCCAGAAATAATATATACCAACTGTCTGAGCTCTCTCAGCCCAGTCAGGATGACACATAAAATTAACCATGACACTGACAAAATTCAAATCCTAATCTCATCCTGAGGAAACATCAGGCAAATAAAATCAGGAACATCCTATAAAATAACCAAGTACCAAGTTCATCATGTCAATTACCGAGGCACACTTCCAGGCTGCAATACATAAAAGAGACATGACAACTAATACAAAGCCTAAATCTGAACTGCATTTTCTTGTTATAGGATGTTATGGGTGAATTAGAGAAATTTGAATAGCGTCTGAGTACTAAGTATTGTTACTACATCAATGTTAATTTCCTGATTTTGACAGCTTTTAGGTAGGAGAGTGTCATCATTCATATGAAATGCACACTAAAATATTCAGGAGAAATGGACCATCAAGGGGGCAACCTGCTCTCAAATGGTTCAGAAAACACAAAGGTCTTATACTGTTCCACAACTTTTCTATAGCTTCATGATTGTTTAACATTTTTAAACAATGAACAAAAGGGCTGCACTTTTTAATATAACATCTTTAAAATGTATGAATATTTCTATTAAAAACTTGTAAGCCACTATCATGCAATCAGTTTTCTGTAAATAAAAAATACGACCTCAGAGAAAGGAATTAAAGTAGAAAGATAAACCACTTCCATTAGTTGTCCATCATATTGTTATACAGAGCTCAATGAAATAATAATAAAATCCCCACAAAATTAATATCTTGGTAGAAATTTATAAGATAGTTCTAAACTTGACAGAGAAGCAGAAAGTCAAGATTATTTTAAGACAATCTACCAGATCCTAAGAATCACATACAGCTCCAGTAATTATGAGTGTGTTTGTTGATACAAGATACACAAACAGAAATGAAACACTGAGAGTCCAGAGATGCAACCTCCCATAAGAGGACGATATTATGACCAAGTCTGTACCACAGAGCTGTGGAGAATAAATGGTCTTTTCAAAACATTGGGCTGGATCACAATGGATATTAATACAGGAAGAGTAAAATAAACTTGACCTCACATCACACTGAAAAAACCATACGCTATGAACTGCTGTTCTGAATGTGAGAGGTAAAGCAACTGAGGTCCTTGCAGAATGCAACCCAACAGGACTTCCTGTGGTAACGGAAATGCTGACTATCCGCCCTTTCAGGATGGCAGCTGCTAACCTCATAGTGATCTTGAGCACTTGAAGTGTGACTAGTGTAACTAAGCAACTTAATTTTTATTTTTACTTGATTTCACTCAATTTAAATTTAAATATCCACATGTGGCTAGTGGCTACTTTATTGGATATCACAGCTCTAGATGCTAATCTAATGTAAGAGAAAAACTGTAGGTCCTGGGATAGGCAGATATTTCTTTAATAGAACACAAAAAACATGCCCTATAAAGGAAAAGATGGATAAATTAGACTGAATAGAAGAACTTACATTCATCAGATGACATCATTGGGAAGGTGAAAGGTAAGCCAAAGAGTTGGAGAAGCTATTGCAATACATGCAGCTAACAAGTCCTCAAATCCAGAATCTGCAAACACCTCCCATAATTCAATAAGAAAATTACAAAAAAAATAAATAAAATAAAATAGACAAAGGACTTGAACAAATACTTCACAAAGAGGATACCCAATGAAATAGTGCTTTATGTCATGAGTCATCAAGGAACTTAAAACAAAAATCACAACATATCAGTACACACCTACAGGGAAGGTTAAAATTAAAAAGACTAACAGGGCAAGTAGCAAGGGTTCGGAGCAGCAGGAACATTTTCCCCTGCAGGTAGGAGTTCACAGCCCACTTTGGAAAACAGGCATTATCTTCTTAGGTAAATGCACACTGACTTTGGGAACAGCAATTCCATTCTAACAGGAATACCCAACATGAATGCATGTCATTGAGGTCAAAGACTTGGCCAAGACATGTAGAAGGTTCCTCAGTTTGAGTTTAACTGATATTCTCTCATGACAAATTGTGATAAACAATTGTGGAATACAGTAGAGTATTACAAAGTAATGCAAATGAACAAACTACCACTAAATGCAACTTGGGTGAACCCTGCAAGCATCTTAATAAGAGAAAAGAAAGAAGATACAAAGAATACGTATATATGATTCTGTCTGGATAAGATTAATACAAGTAGTACTAATCCATCACGTTAGAAGGCAGGGTCATGACCATCTATGGGTAAGGACGGGGGAGCAGTGACCCCTAAACAGAGGAGGGGCCTTCTGAGGTGTGCACAGTGTTCAATTTCCAGCCCTAGATCATGGACACATGGGTTTGTTCCCATGTGATCAGGCATTCACTGTATGCGTACAATTTACCACTTTAAAAAAAAAATTATTATATGGCAATAAAAATTATAACATTGTTTCTATGAATTTCATAATCTTAGAAATTTATGAAATTAAGTGAGCATATGAATTTCTTCCCATAGTCTAGCAATGCCAAGCCTGGTTTTATGAAATTGCTACTCCTGCCAATTTTTTCAAGAGCATGCTGAGGTGTTTCAAATATCCTCAAAATTACATTAAATGATTACCTTTGAAATTCAAGAAATAAATGATATTATGGTTCGAAGAGACAATGAGAATATCACAAAAGTCCACAAAGAATTTGATTTTTCATCCCCTAAAATAGTGGCATGCTCTGCTTCAAATTAATGGGGTTCTTGTTCCAGCAAATGTTTTTAGAGTCTAACTTTCCAAGGTGAATTTTGTGACACTAGCAACTTTTGTAAATGATTTCTAGGCTAAAATATTGGATTAGTATTATTATCCTTCTGTGTGTCATTAGATGTTTAATGAATGTTTTTTACACAGATAACAATGGACATTGTTATCCTGGTAGACATATAAAAGAAACCATTATCGCACCACTTTAATATCCTTCTTTGTTTAGTTCTCTTAAAATCCTTCCAAAAGAAAAATGCATGTATCTCTTTTCATTCTTTATGCCTCTCCAGGGCTTACATTAGTTGCTAATTGCACTATCCTGTTTTATCTACTTTGGTCCACAGAGATCAAAGACCTTTTTGTGACTTGCTTTCCATAATACCAGGCATAAATTGCTATTTATTATCAACATATATAATGTGCCAGCATTGTCAAGGGGAAATGTCTCTTAGATGAGAAAATTTGCATGAAAATAGATGCTCACATTTTAATTGTAGGGGATATGGCTGTTCTTATCTGTGCCAGCATTAAAAAATGAAGCTAGCAGGAGAGGAAGGTGATGGGGAAAGGCTAATATACGCAGTGCGCTGATTTCACCCACAACAAACTACCATTGCTTTGGAAATTAAGTCAGATGAAATAATATTGTTCTAACATTAATAGGTCAGGGTAGCCATCATGTAGAATCCACCGAGTTGAGTGTTTTCTGAATTATGGAAAACTTTGCCTTCAATTTCATTTCATGGCATTTTGAAATATATTCCAATAAATCTGGGAAGACAGATATATATTTTCCTCATGTGTTTGTACCTTCCTAGTCATTCTCACTTCCTCTCACCATGCAACCTCACTTTTCATTATAAAATGGAGTGTTTTCTTAAAACTGAGGTCTGTCTGGCCTGTCAGGACAACTGACAAAAAAGCTGAAAAGGCCTTTCCACCAAGCAGTGTACGACAAGCTGGTCTAATGAAATGTGGCAATTGTTGTTATACCTCAGTGACCCTACAAAAGAGTTACTTATTCCTCTCATAGAAACAAGTTACATTCCTCTTGATATAGCTTCTACTTGCAGAAATAGCAACAAAACCCACAAGTCACTCACTGGCAGAGTTGTTCCCACATTGTGGCATCTGATACAATCCATTAGTGGCACCTGAGAGCTGTCACAATCAGTACTTGTGTGGCGACCTGTGTGTGCACACACGTGTGTGTGTTTGTGTGTGTGTTTTATTTATATTTTGGAGGAGGAAGATAAAAATGAGTCTCTCTTGTCCTAATATGGAAAACATGAAATATATATACAGAGGGTGCCAAAAAAATGTCTGCACATTTTAAGAAAGGAAAATATTGTATTAAAATTATGCTGATGGTAACCACTTCGAGCATCTCTTGTAATTGCAGAAGTCAATGTGACTTGCATTCATGTTCTGTTATTGGTATACATTGAGTATTACAATTTTAATACAGTTTTTTCCTTTCTTAAAATATGTATACATTTTTTGGCAACGAAAAACATAGAAAAAATACGTCATGACTTTTCCGACAACCCAGAATATATCTGTGGCATTTTCTGATGAGAATCATTGCGATTTTTATAGCCCACTGATCCGTGGCTGTTAGCTCACCACTTTAAATAGAAACTTTGTTTCTTTTACGATTTTTACTTTGCTTCTTTTCCATCGCTTTACCTCTGCGAATTTTCCTACCTGGTGAAGTTACAAAAAGAAGGAAAATTGCACCTGAAAATAGTTTGCATCTTTGCTGAATCTCTTTATCATTTCAGATATTGGTGTTTTCAATAAGACTTTTCCACCCATGTGAAATGGCTTCCCCTTCTGTTTGATCTGGAGATAAAAAGGGTGCCTTGCCCCAGATTTAATATCAGGACTTCAGTGTGGGGTCCACATGGCTCATGTGTGTCTGAGAATGGGAAATAATGAGGCTGCTTTTGTTTTATTTTGTTTTTGTTGTTGCTGTTTTGGCACAATTGGATCCAAATAGAAAATGAAGGCAAAAAAGGAAATGCAAGTCAAAGGTAATTGGAAGTCTGTTTTATGTGATGACATATTTTTAAACCCTTTTCCCAAGCTGGTGTCATTGTTGAGTTTTTGCCTCTGTTTAGTTAAAAGGCATACAAATCGTTGAAATAACAAGAATTTAAACAGCAAGATTTAAATTCTGGGCCCTTCAATTGAAACTTCAGAAAGATTCCCCAAGACTTTTTATTTACGACGGATTTTTAAAATGCAATATGTTGCCTATGAATATGAGTTATTTATGAATTAATCTTTCTAGAACATGAGACTTCTTAGCCATGCCAGGTTTTTCAGACCACTAGAGATAGAAAAGCGTCAGGAAAGGCAAGCACAGGAACTGCAAAGACGACGACTTGGTATGATGATAAAGACTCCCACAGCACAGGGTCTATTTTCCCGCGGGCACCTAGTTTTGCCATTTGTGTCTCATCCACACACCCAGCAATGCGAGGCTGCCCACAGAGATGTTCTAAAACAGAAGGAAACCAAAGTCTTCAGGAGAAGGAGCCCAAACTGCAATCTTAAACTATATCAAGACACTTAGTCTCTGGGTTTGTTCTTTTCTTTTGGTTCTGAGAAAGGGTCAAACAAGTTCCATGTGTTCCTCCCTTCAGCAGATGAGATTTCCATTGCTGACCTGTCTGTAGCTGTCCGTTCGTTTCTTACCACGTAGCTGCATGTGCCAGGCACGTACAGGCAAGAGGCTGTTTGTCATCTGGTAGAACACCGGGATGACAAGAGCCTTTCTGATGCAAAAGCCAGACCGATATGCCAACCCTTCAGAAATTGTCACCTTAGCTTCCAAGCTCTGTGACAGTGACTAGGTTTAAAGCAAGAGAGAAAGAGACAGAGAGGAAGAGACAGACACACAGAGAAAAACAGAGACAGAGAAACAAAGACAGACAGAGAAGCAGAGAGAAAGAGACAGGAAGACAAAGGGATAGATAGGAGACAGGAAGAGAGAGTCAGAGAGAGAGAGAAAGAGAGAGAGAGAGACAGGGAGAGGCCCAAGCATGTCACTGGCCTTTAGCGCACAGGAAATTTAAAGCTTTGAATGGTACCTTCTATAAAATCAACTGGGGAATGCCATTCAAAAGCGCAGTCTTGCATAGATATTAATCTAACCCATAAATGTTTGTGAGCACTTCATATATTGGCCATCAGTCAGTATGGTGATCTCAACTCTTCATAATAATAGAGTTTTTTAGAGTATTCAGGAATTTCAATTGTCACCCATGCCACTTTTTTTTTATGCCAATTACATTTTGTATGGTACTTATTATCTAAACCTCTTTCATGTCTATATTGACACATGATATGATATAAAAATTTTAGAAGTCAAAATTATTCAGGAAAACATCCTGGGGAATAATCCATATTAATTAGGATATAAAACAATACATGCAAAAAATTTTTAACGTATAACACTTAACAAGAACTAAAAAAATAATATGAACCTAACATTCTAATCTAAAGCTAATTTACATGTGCATTGAGGATTTACTTTGTGCAAGGCCCTGTGAAAAATGTAATAGATATAAAACATAAAGAAAACTTATTCTACATCCTTAAGGAACTCACATTTTAATAGGGAAGATAAAACAAATGCATTAATAACCTTAATGCATAAATATAGTGAGCAAGGGGCGTGGCCAGCATAGGGTGAGTCAATATGAGAAGCTGAGTCAGAATCAGAATCTGAAGAATATTTTAAATAAGGACTTCAAAGGCCATCACTAGGCCTGATACAGGGTCCAGAAATGGGTTATTTGTCCTGTTGGATTTTCCACTGCTATGGACTGAATTGTGTTCCCCAAAATTCATTTTTTAAAGCTCTAACCCCCAGTACCTCAGAACGTGGCTGTATTTGGGGACGGGGTCTTTAGTGAGGTAGCCAAGTTAAAATGAGGTCATCAGGGTGGGCCCCCGTCCAATCTGCTTTTAGAGTAAGAGGAGATTAGGACAGGCGCAGGGAGGAAAGACCATGTGAAGACTCAGTGGCCACCTACAAGCAGAGGACAGAGGCCTCAGGAGAAACAGAGCCAGCCGACACCTTGCCCTTGGACTTCCAGCCTCCAGAGCTAGAAGAAATAAAGTCCTATAGTTTAAGTCATCCTGTGGCGTTTGGTTATATAGTCCTAACCAATTAACAACCTACATTTTGGATTTAACATGTTTTTCTATTCCTTATCCCTTTAGTTCCCTGGTTGTAGATGATGCCGCAGTGGCCTTTCTAGGTCACCTGTGCTGGACCAGCAAACCCATCCCCTGGGAACTGTGAGTGAAGGCGGCCACAGGCCCATAGCCGTTCCCTTTCTCTGGAGAACTACCCACAGCTGACTGACAGAAACTGACTTCCCTGGGAAATTACTCCCACCACCTCCCACTTGGTGGCCCAACGCCAATGACTGGCTGACATGGGTGTATAAAAGACAGGCCCACCTGCCTCAGGGCGGGGAGGGGGCAGCTCTCTGGCACGGTTTATGCTGCATTGCCCCCCCTCCAGGGTCAGCCCAGCGCCAGACTCTCCTGAGTGCAGCTTGCTCAACTCTTCCCCCTGACCTCTCCCGCTTCAGAGCCTACAGCTTTTTCCTGAGGAGCTTTCTCTTAACACATTACCTTCACTGAAGACTGGGTGAAAAACTGCTTATAGAGAACCCAGCCTAAAGCAGGTGGAGACAGCCAAGTCTTAAGAAGCAGAGTCCTAGAAGATTGAGGTTCTGGAATTGGATGCCTTGCCAACCTGAAGGCAATGAGGTTCCAGTGATTGTGACAGGTGGCGTGTTGATAGGACCGAGCATGCAGCTGTGTGATCGCCACAGCCTTCACCTGTGGTAAACTGCAGCGGCATCAACACAGAAGGGGATATGCTGGCTCTTGCAGTATCGACAGCATTTGTGGGGGGAGAATATATAGATATAGATAGATAGATAGATAGATAGATAGATAGATAGATAGATAGATAGATAGATAGATAGATAGATAGATGAAGTGGGAATACAAGGGCTGTAGATTAGGGTGGATGTCACTAAGTGCCACAGATTCCTCAGAGAGAAATAACAGGCTCAGATATATTAACCACCATTTAGAGTATAATGGAAAGTTAGTAAACTTCTTTGACAATATTTAAATGAATACTCATATCCTGCAGCCAGAGGCAGAGCTAAAGAACAAGCATAAACCCTAATTTTAAATATGCAAACCTCCTAAGAAGGCTACCCCAGTTGTCTTGCTTGCTTTCCAGCACCAGGAGATGTCCAAAGCTTATACTGCCCAAGACTTAGAATTAGCCATGTCTCTAAGTAGCCCTTATTCCTTTTAATGGGAAATGGGTTTAAATTCCTTAACCTGTAAGGGTACTCTGAATATGAATGGCAGTGTCAAATGCGATAAAGTCAGACTTTATTAGTGTTTAGTACTTTTTTAAAAATGTGTGTTAACATAGAATTAGAGCTACAGGTCAAATTGGAGAATTTGTAATTTCAATATTTTACTTTTGTCCAAAACACAATTTTCAGAGTCAAGTAGTTTAATATGATGTCAAATTATTTCCAGTAACTAGGTAAATTTAAAGGCATAATTAAATTGGAAAACCAACAGAAATTTATCCCTTATTAATCCTTCATAAAATACTTAAAACACTATGCATCCATGGAAAGTGAATTTCAAGAATTAAATAATAAAAGGTGTAAGAAATTAAGTGATATAAACTAAAGTAATAACATTGAAAACACAGGCAATTGTACATAAAATTGAAATGTGGTAAAATACTGTTCTTAATTCAACTTTCTTCATTAACAAATTACTACTTCTAGTATTTTCTCTAGAAGTGTGTACAAAAAAAAATCCTTATCATTTAATACATTAGGAACCAACCTCACTTGGAAAAAGAGAGATTAAACATAAACCATAAAATCTCAGTGTTGAAAGAAAGCTTAGAGCTAAATCTTAATATTGAAAATCACCCGGTCAAGATGGCACAGTAGGTTAATGCTGTGCTCACCTTCTCTCATAACCACATCAAAATTACAACTAAACTACAAAACAACCATCATTAAGTATTGCCTAAAATCTTACTGAACCAAAGCCTTACAAGTAATGGCATACAGAAGAAGCTACCTGGAGACTGGTAGGAGGAACAGAGACAACAGAATGGGCTGGACCCACTCGTGTGTGACCATTAAAAATCAGGATGGATATCTCTGCTGTGGAGGACCCCCCTTCAGAGGAGCAAGGGCTCCCAGCCCCTCCTCGGCCCAGGGAGAGAAGCCCCCATAATTTCTAGCTATGAAAACCAGTGGAGATTGCAGCTGAGTGAGATGAGGAGCAGCTGGAGTCTCAGGTGTTCCCCGTAAAGGGCCTGCGCATGGACTTACCTGCTGATGGACTCATTCTTTCCGAGCTCCAGCGCTGGGGCAGCAGCTGAGGGACAGCAGGGACATACGAAGGGGGATGGGGCGAATGAGATGTCTGGCTTGGAACAGGAGCTGGAGGGCAGCTTTCTCCTAGATGGAGGAGCTGGCAGAGGCCATTGTTTCTTTGTTGAACCCTCCCTCTCCCTGCATGCAGACCCAGGTGGCCGCAATAAAGTCTCCATGGAGGTGGCTAACACCAAATGTTTGCTCCACCCTGGTGATTTGAGACCACGCCCAACCCAACTTTCAGGCACACCCAACACACTTCCAGGGGCTTTTTTGTACGAACCACCTGCCTTGGCTCATGCTGCAGACTTTCACGGAACCCAACAAGCAACATCTGGCTTCAGCATGTCCTCTACCTCTGGCTGAGAAGCCCTAAGCCTGGAACTAGTGGCAGCTGACCTTCATTCGCAGCTTGTCCTCTCGAGGCACTTCTAAGCACACTGCAAGTGGTGGCCGATTGCTTTGAGGCTCCTGCTGGGTGGCCCCAGGTGGGGCACAGGCTGGAGATGAACTTGACCTGCAGTGGGTTCCCTCTCGGGTGGCCCTAGGGCTGGTACCCCAGTGGCCAGCTTTCAAATGAGCTGGGGCATCACCCAGCTGCCTCCAAGGACAACAGACCCAAGGGACAGACTGGGCAGGCACCAGAGCCCTGCTGAGGCAGATTCTGCTCATGGGGTCAGCCCCTGCACCACAACTTTTCCACTGTAGTCATGACCAGTCCTCACAACTAATTAGCCCTAGGGTCAGTCCCTCCCATTGACATGCAATTAGCAACCAAGGCTCAACTACAAGGGGAGGGCACACACAACACACACAAGGGACACACCTGGAGCACCCAGCTCTGGTGACCAGGGAGACTGTGCCACTGGGCGCCACAGGACCCCTAATACACAAGGCCACTCCACTAAGACTGGAGGGCATAGCTGCCCTACCTAATACATAGAAACAAATACAGAGAAGCAGCCAAAATTGGGAAACAAAATGCTATGTCCCAAATAAACAGAACAAAGCTCCAGAAAAAGAACTAAACAAAATGGAGGAAAGAAATCTGCCAGAAGCAGAGTTCCAAACACTGGTTATAAAAATGCTCAGTGATCTCAGGGAGAACTTCAACAAAGAGATAGGAAACATAAAAAACGGAGATAGAAAACATCAAAAGAACCAGTCAGAAATAAAGGATACGATAACTGAAATGAAAACTACATTACAGAGAATCAACAGTCAACGAGATGAAGCAGAATGTCGAATCAGCAATTCAGAAGATAAGGTAGCAGAGAACACCCAATCAGAAGAGCAAAAAGAAAAAAGAATCCAAACAAATGAGGAGAGTTTAAGGGGCCTCTGGGACAACATTATGCATACCAACATTTGCATTATAGGGGTACCAGAAGGAGAAGAGAGAAAGCAAGGGATTGAGAACTCATTTGAAGAAATAATGACTGAAAATTTCCCGAACCTGGTGAAGAAAATAGATATACAAGCTCAGGAAGCACAGAGTCCCAAACAAGATGAACCCAAAGAGGCCAAGACCAAAACACATCATAATTAAAATGCCAGAGTTTAAAGACATCATAATTAAAATGCAACAGTTTAAAGACAAAGACAATCTTAAAAGCAGCAAGAGAAAAGCATATTAATATATGCTTTTATTATATATAACATATTATAATAGTTACCTAGAAGGGAGCTCCCATAAAGCTGTCAGCTGCTTTCTCAACAGAAACTTTGCAGGCCAGAGGGGACTGGCACAAAATATTCAATGTGACAAAAAGCAAGGACCAACAACCAAGATTATTTGGCAAAGTTATCATTTAGAATCAAAGGACAGATAAAGAGCTTCCCTGTCAAGAAAAAGCTAAAGGAGTTCATCGCCATCAAACCACTATTACAAGAAATATTAGAGTGATTTCTTTAAGACAAAAAAGTAAAAAGTAGGAATAATAAAATGGCAATAACTACATATCATCAACAATTACTTTCAATGTAAATGGATTAAATGTTCCAATCAAAATACATATCAGGGTTGAATGGATAAGAAAACAAGAACCTTAATATGCTGCCTACAAGAGACTCACTTAAGATTGAAAGACACACACAGACTGAAAGGGATGGAGAAAGATATTTCATGAAAATGGAAACAAACAAAAACAGCAAAAAGCTGGAGTAGCAATACTTATACCAGAAAAAAAGCTAGACTTTAAAACAAAGACTATAACAAAAGCCAAAGAAGGACCTAGTAATCCCACATCAGGCTATTAATTCAAATAAATCCATAATGCTACTTTGAGGGGACATGTTCATCCATATGTTTATTGCAGCTTTTTTTACAATAGCGAAGATATGAAGACAACATGGGTGCCCCTGAATGGAAGAGTGGGTAAAGAAGAGGTGGTACGTATATACAATGGAATATTACTCAGCCATAAAAGAGAATAAAATCTTGCCATCTGTGACAACATGGCTAAAACTAGAGGATACTAAACTGAGCGTAGTAAGAAAGACAGTGAAAGAAAAATGTCACACGATTTCACTTATAAGTGGAATCTAAAAAATAAAACAAACAAAACAGAAGCAAGCTCATAGATACAGAGAACATTTTGATGATTGCCAGATGGGAGGAGGGTTAGGTTTGGGTGAAAAGAAGAAGGGATTAAGAAGTACAAATTGGTTGTCACACACTAGTCATGGGGATGTAGGTTATAGCATAAGGAACATATTGTAATAACTATGTATGGAGTCAGATGGGGACTAGATCTATCAGGGTGATAGATGGGAGGATGGCTGGGGGACAGAGTGAAAAAGGTGAAGGGATTAAGAAATACAAATTGGTAGTTACAAAATAGTCCTGAGGATAGAAAGTATAGGGAATATAATTAATAATATGGTAATAACTTTGTATAGTGCCAGGTGGGTACTAGTCAGGGGGATCACTTTCTAAATTATTTAAATGTCTAATCACTGTGCTATACACCTGAAACTAATATAAAATAATATTGAATGTCAACTCTAATTGAAAATTCTTGAATGGGGGTAAAGGTAAAGAAGAATAAGAGTTTCAAAGTTCCAGGTGTAAAACAAATCAGTCTTGGGGATATAATTACAGCATAGGAAATAGAATCAATAATATTGTAATAGTGTCGTACAGTGTCAGATGGTTGTTAGACTTACTTTGCTGATCACTTCTTTAGCACAGGGAATATAATCAATAATGTGGTAATAACTCTGTGTGGTGCCAGGTGAATACTGTTGAATAACTATGATGTACCTGAAATTAATATAATATTGTATGTTAGTTATAGTTTAATAAAAATCTTTAAAAAAAAAGAAAGAAAGCAAGCTTAGAAATGAAAGCTTAGTGTGCTGCCCATGGTCCTGATTACAAATGGAGGGTAGTACGAGGCAAACAGCGAGGACACAGCATATTCCCCTACCACTGACTGTACTATAATGCTTAAAATCTCAATATAGAAGAAAAATATTGTGTGAATTTATTTAAAAATATGACAGAACAAAATTCAATAGTATATGAAATCAGTTCTGTATGTTGTAAAATGCAAGTAGCTAATCCATTTGTTCTGCAAAAGCATAAGGTTTGAAAATATTATCACCGAGATAGAAAATACCAATAAAGATAAATTAAAAGTGCAAACCTATGGACTAAGGTCCCACTATCAGATTAGATTGTGTCTGCAATGCCAGCTCCTTATAAATCCACTACCTAGTCAAACACACATTCTATATAGCAATGCTTTTTCTTATCTCTCAATGGTCACCCATCTTTAGTGTCAATATTTGTGGAGCAGTTGGGTTGTTTTTTAGCTCAATTGTTTCTTTCTTCTCGTTATATTCTTCACCACAACCAAAACCTCTCCATCCCCACCCCCCATCCCCACTGTCATCAACTTAATAGTATGGATTTAGCAATGTGCCATTTTAAGGTATAGGAGGTTTTTTCTTTTTTCTTAAGGACATTTATTTCTAGTCAAACATTCAAAGTTAATTCAGGTTTCAATTTTACCCTCTGTGAGAAAATAAATGTATAAAATTATGTGAGTTTTCTTTTATAAATAGATTATTTCTTAGGTGAAGTTCTATTTAGCACTACCTTTCTTCTTGTTCCTTTAATTATAAATTCCTCACATCTCTCAATATGCTTGTGGGCCATGGGCAGTCACAATAATTCTTAGACTTCTTCACTAATGCATGAAAGCTAAGAGACTGGCAAAAAATCCCAGCCCTAGATTAGAGTCCAGTAACACAGAACATGAAGAAAGCCCTGAGAAACTAGCTCCAGTGAAAGTTTAACACACACACAGACACACACACACACACACACACACACACACACCTTCAATATCTTAAAGTGAAAAACATGACACTCAATTTAAAGGCACATTTTTAATTCACTGAGGGAATTGGCTATGTGTATGTAGTTTGTGTGTGTGTGTGTGTGTGTGTGTTTGTGTGTGTGTGTACACATAGCCACAAGACCAAAATACTCTAAATGTACAAAAATATTTATGTAGACAACTAAATTTCTGTTACAGATAATGACCAAATATTATGTAGAAAAGACCTATTAAGAAATTTTTGATTTTATGATTAGGTTTATGGTTTGTGTGTTTATTTTAAGGCAAATTTCCTAAAGGTTCAGTCCTAATTTGAGGCATTTACACATTCAAATAGTAGTTGAATTTTATACTTAATGTGAAATGTAGTATGTATACAATGTATATAGAAATATATTATTTCTGCTGAGAGATGCCAGTAAGAGGAATCAAGATGAGATCTGTTTAAACAAATAATTTACATTAGAAAATGAACCTCTTTGAACCAGCTATAGTAGGTGGATGACTGAGTTCAGTAGAGTGCATATTATTCTTATTACTTTTGGCTTCATTGCTTGGTTTTGAAATCTTGATTCTTTCTTTATTATAGCTTAAGCCTATTCATCAAAGACTTGATAAGGACCTAGTACATGCTTTACTGTACTAAGTGTTTGAGGAAAATTTTTATGAAAATTAGGTCTCTTTCCTCAGGGAGGTTTTTACAAATTAATACAGGAAAATGGAATATATGTACTGTACTGGAAGTACATGCAAAGCGCTAAGGGCATGGATGCAGGGAGTGTTATGTCTTAGGCATTCTGAGATTAATACAGGCGGGTCCACCGTGGCGAGAGGCTACAGAAGGCTTCCCAAGGGGGCTTACATGGGAGCTAGATCTTCAACCCAGGCAGGATTGGAGAAAAGGACATTACAGCTACAGCGCCAGAAGGAGCAATACTGTAGGTCATGTGCAAAGAATTGCAAATGTTCCAGTATTACAGGTTTGTTCTGTTTCATCTCTGCTCTGTATTTTTTGTCATAAAATAGTCCACTTTCTGCAAGTGTTCAGAAACCAGGTCTGTGAATGAGAGTTTTCATAAGAAATGAAATAGCAAATGGCAGATCGTGAATAACTGTCAAGGAAATCCAGATAAGAGAACTTTGTTTTATCACCTAAGGAGATAAGGTGGAAGGTTTTAGAACAGGGAATAATTAGATCAAGTCTGCTCAGAGGCCGGGAGAAGAGATGGGAGGAGCGCTAACAGCTTAGATAGCATCACGGAAGAGCAGGTCGCTGAAACTCCTGGGCCATTTAACCCCACGCGGCCATGGGCTAAGTACTCAGCATACATCACCCTTCCATCCTCCCAACAGGGCTGCCATGCCACCATCATCAACCTGGCTTTACAGCTGAGGAAACAGAAGCACTGTGGAGAGTACTGAGAAGCAGCGAGAACAAGTGGTGCGTCCATCATGCAGGTGTGCCTTCCAATGCTAAGCAATGGTGCTTCTGAGGGGAGAAAGCGACGAAGGCCCAAACGCATCACTGGCTTTGTGATCCAGTCAAAGCTCTGGCCTTGTTAGCTTGGGCTCCTCCAACTCGCACTGCACTGTAGTTCCACGAGCAGCTGCACTCACCTCCCGTTAGTCCTTACACAGTAAAAATGGGCTTCACCACTCAGTCCTGTGTTGTCCTCCCTCCCAAATCCCCAGTGGGAGGTCGCACCCATCACACTATGGTTGGGTCGGAGATTCTCACCCCTTCAGTCTTGTTCCCATGGCGACCAGTTGAGTCCATTTCCTTTGCCTCCTCCAAACGGGAGCCTTCCAACGCATTATAAAGGCCTATAATAATCAATGTCCTCCAGCCATCACTCAATCACAGTATTAACTCAGGACCAACTGAATGCTCAGAACTGTGCAGAAATGTTTAAGAAGAGAAACACTAATAGATTAAGACATAGGACCTGACTTTTTAATAGTTTTGATCTACATAGAAAGATTTCAATGGAACAAGATATTTTAATTCTCTATTTTGTCCAGACCTATACTGAATACAGTACACGTCCTTAGAAGTCACATATGCCGAGGCTAGGTGATGGAAACTTAAAGCTTTCATTTTATACTTTCAGGGAGAGACGTGATTGTTTCAGAAGGTTCTCCGGTCCAACACAGGTAGATAACCATGGAAGGTAACTGTTTCTGTCATGCACTCTACCAGAGCCTGTGCATAGAGGTCTGTGAAGTTGTGAGCCGATTAAACATCGACGGAGTCATGTGACAACAGGTGTAAGGATAGGTGTTAATGGCACCCTGCACTACCCTCACACACCAACCTTACTCTCCACGTAGGCAAATGGTCAATTACTATCAGTCATTTTGTCTCTTTTTTTACATTTAAAAAAAAATTCAATTACAGTTGACATACAATAGTATATTCGTTTCAGGTGTACAACATAGTGATTAGATATTTATATAGCTTACAAAGTGATCACCCCAGTAAGTCTAGTACTCATCTGACGTCATACATAGTTATTACAATATAAGTGGCTATATGATGCTTATGCTGTACTTTACATCCTCATTACTGTTTTTATACTAGAACTGGCAGTTTTTACTTTCTTAATGTATTCCCCCTTCTCCCCCATCCCCCACCTCCTCCCATCTGGTAGCCATCAGTTTGTTCTCTGTATCTATGAGTTTAGAGGTAAGATATGCTGCCACCAGATAGAATAACTTTATTCTCAACTTTGGTAAGTTCATGGGTAGGCATATTAACATGAAATAACATTTTTCATAAGGCTTTTCCATGTATTAAACGTAAAATCAAGCTCCAGTTAATTGAGATCAATTTTTGTTTGGGGCCTTCTAAAAGCTACTGCCATATATATCACAAGTAAACTTAATGTGCAGTGATGATTTGTATGTTAATGTCACCTTATAGGATCTGTTTTCCAAATTTATCATGATATAAAGACTAGCCATTCCCATATTTTCCATTTCTATGTTAGAACTTTAAAAAAAAGTTAAACAATTATAATGTGGTTGTTTTGCTTTAAAGGGACATGTAAGATTATTATTGTGGAGAAATTCTGTGAAACAATAGGATGCTATTGGGAATCATTTAAATGAAATCTTTTATGCACTTTATCTCCCATCAATTCGAACTTGTGGAGTGGCCCTTCTCATTAGGCCGCACATCATTTATGAAACGTAGCTGCCCCTAGGAACACTGGCATTTCTCAAGAGGTATTTATCAAGCCATGAGATGAGTTTTTCATTATTATTGCTGGTCATGCTCTAATGTGTTTGTAGAAGAGATAGTGAAATTGAAATTGGACCAGTCCTATCTCTCCACGCCAGCTGAGAGCTGGCAGGCTGGAAAAATTGTGGTATGTAGCTCTCACTCTTTTAAAGCCAAGACTGAGAAATCTTTAAAGGATTTTGTTTTAACTTCTGGAAAAAGCCTGAACCCACCATGTATTTACATATGTTAGAAGGGCCAAACTCCTTAATCCATCACTGAAGGCCCTTTGACATCTGACTTCAACATGACTTTTTTTTTATTAAATTTATTGGGGTGACAACAGTTGGTAAAATTACATAGGTTTCAGGTGTACAGTTCTGTAATACATCATCTATATATCACATTGCGTGCTCACCACCCAGAGTCAGTTCTCCTTCCATAACCATATATTTAATCCCCTTTACCCTCATCTACCGCCCCCCTCCCCACTTACCCTCTGGTAACCACTAAACGGTTGCCTGTGTCTATGAGTTTTTGTGTTTTTTTTATTTGTTTGTCTTGTTCCTTGGTTGCTTTCAGTTTTATATCCCACATATGAGTGAAGTCCATAACTGTCTCAATTCAACTCCCATCACGTAACCTACATTTCCTCCACTTACGCATGTGTCGCCTGCACGTCTCTGCCTCCACCCCGCTCCCCATGCTGTACCCTTGACACTTTCCTCCTCCAGCTCTGCTTGCCCATTGAATTCCTTCAAGGTAGGTCTCCAAATAGCTTATCTCTAGGGAATCTATTCAATAAAGCATCATAAATTGGGTAACAATCAAAATTCCTCTTCAAATATTCAGGTGTGAGACAGTTGATGGACACAATTTCTATGCCACTTCCTGGTGTTCAGTAGACAGTCACACAGTTGGGCTCTGTTGGACTCTGTGGGTCCCCCTAATTCTGCCACCTGATGATGCTGAGACTAACCATACATCCCAGCATGCACTGCAGCAGAGTTTGCACTGATTCCCCTCTGGTGGCCTTGTCTTCTGAAACCAATGAGCTACTGCCAGTCCTCCCCTCCACCCATCTAGTTTATGCCTTATTGTTTTCTACAAGTTTGCAAACTAGGTGATGGAGATGTCTACATAGGGAGCAGGAAAGACACTTTAATTGTATCTATAATCAGCACATGAAAATAATGGGAACAGACCCTTTTCCTGTTGCTATTAATCTAGCTTCTCTGATACCAATAATATATTGTTGGTAGAGATTAAGTAAAGACAATTCATGAAAGAAATACAAATGTCTGATCAAAATATGGACAAAATTCTATCTTATTAGTACTTATGAAAATACAACTTGAAACAATGATACACCAAATTCATCTCTAATCTTACCAAAGATTTGAAAGTAAAATAATTTTTTTATGAATATGCACTATTGGTGAGAGTGCAAATTTTTTTATTTTTTTAAATATTATACCCTTAAATCAGTAATTATACTTCCAGGAATTT
>NW_017732103.1:1074876-1078953 GCF_001890085.2 Hipposideros armiger | reverse complement strand
TCACACAATTACTGTGGGTCAGGAACCTGGGGTCAGCTTAGCTAGGCGGTTCTGCCTAAGGTTCTCTTGGGGCTGCAACCATCTGACAGTTTGCCTGGGGCTGGGAGACCTGCTTCCAATGAGGCCAGTTCTCAGACCCAGCAAGTCAGGGCTGGCAGTGGACAGAGGCTGCAGCTCTTCACAACCACAGCCCTCTCCACTGGGATGCTCATGGGTCCCCAGACACAGCAGCTGGCTTCCCTAAGAGAGGGCGACCAGAGAGAGAGCAAGGTGGGGCTCACATGTTACAGTCCAGCAATGTCCCACTGGCCACGCAGGCCAGCCTTATCCAACATGAGAGGGCTGTGCAGGGTCCAGAGACGCTGTAACCACGCATCATAAAACAATGTCCTATAACAGCTCTGGAGGCAAGAAGTCCAAAATCAAGGTGCCATCGGGTTGCTTTTTGCTGTAAGCTCTGAGGGAACCTCTTCCTTGTCCCTCTCTGAGCTTCTGGTGGTTGCTGGCAACCCTTGGCCATCGTTGGTTTAGATGCATCACCTAACCTCTGCGTCCATCTTCATGCAGCATAATACGCTCTGTCGGTCTGTGTCTACAAATCTCCCTCCCCTATCAGGACACCAGTCATTGGACTTAGAGACCCATCAATCCAGCATGACCTCATCTTAACTTGGTTACACCTGCAAAATCCCTATATCCAGAAAAGGTCCTATTCTGAGGTGCTGGTGGACATGATTTTCAAGAGGACACTGTTCAAGATAGTGTAGACATAAATACCAGTGCTTGAAACTCCTTCAGGGCCATGGTGGAAGCGCACTACTGCAGCCATGGACGTGGGGGTACTGTGGTTATCATTGCTGCTGTTGTTGTCATAGCTGTTATCACCTTAAGATTCCTTCCTTTCCATTCTCACTCCACACATTCTCCTTTGGCAGCACATTCTACTCTTGCGGCTTCAGGCAGAGCCGCTGAGATGATGAGACAAAAACCCCTGCCTGTAGCTTTGATCTATTGGATGAGCTTCAAATCACATTTTGATCTGCCTGATTAATATCTTGATGAGAGATTTTCCAGACCCTTGAAAACAACATCTTCTAAATCAAATCTACCGTGTAATCCCTACAGACAGACGACACACCGCTCCCATGCAGATAGATCGTCAGNGAAAGTATTTTTAATTACTGAGAAAGAAACTAATGAGTTAATACCCTGATACAAAATTGGTATTTTTGGCTTTTAATTGTTACTGAAACCTCAAAACATTATTGCATGTAAAGCACAGAATTAGACATAGCGAAGTTACCACATTAGCCTAATGGCAGCCCAAATAATGATAGGAAAGGGGGTAGAACAACTGATATACTTCAATAGTGAATTATATTTAGAAACTGCTCTAAGCAAACTATACTCAGTGTGATATGAATAAACTTAACAGAAGTCACTCTGGAACCATTTACAATACTGAAAGAAGTACTTTATCAAACAGTCTCCAATGTATGAGTAAGAGATGATTAGTGCTTCCCAACATTTACTAAAATAAAAGATATATAGATAGGTAGGTAGATAGATAGATAGATAGATAGATAGATAGATAGATAGATAGATATGAGGTCTGACAATTAAGTTCATAAACTCATCCTAGAAAAAGTGCTACATACCTCATTGTTGAGTATCAGTATGATCACCTTCAAAGTACCTCTTTGGGAAGCTATGCACTGACACCAGTGCCTAGTCCACCCTTCAAAGCAATTTTGGAATTCTTTTTCTGGAATGGCCATCAGAGCTGTCAACGTATTACCCTTGATGTCCTGAATGCCATCAAAATGTCTTCCTTTCAATATTTCCTTTATCTTTGGGTAAAGAAATAAGTCATTGGGGGTCATATCAGGAGAGTAGGGAGGGTGTTCCAATACAGTTATTTGTTTACTGGCTAAAAACTCCCTCACAGACAGTGCTGTGTGAGCTGGTGCACTGTTGTGATGCAAGAGCCATGAATTGTTGATGAAAAGTTCAGGTCATTTTTGTCTAACTTATTCACGCAGACTTTTCAGCACTTCCAAATAGTAAACTTGGCTAACTGTTTGTCCAGTTGGTACAAATTCATAATGAATAATCCATTTGTTATCAAAAAAAGGTTAGCAACATCATTTTGACTCTTGATTTGGACTGACGGAACTTTTTTGGTCGTGGAAAATGGCTGACTTCCATTGTGCACTTTGACACTTTGTTTCAGGGTCATATTGGTACACCCACGTTTCATCACCAGTGATAACACGGCCCAAAACATCGTATTGCCTCTCCAAAAGGTCTTGGCAAATTTTGACTCTCCTTTGCTTTCGTTCATTGGTGAGCTCCCTTGGGACCATTATTGCACATACCTTTCTCATGCCAAGATTTTCAGTTAAGATTTTCCTGTCTCTCTATTAATGTTTTCTTAGTCTGCTACACTTCTCAGAGTCAGCCGATGATTTTGATGCACAATTCGACGAATTTTTATAATGTTTTTGTCAGTTCTGCTTGTTACTGGCCTCCCGGAATTCTTCATCAATGACGAGTTCTCTTCCCTCAGAAAAATGTTTAATCCATTTGTACACTGCCGTTTTCTTCATGGCATTATCCCTATAAACTTGGACTAACATGTCCCTGATTTCACTTCCACTCTTGCCAATTTAACAAGAAATTTAATGTTTGTTCATTGCTCTAATTCAAGATCAGACATTCTCACAACAGCACACAAAAACACGCAACAATAATGAACAACACTCAGCAAGACACCATCACATGTCGACCCGAACACAGCTGTGAGACACTGATACACCAAGGTTATGAACCCTTACCGAGCTGTTTGTACAGTACTGCCAATGTAAGTGCACGGTGACAAGTTCACAAACTTAAGTGTCAGACGTTGCACATACATAGAATACAAATAATACTTAAAATAGCAGAACTAGAAAGGGAAAGAAAAGCAGTTCAAGGTGGAAGTCTTACTTACACATTTGATTTGTTCACTGATCACAATTATTCTCTCTTCTGGGAAGAGAACCAGGTATCAAAATTCCTGAAAATTCCTACCTTGCTGGTCTTCCTTAGGCAAATTTCATAAAAGGCACTCCAGAAAAGTTAGCACATTATTCATTACTAGAAAGTCATCCTCAAAACTTCTGTACATACTGCTAGTGTCGTACCATGGGTCTGATAAAGAAATCTGGCTTTTCCCTCCAGTTTAAATCCCAGAAAAAAAACATGAGCATAAGTGACCTATTCCATGCTTACTATGTCCTGGGTCCTGCCATGTTGCAACTACCTGGCTTCATAACTCAAAGTTAGTAGAAAGAGGGATGAAGAAGTGTTTTCTCGCAGGTTAGAAGAAATCATGGCCCATGTTTTATCCCCACCCTGATGGACACGGAATACAATAAGAGATGACTCTAACTTGTAAAGAAATGAAGAAGAACATGGAAAAGTCTCCACTAACCACTTGCTTTGCCATGCAAAAGCTCTCCTTACTTTACTTACAAAAGTATGAAAGTTCTACTTACAATTTCCCCCCATATTCATCTACATGGCTCTTCCTTATGGGTGAAGGAGAGTGGGGAACTATGCCACCCCCTCGGGGTTATGCTCTAGCTACAATCACCCACTGCTTGGGCTTCCTTTAAAAACGAATAAAATGGTCATTATCGTATGTTTTGTTATGTTCTAGACACTGTGCTCGCTGATTTGCATTTATTATTTTAACTAACCCTTTCAAAACCTGTACAAAATAAATACCATTTTGCTGCCCTCATTTTAAGGAATGGGGAGCCTGAGATGCCAAGAGGGTTTCACAGCTGGAGGGAGCTGGAATTCTAACCCAAATTTGTCTAAACCCAGGGCCTTCGTTCTTCATATCTCTACCACACTGCCTGGTGAATAGATCAGTTTAACTAAATCAACTTGTTTTAAAACCATTTTAGATATAGTTATAATGTGCTCATGCTTTACTGCATTGCATGTCTCAATGTAGATTTTAAGGTCACAGATGCTCTAGGTAGGTGTAATGAGATGTCATCTGCTCTCTAATTTACCGCATAAAGT
>NW_017732103.1:1069328-1070336 GCF_001890085.2 Hipposideros armiger | reverse complement strand
GCATGAATGAGCGGCACAGGAGCCCCAAACAGCAGGTCAGACACTAAAGTGAGCGGAAGAGGGGCCCTGTGGCCACCATGAGGCCGCAGCAGCTCCAGAAAGCAGAAGAGGGACAGATGCCAAGCAATCATCCCCAGGTCACTGGCCTTCACGGCCGCACCGACCTCAGCGGGTCCTCCACGTGTCAGCACAGGGAACCTGGACAGAGACACTGTCCCACCAGGATGCTCGGCGCTGCTTCGTGGATACCAGCAGCCTTTGCGGTCTGCAAAGGCTTCCAAGGCCAGAGGAAAATATAAGAAATTCTTCCACTCTGTGCTTTTCTAAAATAGAAAGGATCTTTGATCCTATTCCGTGTGAAAACTACTTAAACCTTCTTTAAGGGACTCCCTCCCACTGATTTTAATCAATAATGAGTCCAGAAGATTCACCATCAATGAATGAAAATTCACTGTAATCTTTGCCAAAGCACAGCGTTTCCTCTTTTACTTGTGAAAGTTGAATTTTATACCCTGATGGAGGCATTTTATACCCTGAAAAGACAGTGATCCATGTGTAAAAGAAAAGCTTAAGCAGCTTTCTAAACACTCTCTCCCTTCCCTGAACGTTTCAGGAGAGGACTATCTTTATTCTGGGAGATTTTCTCTTTCTTCCTCTTGAAAAAAATATGGAGTATATTTTACTTCTTAAAAAAAGAAAAAAAAAGCATGGTGAACAGTGCTGTAAGTAAAGAAAGCACACCATCGAGCGCTATTTTAGAGTTTGGATGCCATCACAAGGTATTAGTGAAATACGTTTAGCCACGTTAGTCAGCAGAGATTACGTGCTGCAGTGAAGCTATACTGTAGCAGGCATACATACCAACCTCCACCAGTAAGCGTGGTGGATAGAAGCCCATGGGAGGATAACAGCACAATCAGAAATTCTGAAGGACTGGCCCTTGATACTTAGAATTCAAAATAGGACAGACACCTGGAAGGCAAAGGTCTTATGAGAGTCAATGAATTT
>NW_017732103.1:1066615-1067533 GCF_001890085.2 Hipposideros armiger | reverse complement strand
TCTTAAAAAAAAAAAGGAGCTGGGCGGCAGCTGGGAGCTGATAACAAATAGGTCGCATGTGATTTTAATGATGGTACTTAAACCGCCTAGAATAGTGCCTGCATCACAAGAACACAATAAATGTCTGTTATTATCACCATGTAAATGTTTGAAGTAGCATTATCATCGCAGTCATACGACCTTTTAAAAAATGCGTGACACAGAACTTTTTATTTTCAGAAAGATTGTACCAATTAAAATTCCAACCAGCAGTGAATGAGAATAAACTCATACAACCTGGCCAACACTGAATATTAATACTTTTTAAAATAGTTTCCAAGCTCATATTTGAAATGGTGTTTTAATTTTCCTATCTTTGAATACTAGTGAGGGTGACCTTTATTTTTATCGAATGTTTACTAGCAAATTGTATTTCTTGTTGTGAGTTATTTGTGCTTGTCCTTTGGCAAGTCTCCTCTTGAGGTTTTCCTCTGAATCCTTTTAAACCTGGGGCAGACCGATTAGAGTGACAGGCAAGAAAGAAACCAGGGGACGAAGAGACAGTCCCTTTTGTAGGGACTTCTGCAGGTCAGAATGTTGGCTTAGGTGGCAGTTAGATATGCTAAGACTGCTGACAGTTATCATTTATTGAAATCACCATGTACCAGGTGCCATTCTTCACTTCATTTATTTTTGCAAACTGTAAGCTGAGAAGCTCAGTAATGCAAGTTATTTTAAGGTAACTTAAGGTCACAGCTGATCAGTTAAGTCTTTCTGTCTGCCTTTGGACCTAAAGCACACAGGTGCTGGGGCCAGACTGCCAAATTTTGGTTCCTGAGTATACTACCACTTACTAGCTGTGTGACCTTGGGCAAGTTTCTTAACCACTCTGTGCTCCCAGTTTCCTCAACTAGAGATTAAAATCCTATCTACTTTATA
>NW_017732103.1:1055956-1057620 GCF_001890085.2 Hipposideros armiger | reverse complement strand
GTTAAGAGGATTAGAAGGAGTTTCAATCAAATTCAGTCCATCCCTAGTAGTGGCAGCTCTAAGGGGGCCCCAGTGATCCCACCTCCTGTTGAAATAGGGTAGGCCCATGTGACCGATAGAACATGGCAGAGGTGATGGTGTGTCCCTTCTGAGATGATAGAATAATTGACACTGTGCTTCCATCTTACACATCTGAGCATTTGTCTGTCTGCTTTCCTCTTGTTGTTGCCAGGCTGTGCCGTATGAACATTCTAATTATAAAACCCATCTAGGTTGGTATATACTAAAAACTGTGCTTTCCTGGTTCACCAGCGTTTTCATTCTGTTGCAGAAGAGAGATCAGATTAATGTGACAAGGCTTATGTTTCACAAAAGCTGTAAGATATTTCAGAGCCTTGTCAATTCAACAGTGATGTTTACAGACACAGAGTTTCACCAATGTTTTAACATTATGGAGTCTATAAACCTGAGATACGAAAAGGCACAACAAAGATGGTCCTTTTATAGGGTTCACAGAGTGAGCCCCATAAAAGGATTTTTCAATTTTATGCCTAGACTAGAATCAAGAGTTAATATATTAACATGGGGTTTTCTTCTTAAAGGTGATAACCTATGTTAGAACCATATTCCTGAGCCACATCCCAGTATATGGGTGTAATATTTTGGGATGGGAATTTTTTCAAGGTGTGTGTGTTGGACGGGGAAGGGCAACCATCATTTTCATAAGTTCTGGAGCTGTCAGGTTTGACAACCAATGCCCTCAGAGGCAACCCCCATGGTGTAATGGAAGAAAATACATCTTCTGCATATCTTGACATTATCTAAATGTTTAAATACATTGGGTGGGAGAAGTAATAGGAGATCACTATTTTATATTTTCAGACCACCTTAAAAGGAATTGGGGTCTCACCCTACTTGGGGTGTAGCATCCATCCATATGTTATTCACCTGGGCATTCCCCGTAGTTACAAACAGAACTCCCTGTGCCTAGCAGCCTTCAAGACACAATGATGACCGAGTATGTGAACCCATGCATTTGAGCATGATGGAATCTTTTCCTTGTTCAAGTCCCACCCTACCCATTACTCTCAAGAATATTATGATATTTTTTGCACTGACTAAACAGGTCAATGTGAAGAGTCTATGAAGGAAGAAAGGCTCTCCCTCAGAAAATGTCACTATCGTCCCACTTACCACCTGGAGAGGTAACTATCACACGACCCGCCTCATCTCAGATCTAGCATGATGATTATTGGCTCTGACACCGTGACATAACAACATCTCCTTTCTGTCCAACTTGTAATGAAGCGCTAACACTGAGTGTTTGATAATGGCAAGCTTCATTAAAATTTTGACCCAAGCCCAGTATCCTATTTCTTCCATGAATGAAAAGCACATGAAATGTGAAATGGAAGATGATAACAGGATCTGTTTCACTATAGCCAATTTCAACCTATTTAAACTCTTGAAGAGAAAAGAAAAAGAACATGTATTTTGGGCACCTCTGTTTTCTGTATTGACTACAAATTTGGTCTCTGGAACTTCCATCTTTAATTAGCAAGATCTGTATAATATGGTGGAAACTCAGCATCTATTAACTATTTTAAAGCCACTAAACATGGTGCTGTTTAGTGTACAAAGCAAGTATTCCAGACTCAGCCTCA
>NW_017732103.1:1049870-1053261 GCF_001890085.2 Hipposideros armiger | reverse complement strand
GACTCACTCATAGAATATATGCAGGCCTTAATAGCATATATGTTCAATATTTTCTTTGTCTGCAATTTTTTTCCATCTTCCTCCTCCTACTCCTCCTCCTCATCCTTCTCCTCCTCTGAAATTCTCACCAAAGCCCCAGGTCTATGTTGCAGAGGGTTTATTCCAGGCAAGGGCAGCACAGGTATCCAAGGTTCTTATCTCCACCCAATTCTCATTCATAGAACAGAAGGTTGGCCTTAACCATAACAGCTGGAAAAGACCAGGGCCCCAATTCCTTCCACCTCAGCCCAGTGCTCTTCTTCTGAAGCAGGATATGTTAGAGCAGTGGTGCAGAGGTTTTGCTGTGAGAGAGGAAGGCCCTTCAAATAAATGGCTTCAAAGCTCTCCCCAAGTAAACTAACTTTATTTGAAACAAAGCATGATGAAGCTCAATCCTAATAGTGTTCTTGAAAATAGAGATTGTGATGGTAAGCAAATAAGGGGAGCAAATAAGGTGCTGCTAGCAATTCCATAAGAACAACAAGCTAAATTATGTACCAGCAAGAAGCTTATGACAGAGAACCATAGAAAGAGAAATCTAAGAAGAGACCCCTTGGGAGAAGAACAAACCTCAAAGCCTAGGCTCCAAGACTACACCTTCACAGAAGCCCTAATTTTATTGACTCAGGTTATGGCACAATTTATGTTTCAAGACATTGTTGAAAATAATAGAAAAAAATCACCTAACAATTAGTCCAGGCTAACATCTGGATGTGACATGAATAGTCACACAGCTTAACAGAGATATCGGGGAAAGATACAGTCAAAGAAAGCTCTGCTAAAATTACTGTCACTCAATGTCACCAAGGCTGTACTCTCTGTGGAGCAAAATCAAAGGCTACAAACTTTGGGAAAAGAAGATTTCACTGAAATAGCCCAGGGAAGTCACTAAACAAATAAACAAGCAAACAACAAAAATAACAATTCTGGGGTGAGAGGAATGATCAAAATTTCAATATCAGGTGCTACAATATCTTATGTAAAAGTCCAGTTCTAAACAACAACTAAACTAATGGGACAAAGAACCACGAAAGTATGACCTATATGCAAGAAAAACAAAACAAAACAAAACAAACTAGCAACTAAAAGTGCCTTTGAAAGAGACCAGATGTCAGAATTAGCAGACAAAGCTTCAAAGCAGCAATTAAAATTTGTTCAAAGATCTAAGGAAATCATGCTTAAAGGGGTAAATGGAAGTATGATGAAAATGTATTATAAAGTAGAAAACAGAAATAAAGAGATAAAAATTATAAAAATAACCAAATGAAAATTCTGGACTTGAAAAGTAAAAAATTAATTAATTAATTAAACTGAAAATTTACTAGAATGGCTAAACAGTAGATTTGACAGTAGAAACACCANATTTTATTTTATTATATCAAACTCAGGGTTGCTGCCAAACTTGTACTTTACTTTGAAACATCGTCATCATTCTGTAAATGTCCCCACTGCTGCTGGCACCTTCAATATAGACCGCGATGTAGACGCGGAGATGAAGTGGAAATAAAAGGAGAACAGTGTTATTCTTGTTTGCCAGGGCATTTAAAGTTGTTATCACTATTTCCCTTCTTATTTTAGAATCTCGTGTGCAATTCTCCTCTCATTCCAAAACGGATACATTACAAATGGAAAGGCTAGTGGGCAGCCGACAAGGGCTTGGTAATTATGTGACTGCTAGATCAGATTGGGAGCCTATAATTTAGAGCAATCACTGACGAAGCTTTCTATTTCATAAGGGGCAGGAAGAGAGAGTGCACTTGTGATGACGAAAATCTTTCCAGCCCTCATTTGCGTTATCCACAGACAACACTTTTTCTGTTGCAAATGTGCCTTGACTGTAAAAATATATGCAAATGTGTTTGGCTGAGAATGAGTCATTTGTATAAAACTAGAACACACAGAGAGAGCAAAACTTTACACTATTATAATTTTAATATCATAAGTAAACTCATGAATCTCAGATGTTTCTGACCAGGAATGGTCCTGAGAAGCTGTTTGTTTCAACCTTCCTATGCACCATCCATAATTCATTTTGTAGTAGGAACTTGTTTCTGACATCTGGTGTAAAATGTTCCTTTTATTCTCAATTCTGGAGGATGAAGAGCATTCAATAAAAGCTCTAGGGCACTGATTTAAACTAACTCAGTCTTCCGGAGGCCAGCCCAGCATACACAGAATGCCAACGTGTTAGTTTATAAATTTGAGAAAGTAGACAATTTTGCAATGATGCCCGTATCTGTGCTCCGCCTTGGGCACCAGGCCAAGGGGAACTGTCCCCAGGGAGGGGTGTAGGGAGCCCGCCCTCTCAGCCCACACCGCAATACACGAGCCTTGAAAACACCAGTTATGAAGCTGCAAATCACAGGAAGTTTGAATGTGTACCCAAGCAACGGCTGAGGACATGGGGCAAGTCTGCGAGGGCCTGAAACACGCCGGCCTTCCGTGCACTGGGCAAAGGCCCCAATGGCAGAGGGCTCCCCAGAACTGAAGGCCACTGAACTAGACGAGAAATGATTCCCTGATGCAAATTAAGCATCACCTTGAAGTCAGGTGGAACCTAAAGAAAAGCATGACCTCCCCATCCATCAGGAGCGGTTGGACTAAGCACATCCCACACCTGGGAAGAAACAGGTCTGCCATCTCCATCCAGAGAACAGCCTCACGTTCAATACACACTTTCCTGTTTTCAGCGTTCTAAGGGAAAGTGGGTCTCCACACAGTTTTTAAATGTCCTGGAAGTGGGGGCGCCATGTGAACAGTTACAATCCAGTAGTCAAATATGGGATAAATCCAAGGTAAACCCAAGTTTTCTGTAGACAGTGGCTCCATTCAGGCTAGATTAAATACTGTCAGCGGAAAACCTTTTCTGCTTAAGGATTTAAACAAGCATCCACCACAGGCAGTCGTAGGTTGCTTTGTAATTCGGTAAACAGGTCCTAGTGTCCTCATCACAGCTTCTGGAATCCAGGTTTCTCCAGTTTACAAGGGTCCTAATTAGCCGAAGTTAATAACATTTACACAGATCTCCAGCACTGTGTAAGCCTCTTACAGCCTGAGGACAGATGGAACGTAATCTCACATAATCACTAATCTTATCCTATGACAACCCTTCATCTCATTAGATGGTATTGCCCTATATTGGTGACATGGCAGAAGCCTGCACTGTGTCAGGAGAGCAGCCAGAGCCAACCTTATTTAAACTGGTGGAAAGACGCTTTGGAAAAACAACAGGAAGAACAGCTCCCATGAGTGTCCCCCGACTCACCCACATGAGGCAAAGTTGATTCACTGAGGAGCGTGATTTGGACACATTTTCTCCTTGACTCACTTGTAAACCCTCTGGACTTCTCCA
>NW_017732103.1:1045392-1047425 GCF_001890085.2 Hipposideros armiger | reverse complement strand
AAGAATACATTGCATTACTATTTTCACAATGGGAATGATCTTATAATTTTTAATCTATTATCACCCAGCTGTGTTACCTTAGAAAAATCACTTCACATCTCTGAAAACCACCTTCCTCATTTTTGCAGTGAGGGGATTTGACTAGAGACACTGTCCAATCCATTTCTTCTCTAAATTATGTGTGGTTCAAACAGTACCTTGTGGGCAGTCTGATAGCTGACAATAAATGACTGATACTATTTAATATCCTTTTGTCAACACACACACAAAGTCATGAATCCCTTTTCTTCTCACTTTTCAGTGCTCCCCACCCCATACCCTGCCATTTCCATAAGCTCTGCCTCATTGGCTCAGAAATAACCCTGGCCCGCTGTGACATTATTAATATCATAACAGTTCTCCACGGATTTGCGTGGAACACCGACAAAGCATATGTGGGGCTGTTCCAAGGCATCGCATCAAAAATCGTATTTATGTAAATGTGCGAACTGCAGATTGACAATACACTTTGTCTAAAAGGCTCCTTAATCCTTGCCTAGGAGGAGCCAGCTGAGAGGGTACATTGTCAGAGCTCCACCAGGCTGCTGGGCATGGGCAGCTTTGGTTCCTTCATGAAGCACCACACACAGATGAGTAATGAGTGATCTGAAGCAAATCAAGTGGGATCATGTTCACAGCAACCTGGGTCTGTCAACTAGCAGCTGAAACCATGGATTATGTGTCATTCCCAGCATCAGGCAAAATGGACGGGTCTCTTGGCCTTGTTTCACCTGGAGTCTTCAAATAAAGGGTGATTGTATGAACATGATGCTTTGCTATGCTGTAGGCTACCTCCCTCAGGTGCAGTATGACCAATCATGTGGGAAAATCTTCTACATGAAGACATATCATGAAGATGATGTTGGGAATGGTGTGAATGTTGAGATACAAAGGATGAGCCGGAAAATGTCATCTATCAGTTGGAAAGGCCAGGAATCACGGATTCTCAGAGTGGAAAAGACCTTCACTTCTTGAACTGCTGATCAAATGCAAATTCAAGCATCACGCACAAGACTATCTGGCCCAGAATCTTGGGGCACAACACAGGACAAGCTCCTGAGTAAGTGTGATGATGAGCAGGTTTGGGAAGCAGAGTCTTAGAGAAGAGGAAGCATCTTCTCAGGACGTGACTTGGCTTGTCCAATATCATTAATCAAGACACAGAGGTAAAACTAGAGTAAAGTTCTTCTGATTCCCAAACATGTGGCTCTTCTTGCTATTATTTTATCAAATAATGAACTCAACATCATGCAGACCATTTTCTCTTCTCCAGATATTCTAAAATAAATTCCTAGATCTAGAAAACCTAGCAAAATACAATACCAACATCAAATTTGAACACTGTAGAATTACTTATACTAAATTACATTTTCTCTTAATGGTATCAGTTTATTTTGATTATCTTTAAAATAAATAGCTCTGTGAAAATTATTGCATTTCTAGGGGTTCCAGTAAATAAGCATCTCTACCTCATGCAAGAGCTGAGACATTTGAGAAATAAGTGAACAAGGAAATATAGTGGAGGCAAAGAATATAATATGGTGGAAATCTAACATAATATCTTTAAATGATAAACTAATATTAAAGACTTTTCAGGCAATAAGATTACTAAGGTTAATTCACAGATTCAGGAGATGAGCCTAACCAGCCATAGGCAATAGGTGGTCTGGCATGCACTCCCATTATTTTTGGTGGCAGCAGAAGTTCCCATATAAGAGCTACTAGTAACTTAGAAACCCAAAGAAAAGCCTGTGTCCCAGCAGACACCTCCCTCCCAGCAGAGGGAGAAGAGCAGCTATGCTATACATGCCAACCTTCTGCTAACTCGCAAAAGAAATAAGGGGATGGAGACAGGACAGGAGTGATCCTGTAACAAAACATCTTCCACATGTAAGGAAACTTCAGGGGTCGGGGGAAAGCTTTCCCTTGGGGGTGGGAGGAACCTCAGTCCTCAGTTACTACTGTAAAGCTATTATTAAGGATTCCATTTGGTA
>NW_017732103.1:1040564-1041597 GCF_001890085.2 Hipposideros armiger | reverse complement strand
GGTACACAGTGTGGCCTCTCCCACAAGCCTCCAGGGTTGGCACAGGCAGCAACTACAGATCACTTTGTAGCTCCTACCAGGTAGTCCCCAGCCAGTCACATGCAGTGCGTTACTTGTGCCTGCACCAGAGCCTCTTGCAAAAGGCCCCAGAACCAACTTACTTGGAGGTTGGCTAACAGCAAGCATTGTCCAATTAGCCCCACAAGCAGCACACACAAAGGGTAATCTCAACAGACACCAGAGCCTGCTGGGGCAAATCCACTCAGTGGGGTAAGCCCCTGCACAGTAGCCTATAAGCTGTGGATGTGTTCAAATCTCACAGCCAAAAAGCCTGTGGGTCAATCCCACCCACTGACATGCCAATAGCAATCAAGGCTCAACTATAACAGGAGGGCACGCACAACCCACACAAGGGACACCCTTGGAGCACCCAGAGCAGGTGACCAGGGAGACTTGCCACTGGGCCCCACAGGACCCCTACTACATAAGGCCACCCAACAAAGACTGGGAGACATAATACATAGAAACAGAGAGGCAGCCAAAATGAGGAAACAAAGAAACATGTCCCAAAATGAAAGAATAGGACAAAACTTCAGAAAAAGAACTAAACAAAACGAAGGCAAGCAACCTACCAGAGACAGAGTTCAAAACAATGGTTATAAGGTTGCTCAAGGAACTTAGTGAGAACTTTAGCAGAGATAGCATGCATAAAAAAGGACATAGAAACCATTAAAAAAGAACCAGGCAGAAGTTAATAATACAGCAGCTGAAATGAAGAATGCACTAGAAGGAAATCACCAGCAGACTAGATGAAGGAGAGGATCAAATCAGGGATTTGCAAGACAAGGCAGATCAAGATTATAAATTGCAAAATGACAATAGCTAAATATCTATTAATTATTACTTTCAATGTAAATGGATTAAATGCCCCACTCAAAAGATATAGGAGGGCTGAATGGATAAGAAAGCAAAACCCTTACATGTACTGCCTACAAGATAATCACTTCAAATTGAAAGACACAGAGAGATGGAA
>NW_017732103.1:1024879-1039744 GCF_001890085.2 Hipposideros armiger | reverse complement strand
ACTTCTTAAATTATATAAATGTCTAACCACTATGTTGTACACCTGAAATTAATATAAAATATGAATGTCAACTGTAATTGAAAAATTAAAAATGATGGAGGGGAAGGTGAAGGGGAATAAGAGGTCCAAATTTCCAAGTATAAAACAAGTAAGTCATGTGGATGTAATTCCAGCATTGGAAATATAGTCAATAATATTGTGATAGCGTGGTATGGTATCAGGTGGTTGCTGGACTTATCATGGTGATCACTTCTTTAGGTATATAAATGTTGAATAACTATGGTGTATGCCTGAAAATAATATAAAATTGTATATTAGCTATATTTTAATAAAAATCTTTTTTAAAAAGTAAGTATAATGTAAAGAAAACAAAATTAATGGAAAAGTAGCAGGGGGATTTGTATCATAAAACTTTTCATTGTACATTAAAACTTTAATATAAAAAATAAAATAAACAGAAGCAAGTAACCTCAGGCAGTAATAGAATTTTATTTCCTAAAAAAAAAAGCACCAGTAAATGCAATTATGTAATTATAAAAGACAGTATAAATACATATATTATCTTCTTTCTTCCCTTAACTGATTTTAAAAACAATCATACCATGGAAAGACATGGAAGAACCCTAAATGTATATTGCAAAGTGAAAGAATCTAATCTGAAAAGGCTACAGATTTTATGACTGTATATGACATTCTGGAAAAGCCAAAACTATGGAAACAACAAAAAGATCAGTGTTTCTCGGGTGTTGGGGAGAAGGGGAGGGATAATTTGGTGGAGAAATAAAGGGTTTTTTAGGGCACTGAGAATATTCTATATGGTACTGCAATGATACAAACATGCCACTGTACATTTGTCCAAACCGCTGATGTATAACATCAAAAGTGAACCATAATATAAACTGTGGACTTTAGGTGATTAGGACGTGTTAATGTAGGTTTACCAGTTGTAACAAATGTATCACTTTTGATGGGGATGTTGATAATGAAGGAAATTATGCATGAGTGGGGGTGGGGGAGATATGGGAAATATTTGTACCTTCCCTTCAATTTTGCTTTGAACCAAAAGTGCTATAAAAACAGTTTGTTTGGGTTTTTTAAAATAATATGCATTACATTCACAGTCAAGTGATTTTTGACCCATTTGCCAATACAATTCAATACAATTCAGAATAGTCTTTTCAACAACTGGTGCTAAGACAACTTGCTATCCATGTACAAAAGAGTAAAGTTGGACCCCTTCTTCCCACAATACACATAAATTAACTCAAAATGGATCATAGACCTAAATGTAATCTTCATACACTGTAGACTTGGAAAATGGCGTAGCCACTTTGGAAAACAGTTGGGAATTTTAAACATACCGTTACCATATAGCTCAACAATTCACACCTACACATACACTCAAGAGAAATAAACATTTGTGTACACGAAACAAAATTGTACGTGGTTATTCATACCAGTATTACTGATAATATTTAAAAAGTGGAAACAATTTAAAAGTATATCAACTGGTGAGGAGGATCATTGAAAGTGGCACATCCATACAATGGAATTGTATTTGGCAATAAAGTAATGAATATTGATGATACATGCCACACCAGGATGGCCCTTGAGAACATTATGCTGAGTAGAAGGAGCCAGCCACGAAAAGCCACATCCTGTATGATCCCATTTACGTGATGTGTGCACAACAGGCAAATCCGTAGAGAGAAAGCGATTATTAGCGGTTGTCAGGGGCTGGGGGATGGTGTGATGAAGAGTGACTGACTGCTAGTGGGCACAGATTTGGGGGAAGTGATGGAAAATACTCAAGTTAGATTGAAGTGATGACTGCACAGCTCTGAATATACTAAAAAAATGTTGAATTGTACACTAAAAGGGATGAATTGCATGGTATGTGAATTATATCTCAATAAAGTTGTACGAAAAATTAATGTCACTTATTTTTAAATTTTCCAAAATTAAGATTATATAAAAGTAAAAGTAATAGGTGCCTTCTACTCCTTTCCCATCACCCCCATGCTATGTTATTCCAACCTTTCCTTCAAAGAGATAGACAGAAAACAGACACAGAGGCAGACAGAGCAACCAAGGAACAGATACAGAGAGGTGTAGGCATACGATTGTATATATTTATATGCCGTAAATACAATGTAAATAATTTTGTTTGCTCTTTACTATAAGCTGGTTGTCATCGGTGCCTCAGGTTTTGGCGTTAGTGCCTCGTGAACTATGTTTGAACTCCGCCCATTCTGATGTCAAACTTGGCACATCTTTTGATTAATCCAAAAGGATGCACATGTACAGAAACATGGATGAACAAGAAAATTTTGCAGAAATTTAGTAAGGGAAAAAGAGAGCAACATTAACAGCACACCGGAGACCACTCTAAAAAGGAAAAAAGCCTTGAACATTTCTTTTGATCCAAAATCTCTTTGTCCCAACTGCCATATAAGCAAAAGGGACGATTTGAGAAAAAGGGACAAACTGAGCAAGGAGTTTTGTAACCATTCCTCCATGGAGGTCCCTCAATCTTTTCCCTAGTTTTAGGTCTTTTCCTTGAAAACTCAGAGTTTGTCATCCATTTGTTTTGAAATGCAGCTTCCCTGTTCCTTTGCAATCCAGGTGACATTAATATCTTGACTGTAGATTTTTGTTACTTTTATTTATCATTATTATTCTTTATATACCATTATTATACCAATAACTTTCAGTATGTACCATTACCTAACATATAATGGGCCCAGTAAGTATTAATTGTTTGCGAATGTGAAACTTTATAATATGTGTCTCGGACAATAGATACAAACAAATTGAGTTAGAATTATTTTTTTTAATTTTTAATACATTCACTGGGGTAACACTGGTTAGTGAAATTATGTAAGTTTCAACTATACAATTCTGTAATGCACCATATATCTATTGCACTGTGTGTTCACCACCCAGAGCCAGAATTCTTATCAGCAATAAAAATAGCTCAGGGTGAGGAGGGCTTTGTAGCCTGTGCACACTGCAGTTGCTTGAGTAAGCACATATGATGGAAAATTCTTTTAGAGACCTCCTAAAACGCTTTTGTAAGATATGGAGTGTTTGTTCCTATGAGCAGGTCAGTTTTCAGTTCAAGTAATTATATTTTGTGGACCTAATATTCTTGATGCCATTTCAATTTTGGAATTCACTCTTGGCCTCTTCACCTTGAGGAAAAATCTTAACAGACAGGCGTGTTGTGCCGCTGACACCCCTGGCCCCACTTCCTCCCTTGTCGTGGCTAACCTTCACAGGAAGCATTGTCAAGACACATGGGGGCTTTGTTTTGCAAGTTGTACCACTGGGGAATATTAATAGTTGCCCCATAAGAATTCACCTCTGGCTTATTCCCAAGCCAAAGGAAAACAAAGTTCTGTGCCTTAATCTCTCAGCATTTCTGGGTTGGTGTGCATTTAGCCTACAGTGTTAAAGTAGATTAGACAATAGCATGGGAGAACCATAAACTAATTGATAGAGATTTCAGCTTGGCTTCAACTATTCTAAAATGTTAACTCATACAGACATTTCATTTTTCTAAACTGGACATTCTGCACAGATAAATGAAGACAGATGGCATCACCCAGAAGCTAGTTATCCTGATGAAGGATCGCAGGGAGTCGCAGCTGTGCGCAGCCGTGACCTTTGACACCTCGCATGTAGACAGGCTTGCGGAGAGAGAGGAGGCAGTGTTAGCACAGCTGCTGCTCTGATGGGAATGCTGACAGTGCTGCTGTGATTATTTTTTGTTTAAATTCTACAACCCATTAGTTCTGATATGAAAGGCTGACCATGTGACTCTAATGTATTCACGTTTCTCCCATCAGGAAAAGTCGCAGTCTGGTTCAGCAATGCTAGAACCCAACACCGTTTCGTTCAAATTATCTAAAACTGAAGCCCTTATCATGTCACGTCGTACATTTTAAGAATTCGGTCAAATTGGTTATGTCAAGGACTATATGATCAGCAGACAGTAAAAGTAATGAAAATGGGGATATCTGAAAAAATAAAAGCCACTTGGGCACGTGGACCTGCCAGGCTATTAGAGCAGAGAACGAAAGCCTGGAGCTGTTTTCCTGACACCAGATAAACATGCCAACGCACAGTGATAAATTGGAAGGTGAGAAAAAAGTCTCTTATCTCCACAGAGACTAAAACATACTTGACAACTATTCTTGCAATTCGCTGTATACGTTCAGATAAAGCATGCGAGATTAGCTCCCCTTGGAATCTTCCACTGGGCGTTTTTGCCTCACTCCGAGAATATACTGGTTCAGGAAGTCTAGATACCACATAGCAGAGACATATACAAAAGATCGCAGCGTTGATAAGGTGAGGTCATTTGAGAAGAATCTGGGAGGGGCTGGGAGAAAGAAAGAATACATTTGCATGTTCTCATGAACTATTATTGTCAATGGCCCAGACTGGTAAAAACAAAATGACATCAGGATGGGAATTAACCAGAGCGGGCAATTACCTTCAGTACTGAAGCAACGCGTCCATCACGTGGTAGATGAGAATTGAATGCGAATCGAAACATGAAAGTTAAAGCGAGTAACGCGTGGCATGTTAGTGTTAATTACCATTCTACTCATTGGAGTGAAGATAATGAACAAAGCAGTGTAATTAAAAATATTTATCAAATTGAACACAGAAAATAAAAGACATATTTACTGGGTGGTAATATTTTCATCAATGTTACCAATCAAAATATTTGTTCTCTCTTTTGCCTAGAAAACAGAAAATGTAATGTAGCTGCTGTAAACTGCTTTTTCATCTGTAAAATGAAAACAACAATATCATAGATCACAGTTGTGAAGAGTATATGAATCCTGTTTGTTCGGGGCAGGTGCGCGGCGTCCTGTGATGAACTTCCTTTTCCTGGCCACCACCCACGGCCAGCGTGCTTGTCCCACATGCTGAGAGCTTTGTGTGGGCACCCCGCCTGACCCTGGTTTGCTCAGAAATCAGATGTAAGCTACCTTTTAAGAAACTAAGTTATTAAGCATATTACATTAGGTTTTTCCATTCAGAATTTCTGCTGAAGACTATAGGTTTCCTGGATCCCCGTGTTCTAAAGAGAAACATAGCTAATATAATGCAAAGTCACATACAAGACCGTGGAGCTCTGTGGAGCTCTCCCCAGCTGTGGACACGAGACTGGTCATCAGGGGTCAAGGCTGATGGAGATTTCCTCGGACAGAACATCCAAGAGGCCTGTGTGTTCCCCGCCCCCCTCCAGGCAGAGGGAACAGCAGCCACCTGGACGAGAGAGCCGGCTCTGCCTGTTAGAGCAACAGAAAGGAGAGTGGCTTGCTGTATATCAAACCATCCCAAAAGGTTAATCTTTTAAGACAGTAGCTGGATGGGNCAAAATAGACTTTAAAACAAAGGCTATAACAAGAGACAAAGAAGGACCCAGTAATCCCACTTCAGGGTATTTATCTGAAGAAACCCAAAACACTACTTCGAGGGCACGAGTGCATCCATATATTCATTGCAGCATTGTTTACATTGGCCAAGATGTGGAGGCAACCTGGTGTTTGCTGATGGAAGAATGGATAAAGAGGAGGTGGTACATATATGCTATAATGGAATATTGCCCAGCCAAGGAAGGGAATGGATTCTTGCCATCTGCAGCACCAAGGATGGACCTGGAGGGTACTGTGCTGAGTGGAATGTCAGACAGAGAAAGACAGATGCAATGTGATTTCACTTATATGTGGAATCTAAGAACAAAATAAACAAATGAAACAGAAACAAACACATAGGTAAAGAGAACATTTTGATGGTTTTCAGATGGGAGGGGGGTTGGAGGTGGGTGGAAAAGGGGAAGGGATTAGAAGTACAAATCGGTTGTTACACAGTAGTCATGGGGGTGTAGGGTATAGCATAAGGAATATAGTCGATAATATGGTAATAACTACATATTGGTGTCGGATGGGTACTAGATTTGTTGGGGTGATAGATGGAAGAGGGTTAGGGGGCAGGGTGAAAAAAGGTGAAGGGATTAAGAAGTACAAACCTGTAGTTACAAAATGGTCAAGGGGATGTAAATAAAGCATCAGGAACATAGTCAATGGTATGGTAATAACTATGTATAGTGCCAGGTGGGTACTAGACTAGTCAGGGGGATCACTTCTTAAATTATATAAATGTCTAACCACTATGTTGTACACCTGAAATTAATATAAAATATGAATGTCAACTGTAATTGAAAAATTAAAAATGATGGAGGGGAAGGTGAAGGGGAATAAGAGGTCCAAATTTCCAAGTATAAAACAAGTAAGTCATGTGGATGTAATTCCAGCATTGGAAATATAGTCAATAATATTGTGATAGCGTGGTATGGTATCAGGTGGTTGCTGGACTTATCATGGTGATCACTTCTTTAGGTATATAAATGTTGAATAACTATGGTGTATGCCTGAAAATAATATAAAATTGTATATTAGCTATATTTTAATAAAAATCTTTTTTAAAAAGTGAGTATAATGTAAAGAAAACAAAATTAATGGAAAAGTAGCAGGGGGATTTGTATCATAAAACTTTTCATTGTACATTAAAACTTTAATATAAAAAATAAAATAAACAGAAGCAAGTAACCTCAGGCAGTAATAGAATTTTATTTCCTAAAAAAAAAAGCACCAGTAAATGCAATTATGTAATTATAAAAGACAGTATAAATACATATATTATCTTCTTTCTTCCCTTAACTGATTTTAAAAACAATCATACCATGGAAAGACATGGAAGAACCCTAAATGTATATTGCAAAGTGAAAGAATCTAATCTGAAAAGGCTACAGATTTTATGACTGTATATGACATTCTGGAAAAGCCAAAACTATGGAAACAACAAAAAGATCAGTGTTTCTCGGGTGTTGGGGAGAAGGGGAGGGATAATTTGGTGGAGAAATAAAGGGTTTTTTAGGGCACTGAGAATATTCTATATGGTACTGCAATGATACAAACATGCCACTGTACATTTGTCCAAACCGCTGATGTATAACATCAAAAGTGAACCATAATATAAACTGTGGACTTTAGGTGATTAGGACGTGTTAATGTAGGTTTACCAGTTGTAACAAATGTATCACTTTTGATGGGGATGTTGATAATGAAGGAAATTATGCATGAGTGGGGGTGGGGGAGATATGGGAAATATTTGTACCTTCCCTTCAATTTTGCTTTGAACCAAAAGTGCTATAAAAACAGTTTGTTTNCCGGCTCTGCCTGTTAGAGCAACAGAAAGGAGAGTGGCTTGCTGTATATCAAACCATCCCAAAAGGTTAATCTTTTAAGACAGTAGCTGGATGGGACTGGTTGAAGAGGGAAAAGGGGATCAAATATTGATGATGGAAGGAGAACTGACACTGGGTAGTGAACACACAATGCAATATATAGGTGATGTATTACAGAAATGTATACTTGAGGGCCAGCTGAGTGGCTCCGTTGGTTAAGAGCTCACTCAAGAGTGTGAGCTCTGAGCAACAGCGGTTTGAGTCCCAGCCCAAGCTGAGCAGCTGCTGAGCTGCCAACAGGTAGCAGGATGGCTCAGCTAAAAAAAAAAAAAAATCCCAGCAGAAATGTATACTTGAAACCTATATACTTTTATTAACTATTGCCACCCCAATAAATTTAATTTACAAAAAGACAGCTGCTATTAGTTTGGCTCACTTATCTATGAGTCAGCAATTTGAGCAAGTTGACATGGACTGTACTTCTCAGTTCACTCATGAGTCAGATGTCAGCTGCTGGGTCTGCTGGGGCTCCCTGACCTTGGACTATCTCAACTGCGATAGCATGTCTCTGCTCCAAGTGGGTTCTCATCCTCCAGCAGGCAGCCTCCATCCATGGTGGCTGGGCAGTGACCCCAGATGCGAGCAGAAACATGCCAGGCCTCCTGGTGCCTAGCAGAATGGACACAGCTTCACTTCCGCTGCGCTAGTCACAAGGCCAACCTGGGTTCATGAGGCAGAGAAATAAACATCTCTTGATAGGAGAAGCTTCAAAGTCATATTGCTAAGAACCCTGGATCCAGGGAAGGTAATATCTGGGGCTATTTTTTCCATCTCTGCCACAGTTGCTGGTACAATGAAAGACAGGCAGAGGCCAGAAGACATGGGTCATGTATGCCATCCATGATCAGAGGATGGGGTCTTCTTACTAAGCACAATAGAAGTCACTGGAAGCTATTGTGATTGGTGTTTTTGAAATATTATACAGGGATCTTATATAGGTAGTAGGACGTAAAGGGCAAGAGCAAAAAATTTAAAAGTAATTGCAGTAATATGGCCAATATTTGATGGTTTCTTAGATGAGCAGCTGGAAAGCCAGAGAAAATTCCGTTAAATATAGAAATAGAAATATAGCTGATCAGACTTGTGGTGTTGGAAAGAGAGGCATCAAGCCTGATATCTAGAGTGTAGCCACTGGGTAACTTAGGGTGCTCTTCCCAGAGAAGTAGAAAAGCGCAAAGGAACAGGTTTGGGGAAGCAATCCAAATTCCATTTGTGTGATGTCTATAATTCATTCAAATGACAATGTCAAGTAAGCAATTAGACATACAGGTCTAGAGGCCATTGAGGAGTTTAGAGAGATTAATCAGCATCCGAACGGTATTTTAAAATATGGAAGCATTTTTCATCACCCATGGAGAGAATATAAGTAGAGAATGCTGTCCAGGGCCAAATCTTGTAAAACCAAATGTTTAGAGGTCATCTAGAAGATGAGGAGGCAGCAAATGAGACAGGAGTACCCCATGAAATCATCAGGCAGTTACAAAGCAAAGGTGACCTCGGCACCTTGGCGCTTGTTATTGCCATGTGAGGCTGAATAATTCTTTGCTGTGGGGATTTCTGGCCTCTGCCCACCAAATGCCAGTAGTGCCCTCCATTTGTGACAACAAAAAATGTCACTAGACATTACCAAGTGACACCTGAGGGGCAAAAATCACCCCCAATTGAGAACCATTGAAAAACAAACAAAAAAAAAGAGTTGTCAATCTCATCAGATAATGCTTAACAGTCAAATGCACTGTGAAGAGAGAAGTGCCCACAGGGCTGGTCAGGGTGGAGCTCATGTCATGGTGATTCCGATGGCATAGCTTCAGCCCGGAGCCTGGCAGGATTGAGTCCCCAAAGAGCCAACGATTCCAGGTGATAGCTACAACATGAACAACGTCCCAAAGATACATCTGAAGATATACCATCTGGAATAAATTAAAGGAGGCTATAGGCCCCCTTTCGGGTCTACCCCTCCTGAAGCTGTTACTGTTAGGCGGTCATAACCTGCCTGGCTGTTACTCCCTGTTTCTGGGGTTGACCAGATCTCCCTTCTGTCTACTGTTTCCTTGGTTCTCATTGTGCCCATGACAGTTCTTGACTCCTACACTCTGGTGTCACTGATCAAACTCAGGCTCAACCTGCTTGACAACCCGTTTGGAAACAGTCCCCTAAGTGATTAATGTCAGCCCACAATAAGCTTAACTCAAATGTCCCTCTGGGTCACAAACGTAAGTCTGAGGGTCAAAGACATTCTTCCTACCCATCCAGGATCACTGGGACCTGTAACCATGAGGTCAAGTTTGCCAGGCGTCCCACCAGCGAGGGGAACTGAGGCAATCAATAATATGTTTGTTCCCAGCTGAAGATAGCCTTTGCTACTTAATCCACACTTGTTGTCCACTTTCTTCTGTAATCAATTCATAGTTTTAGGAGATGGATTTAGGCTACGGACATATTTTCTCTGTGAAAAACAAACTGGCCCATAATAGATACAGACTGATGATCATGGTAATGTTAGCCCATGTTCCATCCCAAAATAGCTAACACCCTGAAAAAAGGAAATAATCAGAAAACTATGTTTCACATACACGTTTTACCGAGTTGTTCGTGACAAAAGCCCTAGTCACCCTGACTCCTCTTTCTTTTCTCTACACCCTGTTCTCCTTTTCATGTATTTTTTTCTCACAGCACTCATCATCACCTAACAAGTTACAATTCAAATATATCACCTTCTGTTTTCAAACTCCCACTGACTCCATTCACATATAAACTCCAGAAGTGTAAGAATGTTTGTCTGTTCTGTTCACCGATGAATCACAAGTGCCAAGAACTATGCCTGGAACACAACTGGTACTCAACAACGTAAGGTGTTTGCTGAATGAATGAACTGGATTTATCCTAATAGGCAAACAGTTTTGGAGGACAGCAACGAAACAAACCAATCCAGGCTCCTGAATTCTTTTCTCCTAAGAGACAAGGAGCGAAAGGGAGAAACTCCTTCGCCCTTCCTGCTCTTGTCCCTACTTCTGACTTAACCTTTGCTTCCAACTCTAACTTGATTACATGGCTTCAACCCAACTGTCTCCTTGGTTATCTGTGTGCTATTTATTCATTCTTAGTGACACTCAATCCTTTTGCTTTTTAAAAATTATAGTTTCTATCCTTACACATGAATTTCTAACTCATCACAAAGGTCTGTTTCTGTATTACCTTTTAATCCTCAGTGTATGACACTGGCCTTGGATACCTTTGCTCAAATGTGTCTTGATGAGAAGAAATTGCACAGCCTTCTGAGCACTAGAGTGGTAACAAGTGGTTTATGTCACTCTACCCAGTTGAATCAGAGCCAAACCACAAAGCTGTTTTGATCAGTTTCAGAACATCTTTCTCCAACAGTGGATGGCATGGAACTGATTTTAAGCATGTCATCGCCATGACCACATCATTATGTGACCGCAATATTGTGAGCTCATTTGGCAGCTTCCTCACCATATCCACACAGACAAGTGCCTAGCCAGCGTGCACAGGCTCTGCTGTACTCTGCTGCCTAATACTCATTTCAGAACCTCTTTAGAACCAAACGTGGCCACAGGCTGGTTCCCCCTCTGACGTCCCTCATTGACTTTCTTGAGCAGGTAGCTTCCAACACTACCTGAGTGATAAAACGAGAAGGGGTAGACTTTCTCCTCCAAGGCTGGAGGGTTAGGTTTGGAAACACGACCTCATCTGCCCTGCCTCCCATGTTTGTCATGCCCACTGGCGTGCACTGCGTATCATTTACTACTCTAAAGTACTCTGCTTTTTCCATCACAATGCAAGGAAATCTTGGAGCAAAGTATATGCAGATTAGGAAAGTCACAGATACCCTTATATGACTTATCTCATCTTGCTGAAAGTTTAACATTAAGTCTCTTTTCAAAGTCTTTTGTTTCACGTTGTTGTTATACAGTGCATGACGGTACAAGCATGTGTTTTAACTAAAACAAGGATTACTGANATCAGTCAATAATTCTATATCCAGCAAAAAGACATTCAGAAATGAAGGCTAAATTAAAACATTCTTAGATAAACAAGAACTAGGACAATGCCTCACTATCAGTCTTGGTGGACATGAATTACGTAAGGAAGTTCTTTGGGTCAAAAGCAAGTCCCCCGTGATTAAGGAGATCCAAGATGGCAGAGGAAATATTGTGCCTGCTTCCTTCAGTAATCACATTAAAATTTCAGCTAAATTTTAGAGCAGCGGACCTGGAGAACCATCTGAAGTCTGGCAGAACAGAAGTTTTATAACTAAGGATAAAAACAAGAAACAACGTCGAGACTGGTAGGAGCCAAGAGGCGGAACAGGCCCCACACCTGTGGGTGGGGGATGAGAATCAGGTGGGATAGATCAGCTATGGAGGTGCCCTGCAGAGGAGCGAGGGACCCCAGCCACAAAGCAGCCTCTCCAGCCTGGAGCACTGGTGCCGGGAAGAGGAGCCCCCACACATCTGGCTGAAACACAGTGGGGATTCCAACGATCCAGGTGGGACAGAAGGTGGCGGGACACCCAGGCGTCCTCTTAAAGGGCCCCATGCACAGACACTGGGCGCTTGTTAGCAGGCACTCACCTTGGGCTCCGGTGGAAGGACAGTGACTCAGGGTGTGGGGGGTGTTGCAGACATACGGAAGGCAGACTGAGGCGTGCAACTTCATAGTGAGGGTCTGGAGGATGGTCGGCATTTTCCTGGAGATGAGTTCTCCTCCCTTGCAGCCGGCAGCTGGGAGCCATCTTTCCTGTGTTGGGCCCGCCCCCAGAGGCCAAATCTGAATCTGATTGGCCTGGTCAGCTCCACTCACTCCACCTGCTGATGCACTGGGACCCCCCCACCCCCACCTAACTCACCCAAAACCAGGGACACTTTCTCTGTGAGCAGCAAGCCCCACCTGCATTATACTCTTTCTTGGAAAACTTTCAGAGTCCACGGACCCCAGGCAGGCAGTGACTGGTCTCGGTGTGCTCTGAGACTTTTGCTGAGAAGCTCCAGGCTCAGCACTGGCACTAAACCACAGTCTACATTAACTTGTTAACCACATTCTTCCCACTCTAGTGGCTTCTTGAGACCCTGCCTTACCCAACTTGCATACCACATGAAGCTTTATCAATACCTGAAACTTAAGGGAGCTGGCAGGTAGCAGCTGGCCTTGGGGTGCCCTGGAATTTTGCGGGGCTACCCCAGGCCCAATAATGGTGGCAGATGTTTTCGGTACACAGTGTGGCCTCTCCCACAAGCCTCCAGGGTTGGCACAGGCAGCAACTACAGATCACTTTGTAGCTCCTACCAGGTAGTCCCCAGCCAGTCACATGCAGTGNTGAATTAGCAGCTTAGCAAAGACCATCGTGATAGCTGCAGGGGTCATTTGAGTAGCAGAGAATTTAGATGCTGGAGTTTATGAAACCGACCAGCCCTAACTTCCCTTTAGAAAACTGCCATACTTGCCTCCCTAGGACTCTGACGTGGGTAATAGTTGGTCATTCTGGCAAGAAAAAAGAAGCCAACCAGAATACCGGCTTTCAAAATTGTGCTCCCCGTGTGGGCCGCTTGCCTTCACCACACTGGCTTCCCCTGAGCTGTCTCTCTCTCTCACCCACTTTTCAAGGCCCCGTCTTACCTTTCTGTCCCAACTGCACTCGTCCCTAACGGACTGCAACTAGTGCGTCTCCCTGGAGACAAGCCATGTTCTCATTGCTGGACCTCTGTTCTAGAAAAACAGCACGTCTGTGACTTGAATCCATTTCATGGCCCTGAAACTACAGTGATTTGGGGGAATGGGATTTCACTACAGGTTTAGCAGCTGATCACTCTTGTTAAGGGGAAAATAAATTAGCTCAGAAAAGATTTTTGAGCAAAAAAACCTTGCTGGGATAGTCAGGGCTTGACATGAAGAAAATACCAGCTTATATCCACTACCCACCTATCAGACACTCCCTCCCACCCTCCAGCCTAGGTTTTACAGGGTCCGAGTACCATTTCAGGCTAGTTTACACTGTGTTTGAATCTTCTGCCATCTCTTTGGAACTCAGTCTTTCTTACAATATTGCTGTTTCATCTCCATTCAATCTACAAATGTGGCTTTTCTGAAATATTACAAGATACGAACAAATCAGAAAGCTACACAGCAGTGTGGTGGTTTGGCCGTGTGTGGCTCTATTAAGTGGAGTCAATTTAGAACTGGATAAAGGCAAGGACTAAATTAGAATAGTGGTTGGCAGAAATAGCCTCCCATCTGGCACTGTAATTACATACTACCTTGACCTGCACCAGTCTTGGCTGCTCCAAGCCCTGAGATTGCTCTGGGCGGGAGGGGAGGAGGGGGTAGGGACCGCCAGAGGGACACAGGGCTTAGAAAATACATACTCAGAATATCTTCTTTACCTTTCTGAGAAAGACGCGGTGTAGCATTTATTTTAATATGACTCTCTCTCTTTTTGCAAAGCAAGAAAACTTCCAGACGCTTCCTGAACGTGACCACTTTAGGGCCGGGAAAAACAGCCAGAATCTGGGTGCCTCTTTTCATCCATGACATGAGACCTCCTTTCAGCTAGGACACTGCTTCAGTACCCCCATTGGTGACCTCATTCCTGTGCGCGCGCGCGCGTGTGTGTGTGTGTGTGTGTGTGTGTGTGTTTAAGGGTCAGTCTTAGCTGCTGCTGACATGCGGCATTTTCAAAGACTCCAAGTGGTCTTTATTACAACCCTTGACTTCACCTTCTGTGCCGACAGGAAATTTTATACAGCCCTAATCTCCCCTATTAGGCCTGTGCCAGGCCGCGGGGCTCTGCGTGGCGTGACATCGCCACCTACTGGCAAAATGTATCCTATGCCTTCTAATCTCACTTACTTTTTCCTGTTCTAACACTTGGGTTTTCTCTAATCCATCAAGACCTAGCTTTTATCTTTCTGTTTAAAACCACAACAAATGAGACTTATAATCAAACAAAATCACCCTTTCCATCTCGGCTGCTCAAAATCTGTAGGATCTTGCCACTTAAGGGTGAAGTCACTGAGGCGGCCCGAGCCCCATTTCTCCTGCCACAGGCAAGACTGTAGCCATTACCCCATGTTTCTTAAGCGGTGTCCTAGCTTTCATCCAGAGCGACCCGCAGCCAGGGCCTTCCTGCTGCCCACTCGGCTTGGCCTCCATCCACAGTGTCCAGAAACAGACCCTGAACTAAGACTTCCATTCACCTCAAAGGGCTGCTGCACTCACACGCCACCAAACAAATGGGTTGCTTTTAAACAGAAAATGACACTGATTGTCACTGAATATAACAGGCGCCTTATGTACATAGCATCGGCACCGCAAGCTGAAATTAGCCTGTCAGAATTTCACTATTCCTGATGCCAGCGTGTCAAGGGACACAATTAGCTCAAGAGAATAAAGAAAAGCTTGTCAGAGCCCTCATAGCGTCTCTCCTCTCGGAGTTCCATCCCTCTGCACAGTGCCTGATTTCATTCAAATTCTTTTCAAGCCCAAAGTGTGCATGTGTGTTCATGTCAGTGCGTGTGTGC
>NW_017732103.1:1021350-1023214 GCF_001890085.2 Hipposideros armiger | reverse complement strand
CAGCAAGTGTAACCCAATCTGATTATTTTTCTTTTTTAATTCCTAAGAGGAAATATTGTTTTTTTAAAAAAAGCGTATATTCTCCCCAGACGTCCTCACCCAGCCTCATGGAAAGAGCCCCCTTCACCACTGGGACGCCTGGCTGTGCCCACAGCAGGCGGCTCAGCAAGCAGCTTGGTGGCCTGCCTGTGGGCAGTGGTGAGCACCCCACTGGGACATCCCTTGGGCATGGCTTCCCCCCACCCGACTCCGTGGGCAGACCACAGGAAAGGCTCCACACAGGCTCTCAATCTCCTGGCCTATCAGGGCTCCACAGCCCCTCAGGGAAGGACAAAGTGACAGAAGACTGAACCACACAAGAATGCAGAGCCCACGGGCCCCAAGAGGGACAGAGGACAAGCCAGGCTGAGGCAAGCAGAGGGACAGGCACCCGAGGTGCCACCCACAGACTGCATCCCCCCGGCTTCTCGGAGGACACCTGGTCTAGTCTGTCACCCGGCGCTATCAGACATGCTGCTCGAGACTGGCACAGGGCAGGACGCCCCTCCTCCCTGACCCCATGCCAGCCGGAGTGCAGTGCAGTCACTCCTGTGCTGATATTCCCAGCCCCACAGCAAGTGTTTCTAAGGATGCATGCGGAGAGGCTCCATGAGACCAAAATCTAGCAGGTGCAGTTAGTGCTCTTCTAGAATCTTCTAGTATCCGAGCCAAAGACGACGACAACAGCAGGTAGGAGGGTCCGGCCATCCTTCCAGCTTCAAGGCTATGGTCTGCAGGCCTGTCCTGACGTGGTGTCGTGGAGGAACATGGCCCCGAGTGACACGCGTTGCTCCAAGCATTAATAAAGTAAACACTGAAATTAGGTATAAACAAAACTACAGTAGTTATGCATGCTGCATGAAAGAAAATAGGGGAAGAACTGTGAAAGCCTCATGTACATCCAGGAAGGAACAAACACTTCAGAATTTCTGACCTGGTTCTAGAACCAAGTACAGCCAGTGACCACTACGTAAGAACCACTGTCGGGGAAGAGTGGTGGGTCCGAAACACCGCAAACACCCCAGTCCCACAGGTGACGCACGTGCACTGGGGCTTAAGACTGAACATACTGTGGGTGTAACTGCTGGAAGGCAGCTGGCTCTCAGCAAAATAGGGCATTGCATCATCAAATTTCTAAAATAATGACTTTGTTTGTGTTAGGCCATATTCTCTGGTATATCTCTCTTTTAAATAAATTTTGGGTTTTTTTAGCTGAGCCATCCTGCCACCTGTTGGCAGCTCAGTCGCAGCTCAGTTCAGGCCGGGACTCGAACTGCTGTTGCTCAGAACACGCATTCTTGAGTGATCTCTTAACCAACTGAGCCACTCGGCCGGCCCTTTTTTAAAAAATGTTTTTGATTTGTATTCCTAACAGCTTTGTTGAGGTACACTTAACATGTAATACACTATGCATATTTAAAGTATACAATTGAAAATTTTGTCAAGTTCATATACCACAATCAAGAAGATGAATATATGACCAGTGTACACAGTTTACTTCTGCCCCATTGAAACCCTTCCTCTCTACCCCTTCCACTTCACCTCCAGCCCCAAGCAACCCCTGATCTGCTTTGTCCCTGGGGATGGGTTTGCATTTTATAGGATTTTATCTGAGACCATGCAGTGTATCTTTTCTTTGTTCCTCTCCTTTCAGTCCACATCACTACATTGGGGTTTATCTATTTGCTGCCTGTATCAATAGTTTATTCCTTTTTATTGTTGGGTAATATTCCACTGTATGGATGGACCACATTTTGTTTATCCATGCATCTATTGATGGACATTTGGGGTCCCCCTCCCCCAGTGGGGCTATTGCAAATAAAAC
>NW_017732103.1:1010042-1020744 GCF_001890085.2 Hipposideros armiger | reverse complement strand
ATTTGAAGATGATGACTTTAATAACTCTTATATTGCAGCTAACTTTACAACTTATTTTCTTAAGCATAATTTTTAAATTCAAGAGTTTACAATACAGATTTAAAACTGCTTTTCTGCAAATATCTGTTCTTTATCTCACCACAGTAGCCACTTCTAAAACAATTAAGTGTTCCTTTCTTACTATTCTTATTAATTTCAGTGTTTTCCAAGGCTAATTTCATGAGAGTGTAAAAAGAATAAATAAGCAAATTCCATTGGCTAAATATTTGAATATGTACATCCCATATATACATGTGCTTGGGTATGTGAGAGAAAGGCAAAGAATGATTTATGTTTCCTTTAAAAATATCATCATAAATATATAAATCAAGTAAATGAGACTTTACACATTTGGAATCTCTACTGGTTCACCATACCAATATTTTTTTTCCCCAGGCACATAAAAGGTCAAATAAACATTCATAATTGCAAAACATCTCAGTTACACCAATAATGTAACAAGCAATAAATATTCACATCTCTGCATTATGCCTCTGACTGCTCACCAATCAGCTGTTATTCCTCTCATCTAATCGTGCTGCTAAAAACGTGTGTGTACTGAGAACTGCTTAAGATGCTCATTTACTGCAGCTGAAGACTATCATTACAGTAATGCAACATTTTCTAGCAAAGTAGAGAAATGAATTGTTCACAAATAAAATAATGTCTACACAGAAAAGCTGTAGGGCAATGAAGGCGTGGGCAGAGGAGGAAGGAGAATCAGGGGAAACGGTGAGAAGCCAATAAGGTGCTGGAAACCGAAGAAAGAATTTAATTAGGTGAAAACGAGCGTGTGGGAGGGGAAACACAAGAAGAAGAGCGTCCAAATGTGTTTTGAAAATTAGGCAAACACCGAGGAAAGAAGAGATTTCCATCACCCGCGCTGAAGTTGGAGGCCACGCCCGCCCACAGCCTGCTCAGCACCATTTTTCATGCCGGTCAGCACAACTCAATTCTCTGTGTGGGATTTGTCTTCTCAGAGCAAATCCTTTGCAGGTGTCTGAAGAACAAGTTTTTTTCTACAGAAATTACCAAAGGCCTATGATGACAAGACAATTCCCCGAAACCTAAGAAAATAGAATGCACCATCAACTAAATACCTATTACTTGTAAATAAAACGTGGAAATATTAGAATAAATGTGTGAGGTGATATTGGTACCCATTCTCATACATACTAAATTGCTATGTGGACAATTATGCCTAATCTACTTGAAGAAATAAAATACTTTTTTGCCATCAGGTTAAATAATTAAAAGATATAAAAATCTTTTTTATTCTTTCAGTTGTATATTTGGTAAAAATTCTATTTTTTCTTTGTTTTAAAATTTATTGGGGTGACAATAGTTAGTAAAATTACATAGGTTTCAGGTGTACAATTCTGTAATACATCATCTATATATCACATTGTGTGCTCACCACCCAGAGTCGGTTCTCTTTCCATCACCATATATGTGATCCCCTTTTCCCACCTCTAACCACTCCCCTCCCTCCTTAATCTCATGGTAACCACTAAACTACTGTCTGTGTCTATGAGTTTAAATATCTTCACAGAACGAATACAAAATTTCTTTAAAACACTAATGGTCTATGAAGAACATCAAGGAAGTAAATTTGTTGTTGTCTTTAAGCACTTATTCTTGAATAGCTGGAACCAATTTTCTTGGTCATCTTTAATTTAATCTTTTTTTTTTGTCTTTGGACTAAACTTAAAAACATAAAACACTCAAATCTTGACTTACTGACCTTGTAAGATAAAGACCAAATTTTGCCTACTTCTGGTTTAGCTTTTTGCCAAAGTACTTCTTTTAATATTTCAGTAATTCGCAAAATATAGAAAAGTAGAAAGAATAAAAGAGCTCACGTATTAGCCATCACTCAGAGATAAGAGTCTTACTTTTCCAATTACATATTCTTCTAAAACATGATTTTAATTGCTTTCTAATATTCTGTTGTATGAAATAAAAACAAGATTTATTTGATATGTCTTTCTTAAAAAGCAATGTTTGTATTATTTTCACATCATCCTTATAAGCAAGTCCATCTCTGATCATTTTCATACCAGAAACTCCTAGAAGTGAACTTACAGAGTCAAAACTGTGTACGCTGTTTAAGCTTTGAATGTACATTACAAATTGCTCTCCAGAATATTTGAACTAATTTACATGGTTACCAGCAACATTTGGGCATGCTCTTTTTAAGCACCTTTCTCATTTGCTCAATATAGTATCGTATATAGATACTTAATATCTGCTATAGCTCCAAGCTAAATATATTTACATCCACACTTGGAATGGCAAATGCAAACCACGTGTATGCCACTTACTACCCCACTCCTGCAGTTGGGAAGACATTTCTAGCCCAGCACAAACAAAATACTTAGCTGCTGACGTTGGACTCACCTGAAAACCCCTTCTCAACATAGTTCAACATAGTTCCAGACACCCACTCCCAATGGCTAAGAGCCGGTGCTAAAGACAAAACCAATAGCCAACCCTGGATTGGGTTCTTCTCTCGCTCTTACACTGGGCGTGGCCACCACGCTATCACAGACGAAGCTAGGAGCTGAGCCGTCTTGCACCTTTCCTCTGAGCACACATCTCCCCAGCATGGCACCTTTCCTTCACCTGAAAACTGAGACTGTCGCGTGATTTCAGGTTTTTCATTGTGGTGCCCGTGTAGGCCTGACCTCCCCGGCAGGCATGCCCTGCTTCAGACGTGTTTGCTTAGCTGACAGACTGTCCCCCGATGTGATTGCTGTCACTGCAGATACTGTGCTTTTCACACAGCAACGACCTCCAGCAGCTCACATTAGATGTGATGGAACACTAATGACCTAATGAGTTTATGTTTTAGCAGAAGACTCTAAGAACCCCTAGAAATGCTGGCGAGTCACTCGTTCTCTAATTTTTGGTCCCTTCCAGTGTGGAAGCCACATTGGGCCAGCCCCGGAGATACGACTGTAATACCAAACCTTCCTGGTGTTAAGCAGCATCCTCTGCAGGCCTACGTCGACCGGGCTCGCCCTTTCTGAACTTCACTGTGACAGTCATCGTGGTTCCCTATATGAAGTACATCTTCTGGCTGACACAGACAGACAGATGGATGGACAGACTGCACTATATGCATATAGGTATACATAGCTTACTGTACTGAATGTATTACACTCATTACGGGTATCTAATATTTATTCATAAGTGCTTATACATATGCATGCGTAATTACTCAGTTACGAAGCATCCATGACTAACATTCTGGCATTAACTACCAATTCTTTCCTCCAGGAATTAAAAGACAAAAACTGTAGCTCGGCGTTCTTACGGGTTACGGGTCAGGCTCTCTTCCTGGCTGATGCTTCTGACTCGCCACCATCACTTGGTCTTCCACCAGCTGTCATCCTGTTTAGGCTTCTCATGCCGAACAACGTGCCGTGCTGATTCACACGAGTCCGTGACACGTCACTTCCTTGTGTTGTGGCATGTAACTGGAAAGCACTCACTCGCTGTGTCACCGGCCTGACCTGCTGTGGCCTTGGAGGATGCCTACGTTAGCTTCTCTCAGCTGCCCCACGTCATCTCCCAGCGCTCTGTCTTGCTTAGTTGTAGAAAGTTTGGAAGCTCCAGCTTCTGACCTGCCCCAGAGCCCCAGAACTTACTCAGGCTGAGGCAGCTGCGGAGAAGGGCAGGCAGAGGGGCAGACAGGTTCCTTCCACACAAGGACCAGACAAAATTGTTGTGCGTGCCATTTTCTTGATATTGAAGTTGGATCTGGCCTGATCCACAACACTCGTCAGTCTGGACGACCCTATGAGGCCATGTGGTGTCTCGGGGACGAAGGTCCCATCCCGTGAGACTCTTCCTGGAAGATGTCACCAGCTGAGCCCAAGGTCATGGCTCTGGCAGTAGATGTTTCTGGTAACATGCAGAGAACTTCTCAGTGAGGCCAGCCCTAGGAGGACTGGCTCGAGGCGGGCTGTCCACCCCTCACACAGCCAGGCCCAGGGTTCCTTTGTCTCTAGAGAGCACCCTCCAACCAGGAGAACATCTTTTCTTCTAAATCCTCAAAACGCACAGGATTGGACTGTGCACCTTTCCACAGACAGTTGAGACTACGCGCCGTACCCTCCCTTCTAAGAAAATTGTGTTCTCATCATTCATAGGTGATTTCATCCAGGCTGCGTACATGAACCTGCCATTCTCTCAATAAAGAAGAGAAAACTAGTATTCAACTTTTGGAAAGGCACCCTTTGTCAGACACCCCACTGCATCACCATTGTAATAACTTAGTCCATCAGATACAAATGAAATTATTTTATTTTATATTGTTCTAATTCACTCTCATTGGTTGCTCAAAAATTTGTAAGCTATGGCACTTTATGAGGTCTGTGAAGATTTCCAGGAGAAACACACGCTGAAGAATCTTTTCTACACATCACTGGGGTGACACTTGGAAAAGTTTTGTTGTTGCTTAAATCTCTTTGACTTAAGGTGGCATAAAGAATAACTTCATTGAATATTGAAAATTCTCTTACTGATTGTTCCTGAGAGTCACACACTATCAAACACCTACTTTGTGGCAGCAAAAGCGGGGAGTGGGGGATTGTTTTGTTGTTCTTTGTTGTGTGTTGCTGGTGGCGGTGTTTTACCTTTAAACATGTTGCTCCCTCTTACCTATGCGCCGGAGATGACCGACCTGCTACCACGCAAAGTAATTTCTGGTGTGGTGACACAGGAGCTGGCAGAAGAGACGACAGCCTGTTCCTGTGCCAGACGGGGAATAAGGCGCCACTGTAGTCGCCGGCACCCCCTTCCGCTGAGCCCCTCCTCCGGGGTGGCAGCAGGTGTGAAGGAAGGAACTTGGGAACAGCAAGCCAGCGCTGGAAGCATCCCCCAACAGAGCCTCGATTGTATGCAGCGCCTTGACCTGGATGCTGACGACCTTGAAATAAGGGGAGCTCAGTGTGAACTGAATCCAATTATTATTACATGAGTCTCAGAAATTCTGACGTTATAAACAAGCAAAGGTGCCTGCTAAGTGCCGCCCGGCCATGATCGGGTCTGCAGGTCTCCACGTTCCTGCTTCCTAGGTAAGATTTGCTGAGCATTTGAGGCGAATAAAAATTGAAGTGCGACCCCAGGTCTGCGTGCACAGCTCCTCAAACAGAGGAGGCATGGCTGGGAGCCCTCTCCATCCGCCTGCAGCCTCACAGAGAAGTCTGCCGTCCGGAATGTCAAACAATCACTGTTGGAATCATAACAATATTCTAAACGGAACTCAATCTGGGGCAGAGAATTTTTTATTCTTATAAAGCAGACTGCCCTGCCATCTTGTGGCTGATGCAAAGAAATACTCCCCGTTGAAAATCAACACACAAAACTTAATCTTTACCGGTTGGGATGGTAGTATCCATATTTCAAATAAAACGTTCCAGGGAACAAACATTAGAAGAGAGAACAGCAGGGGCGTCAACTTGGCCCAAATGCGACCAACTCTATGATGCTGATTGAACACTTATTTGAAAATAAAAATTCATGAGGAGCATTTTGCTAATCACATTTACTAATTCACATATTTTGAGTCTACAGTTCAAGGAGTTCTGACAGATGTAAACAAAATGTTATACTACCAGCACAACAAATAAAATTTCCATTACCCTGAAAATATCCCTTGTGACTTTTTGCCAAACCACTACCCCTACCAGCCCTAAGCTCGGATCTGTTTTCTTTCATGTTATTATGTCAGCTCTAGAATTTTCAATAAATTGAATCATACAGTATGTTCTCTTTGCTTCCTGACTTCTTTCACTGACCGTAATGTGTTTGAGATTCATCCCTGTTCCAAGTACGAGTAACTTAACCCTTTCTATTGCTGAGTAGTATCCCATCATATATATAGGCCAGTTAGTTCACTTGTTAGCTAGAGTGCGTCTAGGTTGTTCCAGTTTGGGGCAATTACGAATAAGTCAGTCTGAACATATGTACACAAGTCTTTGTGTAGACACACGTTTCTCATTTCTGTTGGTAAATGCCTAGGAGTAAATCCATGTGCTTACATGGTAGGTTATGATAACTTTATAAGCTGCCAGACCCTTTCCCCAGGTGTTTATGGTTTATATTCCAACCAGGAACTGTTGTACCGCGTCCATGCCNACGCATTCTTGAGTGATCTCTTAACCAACTGAGCCACTCGGCCGGCCCTTTTTTAAAAAATGTTTTTGATTTGTATTCCTAACAGCTTTGTTGAGGTACACTTAACATGTAATACACTATGCATATTTAAAGTATACAATTGAAAATTTTGTCAAGTTCATATACCACAATCAAGAAGATGAATATATGACCAGTGTACACAGTTTACTTCTGTCCCATTGAAACCCTTCCTCTCCTTCCACTTCACCTCCAGCCCCAAGCAAACCCTGATCTGCTTTGTCCCTGAGGATGGGTTTGCATTTTATAGGATTTTATCTGAGACCATGCAGTGTATCTTTTCTTTGTTCCTCTCCTTTCAGCCCACATCACTACATTGGGGTTTATCTATTTGCTGCCTGTATCAATAGTTTATTCCTTTGTATTGTTGGGTAATATTCCACTGTATGGATGGACCACATTTTGTTTATCCATGCATCTATTGATGGACATTTGGGGTCCCCCTCCCCCAGTGGGGCTATTGCAAATAAAACGTGCATGAGCTTTTGTGTACAAATCTTTGCACTGATGCGAGCTTTTATTTCTCTAAATACCTAGGAGTTGAATACCTGGGTCATGTAGAAGGTATACGTTCAGTTTTTTTAGAAACTGCCAAACTTTGTCTCAAACTGATGGCACCACATCACAGCCACCCCAATGCTGTGAGAGTTCCAGGTCCTCCGTGCCCCATTCAGCACTTGTGATCATTCTCTTTAATGAATCTGTAAGACATTCTAACAGGCGTGTCTCATGTGATTTTAATTTGCATTTTCCTGAAGTCTAGCAGTATTAAGCATCTTTTCATGGGGCTATCTGCCACGGCTTTATTGATTTTTCTCATTGATCGATGTCATAATCAACCATTAATAACATTTTTGGCTTTACTATCACAATTTGTCATTTATTTTGCATAGATGCCCAAGGTGCAATGTTCTTTCAATCTCTATTATTTATTATGGAACACAGCCTGACATTAATAATCAATCAATTATAAGACAACTCTTCTAGGTAAAAATGAACCAAAATAAATTTTTTAAGTTTTATATCCAAATCTATTTGAGAGAAAAAAGCCTTCCATATATCAGCTTATCAGAGAAAAATATGTGCTGTCATTTAAGAAACATATTTTCTCATGAAAGCCAATTTAATTAATGAGTATTAATTTTAAATCATTTGAAGATGATGACTTTAATAACTCTTATATTGCAGCTAACTTTACAACTTATTTTCTTAAGCATAATTTTTAAATTCAAGAGTTTACAATACAGNCTTCACACTCTCCACAGGCAGTGATACAGCACTTTTCACATAGCAGGTATCAGTACATGAGTTTGGCATTTAATCAAAATTGTTCTTGTCTTATATTAGTTGTCTTGTATTTCATCCATGTTTTCCCCTTCCTTAGTCACTCTCTCCATAACTATCGAATAATATTCCAGTGTGTTCATTTTCACCTCAAAACTGAAGTGATCTAGGAAGTTCTGCAAGGTGCTTTTTAAAATTAGAAAACGTCATATTATTTTTTAAAAATCAGTGGTGATTTTATGCATCCCTTAACCAATGAAAGATGGGAGTGGGCAGATAACTCCCAGCCCCCCATTCCTCAGTAGGGTCATTCAGGGTGGAGTTTTGGAGTCTCCCCGAGCATCCCAGCTGCCCACGGCAGGCCTGCAATGTACATTCCATTGGGCAATTGTAGGGCTCAGGTCTCCACCCTGTGACAGTGATGGTGGCACCTGGTAACCTGCTGCCCACCCACAAAGCATGTGTGGAATTCCCTCAGAAGGGGATCATTGCAATTATTGATCTCTAAAAACAAGTATCTGATAGGACTTGATCTTCATCACAGTTATCAGGAGTTATTATTATTATTACCGCCTCCTGTTTTGAAAAAAGAAAACTGGAGGGAGTTAAGGCACTCCCACACAGTAAAGCTCCACCAGGCTCAGGTCCCTCCCTGGTCCCATCAGGGCACACAGCAGAGGATGGAAGGTCACCTGTGTTAGCTTCTGCTTCAGTGACAGGAAGTTCCCATCAAACACTTGGAGTTCTCCTTTTTACTATCGTAGATAATGTGCCAGTGAGAGTTACCTTAGCTCCATAGTCATGGTTCTGCATATGACAAGGAAACTTGAAAGTACATGATTTAGAGTAGGGGAAAATGAGAAGTAATGTCCCTTATCTTACACATGAAAAGAAAGCACAGGAGTCAAATAGGCTTATTACAAATTGAAGAATGATGCTTCAGGAAAGAATGAGCTAATCGTTACATCTGAAACAATTAAATAATAAATGTTCAGCCATTTTACAAGAGGTAAACCAATTTCCCTTGCGTGCAAAATCCTAGAGACTTGAAAAATCAATAGAGGTCAATTTCATTTTACTGCTTTAAGAGAATTGTACCACTATTTTGTCATTTCTGCTAAGAAGTTTAAGTTCAGTACGTAATAGAAGTATAGGAAAATGTGAGGCAAAGCGTTGTCAGTACAGAAGAAAAACATGAATTATTTTCAATTAACTAGTAGGATTTGAAATGGAAAATACAGTGAACCAAATAATTACTTTGAAATTGATCTTAAATATGAAATTGGTTATGAGTGTTTGCATTTCAGAATAGTCCAAAATAAATTCTTAACAGAGTAGACAATAAGAAATCTAGGTAAAACTTAAATTCAAGGATAGTTTTTCTTAACTCAAAATGAGGGGTCTGAATTTACGTGATCAATATTTATAGCATTTTGAGCAATACAGATTTGACACCCAGAGCACAGCCCTACACTGAGCATGTCACCTCCACCCTTTGGGTCTACTTGGCATTGGGGCCAGAGCTTGGATGGAGGGAGTGACAATGGATGAAGACGGGGCTTAAAGGAAATTACCTTTTAGCAAGAATGGTGGCAGTCAAGTTCTGTGGCAGAAGCCTGGTGGCAGCCCCTTCACATGCGAGTGATGAAGTAGGAAGATAATGTCACTAAACACTTTTCTCAGGTAAGTGTGCTGCCAAAGGTGAAAACAATGAAATAATGAAAGCTCCAAGAAAGACAACCTGAGTCAACGTGGCTCAAAAAGAAAACGTCTTCTCATATATTAAGAGCAGAGGTGGTGGCCTTTGGGAGAGTGTGGCCAGGATTACGCACCATCCATGTTCCATTCTCCTCCTTGTGCCCATCTCNAGCCATCTTCATCTCTCCACCGACCAGTCTCTTTCGGTCAGGCCATTCACTTGTTGGCTCCCTCCTGCTCGAAGACCTCCTCATGTGTCCTCTTCTCTCAGGGAACACAGTTCTACACTGCCTGGCATCCAAAATTGCATTATTTTGTCCAGATTTCTAGTTTTTTATAGTAGGAAAGTAAATCTAATCCCATATAACTCATCAATTGATAAAAGCAAAAATTCCCAGGAAGCTATCTTGATATTCAATGGAAACCATGGTGTGTTAGCTCCCTGTGGGCACCACAGCAAATTACCACAAACTTGGTAGTTTAAAGTGACAGTTATTCTCTCACAGTTCTGGAAGGCAGAGTCGGAAATCAAGGTGTTGGCAGGCTATGTTCCCTACAGAGGTTTCAGGAGAAAACCTGTTTTTTTGCCTCTCCCTCCCAGTTTCTGCTGGCTGTTGGCATTCCTTGACTTGTGCCTGCATCACATGGGGAAAGTCTTAAAAACCAGATTCCAGTCTAATCCCTGATTTAAAAATATAGACATTGAGTCCCAAAAAGATGAGGTAGACATTCCCACTTGGGAAGCAGATGAAATGTGCAGATTTTCAGACCTCACCCTCAGAGACTGTGAGTTAGTGGCTTTGGGCTAGGGTCAGGGAATTCAAATTTTCCAAAATCCACAAAGATTCTGATGCAGGTAGCCTGTGGACCACAGTGAGCATCACACTCAAAGGGCCCTTGTCTGCTCAGGAACTGAGGTAAATAAGGAGCTATACAAGCCAGAGAGGTAGGATACACATCAGAGAGGACTGCTGGTCAAACCTGCAATCTCAGGACAGTTCTAGGCTTTGCTACTTCTATGAGACCCAAAGTACTAGGACTGATATTCTATTCTCCGTAATAATTAGCTCTCACCACCCTTGTAACATTATCATTAGATGTTTCTCCTTCAATTCATACTGACATGGACGCCTCTTCTCTAAAGCTTGGCCCTTAGCAAGCTGGTCATAATGGAAAGCCAATGGCCGTGCCTGAGGGTCTTCTGCACCTATGAATTCACTAGCGAATGAGAAAACCCTAGAATACAAGCTTTCTAGGACTCTTCTAGTGCAAATTTACATCATTAGGCTAAAAATAAACATATTCCTACGCTCCCTACTGATGACAACTAAAACATATCCTGACCAGGAACTTCACAGAAAATATTTTCAGATATTCTAATGGCTTGAAAGAGAGGACATAAATGATGTACATAATGTACTTAATTTAGTTAACTTCTTATCCTTGAAAGCATGTCAGTATTTCATGGATCAATAAG
>NW_017732103.1:1000836-1001712 GCF_001890085.2 Hipposideros armiger | reverse complement strand
GTATATAGATTTATTTCCCCCTAGATAAGTCTAATGTGCAGGTAAAACTGAGAAACACTGACTTAGATGAATTTGGGATCCACTATTAAAGCAAGAAGGAAGATCAGGTCTGCTGTGTTATAAGGGCTGTGATGGAGTATAGGTGGGTATTATAAAAAGAAAAATTCAAAAGGGAAAATAATTTTAAAATGCGAATTCTTGGAGTTCCAGTCAAAATGGAGGGGTAAGTAAATGCTGTGCTTACCTTCTCTCACGACCACATCAAGATTACAACTAAACTATAGAACAACCATCATTGAGAATCACCTCAAATCCTACTGAGCCAAAGCCCTACAACTAAGGACACACAGAAGCAGCCACGTCGAGACTGGTAGGAGAGGCAGAGACGCAGAACAGGCTGGGCCCACACCCGCGTGTGACCATTGAAAAGTGTGAGTGATGTCTCGACTGTGGAGGTTCCTCCCCCACAAAAAGCAAGGGGTTCCAGCTGCTGCCCAGCCCAGGGAGAGAAATCTCCAGTGCCAGGGAGAGAAGTGCCCATAATTTCTGGTTGTGAAAACCAGTGAAGATTGTGGCTGAGTGAGACAGAGGGCGGCTGTACTCCCAGGTGCTACTTGTAAAGGGACCATGCACAGAATTATGCATGGACTTACCAACAGAATCACTGGCACTGAGCTCCAGAACTGAGGCAGGAGCTGGAGAGGCGAAAGGGCCATACGGTGGAGAACTGAGTTGCCTGGAAGGCTAGAGGGGCAGCTTTCTCCCGACAGAGGAGCTGGCAGAAGCCATAGTTTCTTTGTCGAGCCCTCCCCACTCCCAGCATGCAGAGGCATGCACGCATGCGCACACGCACACAGGTGCCACATCTAAGTCTCC
>NW_017732103.1:997132-998241 GCF_001890085.2 Hipposideros armiger | reverse complement strand
CAAGGGTCTGTTCCTCCCATTGACATGCAATTAGCAACCAAGGCTCTACTACAATAGGAGGGCACACACAGCCCACAAAAGGGCCACACCTGGATTGCATGGCTTAGTTACCAGGAAGACTGCATCACTGAGTCCCACAGCACACCTGCTACACAAGCCCACCTGGTGAAGACTGGAAGGCATAGCAGCTCTACCGAATACACAGAAACAAACACAGGGAGGCAGCCAAAATGGGGAGAAAGAAACATGTTCCAAATAAAAGAATAGAACAAAGCTGCAGAAAAAGAACTAAACAAAATGGAGACAAGCAATCTACCAGACAGAGTTCAAAACAATGATTTTAAGGATGTTAAGTGATCTCAGGGAGAACGTTAACAAAAGAGATAGGAAACATAAATGTGAAGGTAGAAAACAAGAAAAAAAGCCAGTTAGAAATATAGAATACAATAACTGAAATGAAGACTACATTACAGGGAATCAACAGATTAGCTGAAGCAGAGGATCAAATTAGCGATTCAGAAGATGAGGTAGCAGAAAACACCCAATCAGAACAGCAAAAAGAAAAAGAATCCAAAAAATTGAGGAAAGTTTAAGGGGCCTCTGTATCAAGCATACCAACATTCGCATCATAGGGGTACCAGAAGGAGGAGAGAGAAAGCAAGAAATTGAGAACCTATTTGAAGAAATAATAACTGAAAAGTTCCCTAATCTGGTGAAGGAAATAGACATACAAGCCCAGGAAGCACAGAGAGTCCCCTGTTTGGGACTCGGCTACCTTATCTTCTGAGCCCGAAGAGGCCAAGACCACATAATAATTAAAATGCCAAAGTTTAAAGACAAAGAGAAAATCCTAAAATCAGCAAGAGAAAAGCAGTTTTTTCTACCTATAAGGAAGCTCCCATGAGGCTGTTAGCTGATTTTTCAACAGAAACTTTGCAGGCCAGAAGGGATTGGCACAAAATATTCAATGTGATGAAAAGAAAGGACCTACAAGCAAGATTAGCCTGCCCGGCAGAGCTCTTATTTAGAATCAAAGGACAAATAAAGAGCTTCTCAGACAAGAAAAAGATAAAGGAGTTCATCACCATCAAACCAGCATTACAAGGAAT
>NW_017732103.1:991312-995227 GCF_001890085.2 Hipposideros armiger | reverse complement strand
TGCCCTGATTCCCACTATTCCTGGCAAGAAAGATACAAGAATAAATCTACAACGCACACTAATAGAAGAAACTTGAAACTCAAACTGAAATTAAAATTCTCCTGTTAAACTTTGCAAGAAGAAAACATGGCAGAAATGGCATGTCTATAGACAAAATTTAATAGTTATTGACATAGTACACATTTTGAATGAACTAGATCCAAAGGATTTATGTACATTTGGACACAAAACATACTATTCGTTAGCATGTAACAACTGAAAGGCTGTCACACACGGGGAACACTGGTGACAAGGTAACAAATTTTAGATCAGGCTTCGACAATAACAATAAATGGAGACTGAAAATTATAGTTGACTCTTGTAAAAGTGTTCCTCTTTAAAATTTATTTTTACATTTATGAATGGATCTAAAACAAATTATAATATGGGACCAAATCCAAGTTAAGATATTCAGCATTCTAAAGATAAAGACATATTGTAGACAAGTTTAAATGATCTCGCTAATTGCAAGTTCAAATTAATTAAGTTTATAAAACTAATTCATAAACAAGACAATATTTTTTTATTAAAGTTATTGCTACTTCATTCATTCTGCTAATTAGGTCAATGTTTTTATTCATATTATGAATATATTATATATATATATATATATATATATATATATATATAATGTAAATTTCCATTGATACACTTCAGGATTCTTTGATAGAAATACATAGTTATTAGGTAAATTTAACCTAGTGGCAAATTATCCTTTGTGGTAAAACTGTATTAAATACATATTCGTCTTCTCATATTCCATGCAATTTTAAACATCATCTAGAATATTTTGGTGCTAAGACACTTCTATTCTGCTACTATTAATGCCTTGTCCTTGAGCATTTTCCCAATTCCCTCAACTGCCTTTCCTTCTGTTCTTCTGTCTCCCGCATCACAAGGCAGGAGAGAGGCCTGCGGGACTGGCAGAGGCTTCTGTCTATACCTGGCGAGTCCCAAGAGAGGCTCAAAAAAGAAAATGCGTTATTTTTAGAAAATGCTGCATGGCGCGTTTCCTTCTTAGAGAATGACAAGGTGCTGAAGGAATGGTCTGAAAGACCGGACATCTCAGTTTTCATTCTAATTATCCCCTTAGCTTGCTGAAGAATCTTGGAGAAATTCATTAGTCCAATTGTTTCTCTGTTCTTAATCTTTAACACGAGGGCCTTGGTTTTTAATCCATACATGTAAAAGTTGACGGAGAGTTTAAAGTTATCTGGTTTGATCAAACATTCCTAGTGTGTGTGTGTGTGTGTGTGTGTGATGTTATGAATAGTTATATTTTTATTCTGATGAAAAGATTATCCAATAAATGGTTGCTTATTATTGAAAACAGGTGACTTGGGAAGACATATTAAACAGTAGTTTGAGTGGAAAAGGTCACATTATTTTTGCAAAAAGAAAAAAAATGTGTTTAAAAAACTAGAAAAAAATATCAGGAATGAGCATATATGCCAAAGTATGAACATTGATAGCCTCTGAGTGTACAGAAATATGGACATTTTTCTAGGTTTCTACACTGTCGAGTATTTTCCAAAAATTTTAAGAGGAGTCAGTATAACTTTTATAATATTGAAACATACACTCTCAGAAAATAATGTATATGTTCTGAAATTTTACCCTTATTGCCCAAGAAAAACTCAACTTTCACATTTCCAAACAGCTTTGTTCGCTGGTCTGCTTGCTGTTAGCGCTAGTGGTCTTGATGTCACTCTTTGGCATAAACTCATTTCCCTGTTTCTTGACTGGAGTTACAAATAAATGAGCAGCATGATGTGGTGATGAGAGTTTAGAAACTGAGAGAGCCAAAACTGGGTTCGGATTCCAGCTCTATTATTTACAGTGTAGTTTAAACAAATCAATTCACCACATCACATTTAATTTTCTCCCCTGTGTAATGGGAGAATGGTGCCTACTTAATAAGATTCTAGTGAACATAAATAACCAATAGGAGGCAACTTGACCATAGAGAACTCAACGTACGTGAATGAGGTCCCATTTGTTTCTGTGTCCGGTAAGAATGTTCAGTTTCAGCTGCCACCATCGAATCTCTAAAAGCAGGGTGAAGCATGCCCCAGGAAAAGCATCTCTCTCTCTCTCTGACCTCAAACTCTACTAGTCCAAGTTAGGATTAAAGCCTTCATTTTGTACTTCACCCCTTGTAGTTGAACTTCACACCAGCCCTATACATGGTTGTCCAAAGAAATTGGAATTGCATTACTCTAAGTGCCCAGATAAGTTTATAGCTAAAGTAGGGATTAAAAAAAAAACCCAAGTCACAATGTGGCCATGCAGCTCACAATCAGCTAAGATGTGTACAGTGCAAAGCACCATGCTGGAGTTGTAACATTTGTAGAATGCTGTATCATTTACAATTAGTAAAGATTATTTAATTAAATAAATATCAATCAGATGACCACTACATTTTATTAAATGCCTATACATAAGCATTGGAAAATGCGAAACAAGTTTGATCCGTACTGCAGCAGTGCTGAATTTCTTATCCCTTTCAAATATTTGAAAATATTTTTCCCTGCAGAAAGTTATTGAATGAAAGAAAAAAATACTGCAAAAACTGTTATTGCTATGAATTATGTATAAAAAAGTAAAACTAATCACATGCACACATGTATTTATTTCAATATCCTGAGTAGGGTACACATATCACATTAATTTTATTAGAGATTAAAACTGACAAAGCCAAATGTATCTTCATTAATTTATGTCTGCAAACATCCACACTATGTACATGGTGGTTGTGAATTTTCATAGGTCATTTTCCCAGTCATTGAGAGTTATTGTCTGTTTCCTTTAATTGCACAAATTCTTTAATAAACTCCCAAAGGTTCCTTAAAATATATAACAAATAAATATAATAGATTAGAAAAATGTAAATTAAGCATAAAAAAAGTTTCAAAATGAACATCTATTTTAGGACACATTTGCTCAAAAACACAAAATGAGTGTTTGCAATCCTCCACTTCGATTTTAAAGGTTAGTTTCATAGAGTTTTGGCCTTGAATGTAGCAAAGATTCTCTGTACATAAGGGCAAACCCCCTGCAATTTTCCATATTAAGTACAGTGTGGNAAAAAATGTATACACGTTTTAAGGAAGGAAAACTATTAAAATTGTAATACTCAATATATCCAATAACAAAAGATGAATACAAATCACGTTTGACTTCTGCAATTACAAGACGTGCTCGAAGGCTAGACACTTCTGATTATGGCAAACTACTGCTTGAGCAATGTTGACCAAAATGTCCACTTGTATACATTTTTTTGGCACCCCTGATATAGTCAATGGAATATTATTCAGCTGTAAAAAACAAACAAACAAACAAAAAAACTTGCCATCTGCAACAACATGGATAGACTTAGAGGGTATTGTGCTGAGTGTAGTAAGTCAGATAACAAAAGACAAATGTCATATAATTTCACTTATAAGTGGAATCTGAAGAACAAAATAAATGAACAGAAACAAACTCATAGATACAGAGAACATTTTGATGGTTGCCATATGGGAGGTGGGTGAAAAAGGGGAAGGGATTAAGAAATACAAATTGTTAGTTATAGTCAGGAGCATGTAAAGTACAGCATAGGGAATATAGTCAATAACATGGTAATAACTATGGATAGTGCCAGGTGGGTACTAGACTAGACAGGGAATCAACTCATAAATTATATAAATGTCTAACCACTATCTGTACACTTGAAACTAATATAAAATAATATTAAATGTCAGCTGTAATTGAAAAATTTAAAAAGGGGGAAAAGATAAAGGGGAATAAGAGGTCCAAACTTTCAGGTATGAAACAAATAAGTCATGGGGATGTAATGTACAGCATGGGGATTATAGTCAATAATATTGTGATAAC
>NW_017732103.1:983789-988397 GCF_001890085.2 Hipposideros armiger | reverse complement strand
TGAGAACAGCCGAGACTGTGCCGGCTCTGACACCCTGGGTCACCACTTACCGCTGCTCTTCCTCACTCATCTTGCTCTTCTGCAGGCACTGCTTCACCTGGTTTTCCATCATCTACCAAGAATTAAGTCATTTAATCATGTACATTGACAATAATATTGAATCCAAATAGATTACCACCTCGAGAATTGGGCATAACATACTAACTCATACTGCGTGTAATACAGAGATATACATGTATGGAATAGAAACAAAATACAATCTATCAAGGAGCAGATGGTTAGCACCCATTTGAGAGGGCTGTCCTGAAAGTTGTTAGAGGAGGCAGTTCATTATAGTCATTGTCATCAAATAAATTCATTAAAATTAACTGTTATGTGGGGAAGGGTTAGATAAATGGTCAATTCTGATAGGCACATTCAACTTTTTAAAAAGGTTTTTTTTAATACATTAGCTTATACCTGTCCAATATTAAGCTAACGTCTGCATAGCCAGCTTCTTAGAATTACAGAAAGTTGTCATTTAGAAAGATAATACATATGCTCTTATTTGGTTTATGACTTAGCACAAGAAGGCACTAAAGGAAATATTTCTATGTTCTACATAAAAATACTGTTTCACAAAGACTTACATATGTTGTCTTCTTTAAAACGTTATTTGCTGTTTCTAATTTTATAGCTTCAGCCTGAAGGAGAAATGATTTTAAGAGAAATACACAAGGTTAAGAATATTTGTTTAGTTTCCCCATTTGTGGAACAAACAGCATTATGTGAGTGCTGTTATTCTAATTTCAAAAGTACCCAACTACACACCATTTAAAACCAGGTGAAAAAGCAAAGCATGACTTGAAGGACATTTGGTAAGACAGAATGATCCTGGCCCTTTGGGTCAAAACTAGAGAAGGTAGGGGTTGATGGTGCAAAATATAAGAGAGTTTTAATACTCTGGAATTAGAGAATTCCAGAGTAGAAGATTTCTTCACTGTTCAGAGCTCATAATAGAATTTGTTAAGGTGGCTGTATATAATATAAAAATACAAATATCAATACATCACATATATACCAGCAATAACTGATTATGAACTGTAATGTAAAAGAGTTTTTAAAGTTTTAATTCACAATAGTATAAAAGTACCATAAAGTCACAAGAATAAACATAACAAAAATATTTTTAAATTTAAATTAAAAAAATATACAATGTTCCTTGGTGACAGTTTTCATATTGTAAAGCTGTCGCTTCTTCCCAAATGAATCTATAAATTCATTGTAAGCAAAATCAAAATGCCAAGAGTATTATAATGAGATTTAAAAAATTAGTTAACACTGTGAATGAGAATATCCAAAATAATTGTGAGCAAGAAGTGATGGGCAGGGGCTGTAAAGACTTGGTCTTGCAGTTAGCCAACTTATTGAAAAGGATTAGCAATTATACCTGTGAGGCTGGATAGTCTATAATTAAGAACCTAAGCTGAGTTTAAACCCTCATTGAACTTCTTGTTCACTGTGGCTTCAGTCAAGCTACTTAGCATATTTTTGCTTTGATTTCTACCTGAAAAAGAGGGTTAATAATAGCAGCTATCTTTTACTATCTCTTAGGGTCATTAGGAATGACATGAAATAGTATTTTTTTCACGTTCACAGCAGTATTTAGCACATTGTTTATCCTTGAAACATTTAGTTACTTTTCTTCGGTTTTGAATTAATATAGTTAATATTCAGAACCAGAAATCAATTACTTGAAAGGATAATACATATAATTCTATTGTACCTTCCAGTACCTGAATTAAGGAGCCAAATATAAATAATAAATAGTTAAAGCAATATATATTCATGATATAGAATCATTAAAGGGAATCTCCTATTTCCTAGATTCAACCCACTTAAAGGGATGTTAATTATGAAAGAAAAGTTTACATGATTTTGGCATTACATCATGTTCACAATATATAAACCTGTAACTCATTATTTCCACTGTTTAAACATTCAATTATAAGTTAGTGTTTGTTGTCAGGACATTAGTTTTTAAAAAAAGAAAACCCTCTAAAAAAACACACAGAAGAAAATATAAACATGATTTTAAAGGAAAAAAGAAATCAAAACAAGTTTGAACCACTACCACCTTCCATACACTATAATTCTGCTTTAAAGGGAAAAAAATAGTACTAGGAAACCATCTGTAACCATTTAACCACAGTAAAAAGTAACAATTACACATCAATTATAAACTCTGTAAACAGTGGTTACACTGGGTCTGAGTCTTCAAAAATAAAAATTAGGTTATAACACATAGAAAGTAGGGCACCATAGCATTTCAAAACATAGATTATAACTTACAATATATTTTCATCAAGGAAATTGTTACAATAATTGTAAAAGACTATTTTTAATATAGTTGACTCTCCTTCCAATGGCAGTAACGCATTCTTATCTGCCAGCATAATTAATTGTACAGCCAACTCAGAATCTAACTATGGAGTCAATATGGCACAATAAAAATGACAAGGGCTTTGAAGTCCCCCAAAATTAAGCCTGAACCTCAGCTTTGCCACCTCTAAATTGTGTCACATTGTGCAGGTTACTTAACTACTGAAAGCTTCAGCTTAAACAACTTAGTATGTTTTAGACACTAAATGACAAAAGCCATTATTTTTAGGGCAATCATTTTCTAAACAAAACATTACATTTTTAGACACATCAATTGACCTGAAAGAGTTCCAATTTGACCCTTAACAGAGCTTTACAGAATTTTTATCACCTTCATTTTTGTTGTTTGCACTAGATCTCTTAATTATTCTAATCATTTGCTAATCATTTGCTACAAATGTTGGAAATGAAAATATATTTGGACCAAATTTTATGTAATTTTTTACCCTATTGCAAAATCAAATTGCTTCATATGTTTATCGAGGCCTTGAAAGGAAAGAACGTGAACAGTCAAATACATAAATAGCATACCTCTATGCTTCTAATCCTATCCTTAATGATATGCGAAATTCCAGTATGAATCAAAGTTGTTTTAATTTCTCTTTCAAGATCTTGAATTTCATCCCATTTCTTAAGTATTTCGCATCTCTTCTTTTCAACCTGCTCAATAAGAGTAAGGTGCTTCTCGTCGGTTACAGTTTTTTCAGATAATTCTGGAAACATTTTTTAAAAGCAAAGTATCACTGTGTTTAATATCTTAGCCCCTTATTAATATCATGATGTGTTATTAACAATATTATGATATATATGCTCTATATGCTACATGCTTTATATAGCTACAAAATATAATGCAACTCAAACTCCAAACACATTGATAAAAATTATCTGACCCAAAAATGCAGATAGTCCTCCTTTAATCCATTCATTTCATCAGTAAATGTCTACTGAAGGCTGAATTGAGCACAGGGTGGCAAAAGCACAGGATGACTTGCCCAGAGAGCTGTGAATAAGTTGAAACTGGAAAGACAGATGACTAGGAGCTAAAAAGTAAAAAGGGCGAGTGGGGTGATGGTGGAAGAGAATACTTGGCACATTCAGTAAAAAAAAAAAAGTTATCCAGTAGGGTGGGGCCTTGAGTGCCAGGTGAGTAACATCAAGAGATGACGCTAGATAAGCAGGAAGCGTCAGATCTGCAAAGGTCGTTTAACCTTGGAAGACGTTGAAGGCTTTTCAGCCGGGGGGGCAAGATGGGGGTGCGGGGAGAGCAGTCAGGCAATGGTCGCTCTGTGCATGGCACCCAGCGTGCAGGATGGACAGCGGCCCAGGTTGGAAGACCCCTCACCCAGAGGCCACAGAAAAACACATGTCACATCACCCGAGGACTCACCTGCGTTTTTCTTAGCAGATTGCAGCAACCTGTGCTCCACCTCTAATTCATGTCTGAGTCTACCGTTTGAGAATAAAAAAGGGAAATATTAGAACCCAATTCGTACTTACCTTTTTCTCCTTTTATTTTATACATGTCTTTTTTTCTAATAGAGAAATAAAAACCAATCAATTCTTAGTTTCTAACATAAAAGGTTATTAGGAGATGTATATAAAAGGAGAGCCTAAGTCAGTCAAGTAAACCAAAGAATACCTGCCTGCCCAGATTGCATAAGCCATTGGTTAAAGGAGCTGGTTCGCATGAAATACATGACTTCCTATAGTGTTTATTAATAGTATTTTGTGAATTGAATTTCTAAGAAGCAAGGAGGCAAAGAAAGGAGCATTTTATGCTCTGAGGCAAACAACAAACCAAGAGCCATGGAAAGGTCTGACTGATGTTGGAATCACATTTTTCCTGTGTGCTATGATTTCATTGCACAGGTACAAGGCTCAAATTCCACTGTATTTAAATCAAAAATAAAATACAAGAGATTTAAAAATAAGGAAATAAAACACCTCTTTGTATCCTCCTCCTGGTTCAAAATAAACTAAATTGACTATCTTATTTCTAGTGGATGTAGAGAGAAGAGAAAAAAAGGAGTCTCCTAAGTGTTGCATATACTGAGGGAAACCCTGTGATTTAGTTAAAGACATCACACCACAAATGACTTAATGTGCACGTTTATAAGGGGCCTAATCATTTAAGATTTTCACATATATTAGCTCATTTTACCATAGATTAAAAGAAACAAAAAGGTA
>NW_017732103.1:968451-983179 GCF_001890085.2 Hipposideros armiger | reverse complement strand
CCACCAGCTCACCTGTTCAGGTTCTCATTTTCTGTTTTCTCTTTATAGTAGTCTGTGTAGACAGAGATCATTTACACCTCTGTATTGCCCCCACATTCTCCCCCCATAGAAACAGCAGCTCTAGAGATTCTGTTCACATGTAAAGGTTTGTGAAGGAGGCCAGATGATGGACTTGATCACCCAATGATGCAGGACAAAAATGTACATATATCATTGTCACGTGGCTTTAAAATACTGTCAAATACCAGTGGTGCCAAAAAAATGTATACAAGTGGACACTTTGGTCAGCATTGCTCAAGCAGTAGTTCGCCATCATCAGAAGTGTCAGGACACTGATGGGAACCACTTTGAGCACCTCTTGTAATTGCAGGAGTCACACGTGACTTGTATTCATCTTTTGTTATCGGTATATATTGAGTATTACAATTTTAATAGTTTTTTCCTTTCTCAAAACGTGTATACTTTCTTTTAGCACCCTCTGTAGTATAAACCCAACATAGATCGAATCAGATGGTTGAGCCCTCACTTGTCATTACGCGCCACAGCTGCTTTGGTGGCTGTCACAAGCGCCCTCAGCTCCTCCCTGGCCTGGTTGATGTCTGCTGTCTTCACGGACCTCCTCTCCAACCCCTTGACATGATCCAGCAAATTCTAGGCAGGACAAGGCCACACGGGTGAGATAAACACACAGGAAGGATGAGAATTTTCTTTTTTCTGTATTAGTGTATTTGAGCTATCCTGAGTCAATATATAAATGCAAGTGAAAATGGGTAAACAGGGAGGCCTGAGATGGGGGGAGACGCATCAGAGGGAGGCCAATTAGTCATGTGAAGATCCAGGGAACTAGTCACATGAAGATCTGGGTAAAATATTTTTGCAATATTTTAAGCTTTTGTGATCCTAAGAAATTTTAAAACTTCTTAAAAAGTGTAGGTTACACTGTTGGTGTGTGTGCAGAAAGGACCTGCTGGTAAAATCCTTCTAGTACATTATTATCAGCACTGATATTATTTCTTCTACATTAGTGAGAAATCATGCAATTCAATCACTGTACGTGGATCTAAAGCAATGCCGTCTTCAAATGTGGAGAAAGAGAGCTGCTGTCTCTTTAGGTGACGGCTGCCAGTTTCCAGAACAGAAGGAAGGGCCCAGTGCCCCGTGGCCTGGGGAGTTTCTCAGTTCTGGTGTTTACTGAGATGCAAGCATGTTTGTTCCTTTTATTATTTTAATTAAAGTTTATTGGGGTGACAATGGTAAAATTACATAGGTTTCAAGTGTACAGTTCTGTAATACATCATCTATATATCACATTGTGTGCTCACCACCCAGAGTCCGTTTTCCTTCCATCATCATATATTTGACCCCGTTTACTCTCATCTGCCATCCCCTGCCCCTTACCCTCTGGTAACCACTCAACTATTGTCTGTGTCTCTGAGTTTTTGTTTATTTGTTTGTCTTGTTCCTTTGTTACTTTCAGTTTTATATCCCACATATCAGTGAAATCATATGTGTGCCTTTCTGATTCAACCTCAGAAAGTAAGGAACAGGGCGGACCCTCAGCTGAAGCCTGTGCTTAATCCTGCCCAACAAAAGCTTATTTTCCTGTAGCATAAAAAATCCTCAAACAAAGAAAAAAATGCACACATATCATTTTGGACTAAGAAGTAAGGTAGAACTGACCTTGTAATGTACGTAATCACACACACTCACTCATACACAGCTGACATTCAATAAAGGACAGCTTAAAAACCATTTGGGAGAGGGCTTTGAGATGGAGGCGGAAAGAGGCTCAATTCGGACACTTGCGTGCGATGGTTACCTGGTACCGTTCTGTGGGCTGGGACGCCAGGAGAATGGCCATGTAGAGTTCATATTCACCCTACACACACGAAATGAAATATTATGACTTGGCGCTACAATGTTAAGTTGTTTTGCATGTGTGACGAATATGAAGGTTAAGGATGTCAGTTTAGATCATTTTAAAAAATAGAAAATATCCCTACAGTATATTAAACAGCATACACACTAAAATGCTAATGTCTTTCCGTCTTTGAAGCCTATTTGTGTTAACTACTAATCACCTCAGAACAGAACCATAAAATGCCTTGACACGCGTACATGCAGGGCCCGCTGCCACTGGGAAACTCCACGGATTTGGGTCCTGCTGACCTGCCTGAGATGAAGGATGGGGACATTCTCTGGAGAACAGGCCACCCTATCCCTGCTTTTACGTATTCCTGTCATTAAGAAGCGGAGAACGGCAGGCTGTGTGAGGAACCTACTGTCAATGCAGCTTCAAGATGAAGGTCATTCTCATCATGATGTCACAACAGACGTTTAATTGCATAAGGATTCATAAAAATTACATATGCGTGATTATAAAAGTTTCTGTGCCACCTATGTACAATGGTTCAAAGCGTACATATAATTGGGAAGCTTTAGCAGAAAACTATGGGCTTTGGAGTTAGCTAGCTGAGTGTTTATTCCACGGGGCCCACTAATGACTCGGGGCTGAGGGCACGTTACTCGGAGTCGCTGTGATTTCCCTGTCTGTGGAATGGAGACCGTGGTACTTGGCAGGATTTCTGTGAGGCTCCAGGTCATGTGTGCAAAACAGCGTGCCTGGCTGTCAGTTGTTAGGTGGGAAAAGTCTGTTTCTGTTACCTTAACTTCCTTCAAGAGATCGCCAAATATCAAAGAACTATTGCAAATATCTTCGAAGACTTCTCCGAAGACCTGTAGCTTGTTGAACTGCTGAGGGTCGCACACACACACTCTCTGGAGCTCCTGGAGGGAAAAGAGAACCCACCCATCGTAGGATGTCTTGGCTTACCTTTCCGCATAGTTCCCCAGGCAGAAAAATCAGAAATCTGGGGGCACTTTCATCAGAGGGTACTGCTCCCGGCGCCCAAGGACTAGGTCTCGGTAGAGCTCAGGGATAAGACGAGGTACACCCGGTCCCCTCCAACCAGAGTTTGACTTCCTGCCCACCCAAGGGTTTTGGTCTTTTTCTTTTTCTTGTATTCATTCCCTTGCATCCTGTATTCAAGGATTCACGCTCTGCACGGTCTTTCTCTTCCCTTCAGTCCTCTCGGCCAAAAATGTCACCGAGTTTTGCTCATCTCAGGTGTAGACCGTTATTCTCACCTCTTGCAGTCTCACCTTCCACCACCAGGCACGACTCACAGGCCTGGATCGGCTCCGCAGCACTTCACAGACACATCTCCACCCTCTAAGGGCAAGACTGACAGGCGAGGCAGGCAGACTTCACCTGCATGACAAAACGCCAGCTCCCGCCCCTCTCCCTCCAGTCGCTCACGGTGAGCCAGGCAGCCCTGTCGGCAGGTGCTCCGGCTGTCCCATGAACATCTACTCACTACAGTATCCGATGCTTCTGATTATGAAATCACCTCCAACGTACCAGTTTCTAAACTTAGCCCTCTTTTATTTCACCCAAACCCTTATCATCTGCATCCCATGGAAATGAGGCGACTGAGGACAAGCCCCACCCACAATACTCAGACCCCGGGGACCACAGCACGTGTGCCCACAGATCACAGGACCTCCTCACCTGTGCCAGCTTCTGCTCATGGCCCATCGCTGCCTTGCTCCCTGTGATATAGTTTTTCAGCAGATCTTGCTTTGCAAGAACTTCCTTTTGGAAACACAAGAACTTCCTATACTTGTCTGCCTTCGTGACGCCAGCCAGGTAGGAGCTGACATATTGGTATTCATCCTTGGCTGGGGGCGACCTCATGCACTGCCGACTGGACCCCGCTGGTTTGAGCTTCAGCACCCTCATCTCTGGCCAGCTGAGCTCCTCTCTCCTGCGCTGTGTGGGAGGACCCTCTGCTCCCGGAGCCTCCTCTGGGCTGATGTTCTCTGTGGAAGTGTGGGGAACACGTGCAGGACGGTGCAGGTACCGGAACAGTGGTGTGTCCTGGGCGTCGTTTGGATGCAGAGCTGTGTTGATGGTAAAATAAGCCAGAGCGTCTTTCATCTGCGCGATCCTCCTCCTATCAGACAGCGCTTTCGCTCTGAAGGTTTTTTCCCCCTTTGGTCTGCTGGCATTGTGCCAGTGAGGTATGGCGGTCTCCGGGGGCCTGTAGAGATTGTCGGGGTTCAGGTGTCCCGAGGTGTAGAGGGAGATGTCCGCGCTTTGCGCTTTCTGGAGTTTGTCCAGAAGCTTCGTGAGATTGCACAGGGTCTTCACACCTGGTGTCTCACAGTGCTTCCACCTTAGGTAACCTGGCCAGAAAAGACAAGGAGACTATTACATAGCACCCTGGCTTCCACAGCAAGACAATGAGACAGCCATGTGCATCTGCTGAGCTGGCGCACCCCATCCCCCAAGGAAGAGCCCACAGATACAGAGAGGAAGAGGGCCGGCAGGCCAGGCCTGGCTGCAAATGCGGGCCAGGCAAGTGCACAGGACACGCAGGTCTGACCAGAAGCCCCGGACCCTGTGAGGCCAGGAGGAAGGAAGACCAGTGTCGCGATTCAACAGAGGACTTCTTACAACACTGGCAAAAGCCCTGGGAGAAAAGTCTAAAATATCACTAATTCTTACTGGCGATGCTTAAAGTCAGCTATGTTAGGAGTAAAGAAAGGCGTTTTCTTTTTCACTTAATCCTGACCCGTCTCTCAGAAGTCCCCTATGAAGCCCCTCAGTGACTGACGGAGTCATTCACTCCTCCTGTCCTGTCCCCACTTGTAGGGGGATAATGAGGCACAGAGTGACAAGTGTGGCCCTGTTGACAGGGACCCAGCTCCCTCCACAAAGGGCCTGCTTCTCACTAGTCACACGGTGGGGCTCCACGTGGGCCCAGGGCTCAGACATAAGACCGTGGGAAACCCAGCTTTTTGAGTCAGTTTCCTAACTCTGTGTGCTCAAAGATCTTACATAATCTCTCTGAATCATAGCTCCCTCCTCTGCGAAGTCAGGACAATCATCCTACTCAGAAGGGTTGATTGACAAGCGATTGAATCGCTTTTGGCAAAGAAGCACATGGCGTGGACCGGATACTCCCTCGGTGGAACCCACTTCACAGGGAGCACCTCACTAAATGCTTCTGGGAGAATGTGAGGGGCCTGCGCGTCATCATGAGGAAAGGGGATTGCTTTCAGGGCCATGCACTGTGAGGGCCACACAGCGTCCAGCCCGTGGCACGACCTTCCCAGAGAACCGTGGAGAATAAAATAGGCCGAGGTTCTCGCGTCCAGCAGAGCTGAGAGCTACCGTGTTACTGAGCTGGGAAAGGAACTGCGAAGATGGTAAGCCAGGCCCACCTGAGCCTGCAGGGCCTGTCCTGAGCCCCCGGAGACCGAGGACTCACCCTCACCTGTACCCCCACCACACCGTTCAGTCCCCACACCAACGCCATCTGCAACTAGCCTCAGCCATGTTTTGTAAACAGGAGCTGAGAGCACTTGTGTGACCGACTCAGCACCAAACACCTGACACCACAGCTGCCTGAGCAGAGGGAGGGTGGGAGGACTTCCAGGACCCACGCCACGCCCAAACCCATTTCTCAAATCCGTGACCCAATCCATGACGAAAAGCAATGGCAATGTCAGGAAGCATTGTTTTCTCCTAAGAAGAGCGATAGGGGCCCAGAGAAACGAGGAACTAGAATAGCCTCTACCGCAGTCTAACAAATTACCACGCTCGCAGCAGCTCCAAACCCAGCTCATGGCTGCAGCCCAGAGGGGCTGGGTCCTCCACTCTGAGCATCACAACGCAGACGTCAATCACCACGTGGGCCTGGCTGAGCGCTTGGCAGCTTTGGGGGGAAACCGCTTCCGGGCTCATTCCTGTTGTTGACAAGAGTCCAGTGCCTTGCTTCTATAGGACTGGGGTCCCCACTTCTTGTGGACTATTGCTGGGGTGCCTCTCAGTTCCTAGGAGCCACCCACTTTCCTGGACACACAGGCCCCTCCATCTCTGAGCCAGCAAGGGCACTTCATATATGTCCCATGGCCCCAAACTCTGGCGCCTCCGCGTGACTTACCTCACCTGATTAGGTCAGGCCCACCCAACATGCTCCCTGTCTTGAGGTCACTGGTGCCATGGGACGTAGCACAATTAGGGAGTGCTCCCTTCTTATGTTCACAGTCCCAGAGACTGTGCCAGGCGTGCACACCAGGAGGCAGGGAAACTCGGGCCGTTCCCTAGCTCTGCTCCCTCAGGGACATCTCCAAACCAGAGCCCGGCCTCCCCCTGCACTGTCTCGTGTGGAAACAAATCGCCCTTTCTCTCCCGCGTGGTCGGATAGTGGAGCAAATGCTTCCAGCCATGGGGTTCTTGAGACTTTCTCCCCATTGATTAGCTCATTACTTTAAAGAAACCATTTATGAAACGTTAAAACATTAATAGAACAATTCCTCAAGACAGATAATCATTATAATTCACCAAAGGCATCAACATTTGAAAGCACTGCAATCACATTGCATTTGTCAGGTGGCTCGAGAGGACAGCGTGTGTACATACAGAGAAAAACGTTGATTATAAGGAATAGGCTCACTGGACTGTGGAGTCTGCCAAGTCCGAACTCTGTAGGTGGGCCAGCAGGCGGGAGGCCCGCTCATGTCTGAGGGTCCCCTCCCACAGAGCCCCGCCTTGTTCCAGAGAGGTCAGTCTCCATTCTATTAAGACCTTCCAATGATTAAACGAGGCCCTCCCACCCACGTTATGCAGGGCAATCTGCTTTACTCAGTCTGCTGACTTGCAGCAAGCATCCTCAACAGAAACCTCGAGAAGGGCATCTGACCACACATTGGGGCACGGGGTCCAGCTAAGGTGACACACAAAATTCACCATCATGCACAGTATTCCAACTCTCCTTAAAAATGGGAGGTGGAGGCCATTAATTGTTGTGTTATCATCTGTTAATTTTACTCCCAGAAATGACTTGAAGCCACCAGCAAATTAATTAGAAAAAATCATTTTTCTACTTAGAAAATTTTTTCCTGAGATCACAGTAAAACTTGTTTCATTAGACCTGGAAAATCCGGACTCCGTTTTCCTCGCCAGGTACCATGGATCCCATTCTGGCAATGGGTACTTTAGTTATTTTCCTCACTGAAAACACTGTGATTTGCACATGCTGCCATCTTGCACTGATGAGGAAAAAAAAAAAGGTTGAAACAATTCATTGGGAAATGTGGTTCTTTATAAAATGATCAGGAAACAAATTAAATAAAACCAAACCAATTTTGAATCGATATTGATAAGACATAGAAGATTTTTTGGACTAGGGTTGAATTAATGTTTCAAACATTTTTAGCATTTGACATTTTTAAACATGGGCTGTTTTTCTTTCTTTTTTTTTTTTAGCTGAGCCATCCTGCCACCTGTTGGCAGCTCAGCTGCAGCTCAACTTGGGCTGGAACTCGAACCGCTGTTGCTCAGAGCTCGAACTCTTGAGCGAGCTCTTAACCAAGGGAGCCACTCCACTGGCCCTGGGCTGTTGTTTTTCAGTAATTCCTCTTTTCCAGGATAGAAGCAACAGGTCTTTAATGTCAAAACTATTAAACATCACTGCCCTATGTTATCTCATCTCTGGGAACCCTGAATTCCCATAGAAATCTCATTGTCCTGTGTCCCCCACCACCACATTAAAGTCAACAAACATCCTGGGGAATATGTTACTGACGAAATGCAAAGCAAAGAGCAGGCAGGTTCCTGGTCCCACAGATGCACTGCCCTGTGTGTGTGTGTGGCGGGGGGGCAGGCGTGGCCAGAGGAGAGCCTGAGCGCCTCCAGGAGCAGGCTGGGCCGGTGGGGTGCCAGGCCAAGGGCCTATGCCCCCCAGAACTCCTAACAGAATCCACAAGGGGTGTCCTTCTGCCTGTCCGGACCTCCTGCCTCTGGCTTTTTGGCCATTCCACCCACCTGGACCACCTTCAACTCTTCTCAAGGTGGCCATCTTTGTTTCCTGCACCCCCCAGATGGCATGGGACGGTTCCCTGAAGGCACATGACCATGACCTGTGACACTCTTTCACTCTGAGTCACATTTCCTCAATGGAAGGACCTGTCTTATTCACACTAGCATCTTTTGAAGGAAAAAAGAGTAACTTTGCTTTATGAATAAATGTGGAAAAGTAATGCTTTTAGAATTTTATGTAGTAATATGGAATTTTACTCGGTATCACACACCGTGCTCTCTGCCAGGGGATGAAGTGAATGCCCCCCCAGGTGTCCTCAGTCCCCCAGGGAACAAGACATGGTCCCAGTGATAAGACAGAGAGCAGAGCGCGTGGAGCACCCAGTGCTGTGAGCGAGAAGGCAGATCTCCGCTCACCACCTTCCTGCCGGCGCCTGGGGTGGAGGGCACACTGACGGAGCCTGGCAGCTGTCCACCTATCCCCACGGTCCCGGCAAAGGGCATTTGCAGATTTAAGTAAGTTTACAACCTTAAAATAAAGAGATTTTCCTGGATGTCCTGGGTGGGCCCAGCCTAATCCCATGAGCCCCTAGGAGCAGAGAACCTTCTCTGGCTGGGTCAGAAGGGAGGGTGGCTGGAGGGAAGTCAGAGAAACAAGTGTGACAAGACTGCGTTGTCACTGGGGACTCTCAGATGGAGGGCCATGAGCAGGGACGGGGGCTGACAGCCAGCAAGGGGACGAGGCCTCGGTCCCACGCCCACAAGGACTGGGTTCTGCCAACAGCCTGGCTGGTCCTGAAGGAGCCTGTTCCGCAGAGGAAGAAAGGAGGGCAGCGCGGCCGGCACCTGCTTTCAGCCCCGAGAGGGAGGCCGAGCGGGGCCCAGCCCAGCTCCCTCAAACTTCTGCCCAATGCAATAGAGATCGCAAGTGTGCGCTGCTTTACGTCACAGTCTGGTCATCCGGTGCAGCAGCAGCAGAAAACTGATACATCGGATGGCACGTGGAATGCAGGCTCAGCTGTACCCATGATTGGACGGATGTGGCGGTAACAACAGGGGATGCTAGTGGCCTGCAAAAGGGTCAGTAACATCACGCAATGAAATTGTCACTTTTACAAGAGCAGGCATTGCAATGAGAGGTGACAGATGATCACCCGGAGTACATCACTGCCCTCCCCCAGGGGCCCCAGATGGAAGACAGCAGTGACACCTCCCAACATCCTGGGGTCTGGAGGCTTCAGCATCTTTACGTGCAGATTAAAGAAAGGGTAACCCCGAGAGGCTGGAAGCCCTCCCAGCTCCCACAGCTGTGCGCTGGGAGGCTGGTGCTGGCGCCTCAGCCCTGCTCACCTTGGGCTTGTCCATTTCACCCCGTTCATTTTCAGGGACTTGTCTGGCAACTACTTTTTCCTCCTACTTGTTAATGCACAGAATATGTACTGATAAGAAATACCGAAATATGATGAGACACATTTCTACTTCCAACTACCAGGTACTTTCGCATGTGAAATGCAGACACTTCCTGATTCAATGCTACAAGGCAGCTCTGCAGCGCTGAGTACTTTTCATGCAAACGAGGCAAAATAGGCTCAAGGGTTCTAAACTTCAAGACCACGCCTGTCAGTTCCCACCCCCAAAGGGAAAATATGAACCCCCCATGGTACATATAGAAACTCGTGTTTTGTGCAGAACTGTCTGAATACTGGGCACAGCGTAGCCCGGCCAGGCCTCACCTCATGGAAGGGAAGCAGAGGAGAGCTTGGGAAACGCTACAACAGCAGTTAGACATGCTTTCCACCCCCAGTGCTAACACCACTTGCCCAGACTGACTTTATCATTACATTCTTTATAAAGAAAAGGGTTTATTAACACAATTAGCATGTTGAGTAATTGCACGAGGAACAGAAAAAATAGTCTAAGAACTTACAGGAGGGAGGCCCTGTGACTACCCTCACGTTACAGATGCGGTAACTGAGGCACACAGGAAGGACACACGGCCAGGTGGCCTGTTGCCTCTAGGGTGCCCCTCTCAGCTGCCCATTCACCGAGAAGGGCACTGAATGCAGCTGGAAGTAATCAAGTAAAATTTCTTTTTAAATATTTTATAACTCAGACTGTTTTTGCTCGACCCAACAAGTTTTCTCTCAACCCCGAATCCACCTGCATTGTCAACCCCACTTCTAGGCGCGCTGTGCGGTGGGAGAGCAGTGGCTTCGAGTCAAAAGCCCCGGGCGAAGTACCCCTTTCGCCCGTTCGTACTATCACAACAATAACCGCAGTCCGCAGGGGAACGGGGACTCAGAGGAGTCCAGGCAGCTCGTGGTGGCTTCGTGAGGTATGTGCCAGAGAAACTGTCCCGCAGTGTCACCTTTTAAAAGAACGCAGGAACAGAATCTAGAAAGCCTCCTCTTCCTCCCTGCTCCGCCCAGAGGACCGACACAGACACAGACACACACAGACACACACACACACACACACACACACACACACACACACACACACACACACGACCTGTTTACTTTGCCTGCTTTCAGGTAATTCTGAGTAGGCAACTCATCCGCAAATCCAATCCTAAACCCCGGTGATCTGGGCGCTGAGTTGTAGCCGCCAGAAACGTCTCCATTTTCCACACTTGAGTTCCAAGACGCTGAGCTCCCAGGCAAACGCCAAACAAACACCCCGCAGAAAACACAGAGCACTCGGCGTGCACTTACGCTCGGGCTGCGGATCCCCAGCCATCACCTCCTCCCACCCAGCTCCTGGCTGGGGCTGCGAGTTACTGAGGAGACAGACACGCACTCCAAGTCCCGCCCCCACTGCGTTCCTCGGCTGCCTGGCAACCAGGACGCGCAGCTGCGTCACATCACAGGCGCTCCCTCCGACCCCTCCCTCTCTTATGCCTCTCTCTTCTTCAGCAGGGAGTCCTACCTAGGTCGGCTTGCTTCTTTTACCTTTTCAAATAAAACACTTTTTTTATGATTTGAAAAACTCAAAATATCCTTGAACTCTTTCATTATTCTCCAAAGCTCAGGGAGCAAAAACGGTAACTGGCCTTTGGTTGACATGGTAGATGTGTGAGGTGTGCAGTGCACGAGCCACCCAGCTGCACCTGACCCTAGCACGTCGCAGGCGCCAGTCACTCAGCGATCATGCGGTCACTGCAGTATTTTTATCCACAAGTTTCCTAGTAGGGAGCTGAGGCCACCTGAGGCCCAGCCACTGCCCCAGACCAGTTAGCAGGGAGGAGGAAAATACAGGTGCACACGTGCCTGCCACGTCTGCTCTGTCCTCAGCCTTCGCCATGTGTCACAGGAAGAAAAGCTAAGCATCTCTAAGTTTCCTGTCTGTGAAAACTCATTCTGTTTCCATTTCCAGAGAGAACCCCAGTGTGGTGGAACCGGACTCCACTGCTCTCGGGAGACGAACTCTGAGCACCCCTCACTGCTTACGTTCTAAAATGAGGAAGGTGACAACACTCACCTGACGGAATCGTGAGAATGAAGTTAGGCGGTGCCTGGAAAATGTTCGGGCACATACATTTTTCTTTTGTTTCCGTTGACACTGCTCAGACACTGGAAATGCAAGCACTTGGTACCATGACGTTGCCATGAGCCCAGCGTGCTCCGAGGGCCCCCCGATTAGCACACCTGAGCTTAACCTGGAGCCAGGTGGCGACAGGGTTTCCCGAGTTTCTCTCTCCAGTGTTCAGTCTCTAGGCGTCTACCTACAACCACAAATGTTGGCAGCAAAATGCTCACGTTGCATGAGGGACATTAAGTGTTGACCCAGGAGAGGGAACGCTTTGCTTCCCACCTTCGCTTAATTATAAATTAAGATCGTGTGGCAACCCAGGTTTTTCTATGGCCAGCTAATTGGAGATGAAACAAGGAGCCTTTTTGCTCATTATTTCTTAGTAATTGAGTCAAGTGGCTGATTATTTTTATAGTTTGTAGAATGTCCCATTGTTTCCGCCCTGCGCAGGCAGGCAGGCAGGTGACAGAGGTATTCCCCACTCTCCTTCCGCAGGCGGGAGAAAGGGACAGGGCATCTGGCCTTGGCACAGACAGCGTGGGCAGTGTCGGCGGGGGCGGGGGCCGCGGGTCACCCGCAGGGTTCGGCCTGCGCTGCCCTCACACCGCTGGCTCGTTGACAGAAGAAAGGACTTAGCTCTTTTACATGGAATTGCGTAGTCTTGGTTTAGATCAGAAAGAAATTTATTTGTTCCCAAGACCCAACTTTCTCCGGAGTCGGTTCGTACGGTAGGTAGGGCACATACACAGTTAGATTAATCCACCCTGGAGGGCCGAAGGTCAGGAGGTCTGTGGTCCAGGCAACATCAAGCCTTAAAACCCACCTGCGATTCTCCCACTATTTCCATAAAGTGTTTGAGGCAGAAACATAATTGCTTATTTTGTTCTGAGTGCGAAAACACCCAGGGGCTTTCTTGAGGCCACACAACGAGAATCACCAGGAACAGCGCACGTGCAAAGGGCAGGGCGTGTGCAGGTGTTGCCGTTAGCACTGTGCTATTTTGTTTCCCGGCTCTAGATGGCGCTAGAATACACGTTAAAACACTGGACTGAAGCCGCCTTTGGATGGTTCCTGTCATCCCAAGGAATTCAAGTCCACATCCTTTCATCTTACCCTGCATTCCGCAAGAAAAAAAGCAGCATTGTCTGCTCTTGTCATTTTGCTAAGAATGCAGAAAGGCACGATTTATTTCCTGCTCGAAAGGCGCTCCGGGGAGAGGAGCCCACCTGCGAGCAGACGGGGTGATGTGAGCAATGGAGACAAGAGCGGCCTGGCCCAGAGGCGGCAGCGGGTGGGGGGCCTCTTGGGGGGGGGCCCGGGTTCAGGTGCACCGGACGGTGGGCAGCAGGAGTTGTTGTCATCAAAGAGGGGGGGACCTCGTGTGCAGTCACGACAACTAAGACGACTAATGGGTTGGAAAGGCAATTGGTCAAAAATAAACATTCTCGTTTACGGCTTTTTCAGCTATTAGAACTTGATCAGAAACGACCTTTTACATCTCTCTGTGGCTGCCTGAGCTCTGGAGGTGTGAGGAAGACAGTATGTTTAAGGAACTTCAGGTGGACTGAACTTACCAGCCAGACGGGAGGACGTGGGGGGGGGCAGGGGGCGACTGTCAAGAATAGCACAGCACCCTGAGCTAACTTACAGTTTAAAACATTCAGAAAGAGTGGGCTGAGCATGGGAGGTAGGGTAGCTTTCCTCAAATGATTGAAAGATTGTCAGATGCAGAGGAAGTAGACTAATCCACGAGGCTGTGAAGACAGAGCTAGTATCTTGGAATAGAAATGACAAAGCGACAGACTTCAGGACAATTTTACACAGAACTTTCTGGCAACGAACGGGAGCTGCCGAACAATGGCCTGGTATGAAGCCAGATGACCATCCGTCAGGAGTGGAGAGTAGGAAGTGACCGCCCCGAGGCCCAGCCCCAAGTCACAAATTCACATTGACAAAATTCAATTGCCCAGAAGGCTTAGGAAACAGAGCCTTTGATACATGACTAGTTTAGTTCATGCAAGGTCAGGCAGGTGAATGTTATTTTCTCACTGTACACTGGTATATTCATGTGTCTGAGTCATTCTGTAGGTAAAAATGTTTGAATCTTTTTTTTCTAATGACTGAGCAGTGAGCACAGCCCTAAGAGCCCGTTTATGTAATTACTGACACAGACCCCCCCCCAAAGGCTAGATACTATCTGAATATATGCAATCACCAAGTAAAAATTTGGAAGCTGATGTTTCAAATGTTACTGATTTTATTTTCTAGTCACTTTCATTTCTCTCCTCAACAACCATCAAGGAAAAATCGAAATCTACTAAATGATGGTGGGGGGCCTCTTTGTTGTGATGGTGGGAGAAGCGGAAGGAGAGCGTGCAAGCAGTCACGCTTCTGTCCGGCTTCATCGATTGGGTATTTGGAAACCATGTTTAAGTTGCTACAGGCGCGACTTTCAGGCCTATGTACGTGTGGCTTCCCTTTCGCCTCTCGTGCATCTGTGACAGGACGGCAGTCATCACACAGGGGCAAGGAAGACCGCTGGGAGGAGAGGCTCTGCCCAAAGGCTTGGGGGATGAAGGGTGCAGTCCCGACCTGAGGACACATCCCGTCCATCCCGGCGGCCTTCTACTCCACGTCCTCCTGTACCCTTCCCATGAAGTGTTTGTTGAATGCACGTTTGTTTGGCATGGGTTGCTTTTTAGGGCTCCTTGGGCCTTAGGCAACAGATGCGATGGAGAAAGGCTACTGTCCTCCCAGCTCTCCAGCAGTTAGGTGAATGGAAAAGCCCAACGGGCACGATGAAGGTAAGGATTCAAATTCAGATCAGCTTTGTTACAGAGTATCAGTCTGCAACTTGAATCACCAAATAAGCTTATGGATAGATCAGCTTGTGGCATTTATTTTTAACACAGTAAATACTTTATAGTGTCCCAGGAAAAACATCCTGTGTACAACACAGACACTGTTGTGCACTTGCGGGGTGCTGCAGTAAGCCTAGCTTGGTGGTGCTCAGGGGTTCAATTTTAAGGGCTAGCCACACCCCATTTAATCAACAAGGCTGGGGACACCCCAATGTAAATGCACAACAGTTCTTTAGTCCAGCAAACGTTTATTTTCCTTACTCCCAAATTTAGCTCTAGCTTGTTCATGGTTAGTGAAGGTCTGGGATGCCACTGAAGTTTAACTTTTTGGTCTTAAATATTTATCATGTGCCTGCCTGCCTGATAGCAAGCAGAAATAGTCCCATAAACACAATTTCTTTAAGCAGAGTTTTAAAGAAAAAGCCATGAGTATACTTACCACGGTATA
>NW_017732103.1:964998-966081 GCF_001890085.2 Hipposideros armiger | reverse complement strand
AGGAAATTTAACTTTTGTCTCATCCTTTCTGCTAGCAAATGGACGCGGCAAACGTGCGACATCACTTCCGGGTGACCGTGGTGCCTCCCACGCAACAGGGCCTGCAGGGCTGGCCGCTGGCTTGGCGGCCGCTGCACCCGTTCTCCACATGCAAATGTCTCTTCCCTTCCCCACAAACGAGAGCGAATGATAAACGTGAAAGGTGATGTTTTAAAAACTCTGTATTCAATTATTCACACCAAAGGATATCCATTAAAATTATGAACATCTCTAAATATATTTCATGTATCATACATATATATATTTTATATGTATAATTACATATCCACAAAAGAGTTCTTGCTGCTCCTAAGCATGTAAGTAAAACAAAGGTAGAATTTGCAATGTAACACCCATATATGCATATATACTGGCTGTTTGAATTATGAATTTATTTACAACTTGCCTTAGGTTATAATAAATGATTACTGTTCTATTATACAAACATAACAGTAAGGGTTTCTTTTAAATACAAAGACTGCAAGTGAACACGTGAAAAAATTACACACATGTACAATATTTATAATTTATAAATGCAAAGTTAAGACCTCTTTAGGTTATTGCACTTGCGCATTTTACAAAGATATTCTGTCATACATAGAAAATGGTTTTGTTTTGTTTTTAATTTACTCACTCATTGACCACAATGAAGTTGAATACTGTTAACTGGAAATTCTTCCTCCTCCCTAAACAGAGCCCATTAGCACTCCGGGTACAGATCCACTGACCCTACAAACCAGTTTATTCCGAACGCCATCTCTGACGCGTGTACGCTGTGTTACAAACGGCATTTGGTCAGCAGGGGGTGATCGCCGCAACCTCTTAGGTGCAGCAGCTTGATTGGGACATAGAATCTCTTGTTCATTTGCACTTGTAAAGAAAGTCACCTTTGCTTTTCAGAAAGGTTCAAGATGCTGCATTTCTACAAATTTTGGTAACCTTTTCACTGTGTTTTGGGCAAGTGCATTATTTCAAATGGCTCACTGGGTTGGATCTGGTGACCAGATAGGGCCATTGGAGCAATACCTCCTCCAGGTAAATCTA
>NW_017732103.1:959945-963833 GCF_001890085.2 Hipposideros armiger | reverse complement strand
CTAAGGAGAATGGCCCCATTCCTTCAACGTGGTAACATTAACCATGGGTGTGTCCCTTTAAATGTCTTAATGGTAGTTAAGCGAGAAAAGCAAAATGATATATGAATGAAGGAGAAAAATTACAGTATTTAAAATAAAGGCACAGGCCAAGGCATGGTGAGTAATTTAGTCCTATTTAAAGCTCAAACCTTAATCTTGAGTTAAAAGACCAGAAACGTAACATTCAAAACAAAATATATTTAAAAATCCAGGTAGCTAAGGATTTATGTATCTATATGCATCATGTACAAACATATCTAGTGTGCTTGAACATAAGAATAAAGCAAAATTCACTAAGGTTGATTGTACAAAATTTTTTAGAAATCCAAAAAGCATGCTAAAAAGAGGAAACCTACACTGAACCAATCTAGTTTCAAATTAGTCCTGTTTTTGTCATTAGGAGAATCAGTCACTTCGAGTAACATTTTGATCATCTGCACAGATGCTTTTTCCATTGGGAGAGGAGTCAGGAATGAGTGGGGAGCACGGTTTCCCTTGTGTTTCTTAGAAACCACGAAGGCTGGCCAGTGGGCCCCCGTGCCTGCCCTACAAAAGGGCCATTTGTGAGAATTACTTTCCACATGCACCACATTTCTTTTTTGGTCTAATTAATTAAGCCACAGTTAACTACTAATGAATAAGATGCTTATGCTTTTTAGAATTTTATTCATGCCCCAGTACCATATTTCATGTTGTTGGCCTGCATTTCCAAGAAAATTTCTAGTCAAAAAATATACTCACTATCTCTGGAAGATAATGGCATAACTGTTTTTGACAATAAAACACTATCTATTAAAAATCAGCACAACCAATGAAAATTTCTGCAAATCAAACATTCTATACCTATACTGACAGCTGGTTACCACATTTATACCGAACGGGAAAATTTAGCCCAAAATACCACCTCAATGAGAAACTCATCAAAACTTTTGGTAATAAAAATCATCTGCCTTTCAAGAAAAGATTTGGGGAAAAGACTAGAACAGAAGTCAAAAGTTTATCTGCTAAATATATCTGCCAAAAAACAAAAATATCCCTCGCTTCATTTTTTTTTCCAAAAACAGATATTAAGTAAATATCATTTCATTCTGGCCTTTTATTCTAGGTAGATCCATGATTCCTAAGTAGATCCTTACACATGGTGAAAGCAATATTAATAGTTTACATTAGAATATAGTCCTTTGCTCAAACTTTGCTTCTAATATAACACTATTTCACAAAAAATCAACCAACCAATTAATCCACACACATTTCTTTGGGAAACTTTTAGAGGTCACATAATGTAATATACACCTGGCTATATGGAAATAAAAGAATATTCTGTGATAATCTGATCAGAACAACAAACTTCAAATGCTAAATAGCCCTAGGGTTCACCCACAACCATTTTCCATATCCAGAAGCAGAGTTTATGCTTCTTTTAAAATCCTTTCAGTTAGACAACAAGCTGACATAATATTCACCCGCCCTTCCAATTCAGTCTACAAGTTACTTAGACGGCTAAGTTCACTTTTGTGATTAAAGTTGAATTTTGTGGGGTTGTTTCATAACTTTAGATGCAGAAAAACATGAGACTTTTTAAATTCAATTTTATGAACACACTAATGTGAAAAAGGACCCTTTCCAGTGAGCTGTTTTATCAAACAATATACATTTTCCAAAACAAAAAATCAGTTTTTGAAGAATGCAGCTGATTTTTCTTACAGATGTCACATGTATGTGTGTGTGCATACACATGTGTGCATCTCACGTGTGCGTATCTCATACACACACATGTGTGTATCCAGCTGCAGTGACTTCTCTCGCTCACTCTCTAGCTATTTCATTTTACCTCGTGTTGTAATTACAATAGAAAACGGGGCTCCATGTAGGGAAGACGGGCCCTCAATGAAACTGAACAGTGTCAATTTTAAAATCAGAACAATGTTTATGTATAGCTCACTCTGCTACAACATAAATAAACCATGATGTAGAAACAACTGATTTATTTTTGTGAAAACTCTGCTCATCTGAACAATGTGGATAATATTGAGTACGTAAGATATTTTAAAAACTGATTTTATTAAAAGTGTTAGTCCTGTTTCCTGCCACATGAATGGTGGATGAACTACTTGTTACGGGTCGGCCTGCCACCTTTTGAGACTCAATCGATTCTGGTCAGTACTAGCCACAGGTTACAGGCTTGGAGGTCACCGTGTCATGATGGTCAACATCTTTACAGCATTCATATGCACCAGAAACGACTGGCTTATAATCCTTGTGGGAAGGGGTCCCAACTATTCCTTTTGTGTATTTTTTCCAAACATTCATCATTGTGAAGAAATATTGGTCTACCAGGAATTACACAGAAGAAACGGTCCAAACCGCAGGTTTCTCTGTTGCTCCTGGACGTGGGGCAGAGTCCTGAGCAGAGAAATGAGGTGCGCTGCAACGCACTGTGTTCTCCTGCCCCCGGTCGTGGACGGAGGCTTCGGAAGGACGAGTGGGAAGGTAAATGGGGGATGAGTGCAGCAGATGAGAGGAACAATTACAGACTTCAAGTTTATGCTTTCGTTTGATTTTAAGAGAAATGTATGTTATTTTAATGAAATAATTTGTAGAATAAATATTTCATTTTGCATGTGAATCTAAAGTTTTGCAATGATACAAAGTGAACATATAAAGAAATCATTGTTAAAAATTCACATTTTATATCCATAAGACTTGCCCATTAAAAAAAAATCATATGCCTTGCTTTTATTTTGTTCTTTATGCAAAATGTTTATTAATTTGCCAAGACTGCAATGAAAAAAAAATTAAATATCCGCTGACATCTTCTGAATTGATACTTGGACTGAGGTTTATTTAGCATGATGTGCACCTGCAGCTCTTCTCGGGGGGACAGAATCCACGTCCTTCCTTTCCGTCATCTGTGCTTGTCTGAGCCCTTTAGTGCGATCAGAGAGAACACACTTGAGACCCCCTAACTTTTAATCCAGGAAGCTCTGAAACAGGAAACTATTTTCTATCACTGATTGCAGAAAGACACTTCGTTTGCGCTAACCTGAGGCTGTCTGCGGCTACAAGTCACGCTAATTACAAGTAGGTCACACATGGACATTCGCATAGCAATGTGCAGAAACTCCTATTTATAACCAACAACATCAAAGCAACATCGGTGTCCAAGCCAAAGTACAATGTCATAATAGTACCATTTTAAACCTTCACTACAAAGATACAATGGAACAGTACCCCCTTCTGAATAACGCTGTCCGTTTGCATTGGGGCCTCAGCCACATTAGCCCATTAGAAAAGGCCGGTTCGCAAGTCAAATGCAGTCACGTGGACAGAGGATTTCGGGCCACGGGGGTCCTGCTCGGTCCGGGCTGGGCCGCCTTTCCAGTGAGACGGGCAGGGAGGCGTCTGTCTGACATAATTACGTGATGTTACCTTCTGAAGAGGCTCGCACCCCAGTGAACAGGTGTAGGTTCCCCCACAAAAATAAAGGGAAGAAAAGTCAAAGGAAGGAGACGATGTGCGGGCGGGACAGCTCACCGGCGGCCGTCAGTCCCCAATCTTCACGGGCAGCTTCTCCGAGGTGCCTGGGGCCGCCGGCTGGGACGAGATCCAGACGGCGCTCTCCTCCCCTCGGATCACCTTCTCCCACTGGCTGAGGTTGTTCCTAGGGACAAAAGGGGACAGTGGCAGGCGGTATGGAAAGCGGCTTCTGGGCTCTGTCTCAAGACACAACCGCCCCGCCGGTGGCAAAACTAAGCGCGATGCCGCTCGGGGCGCGCGGACGGATGAGAGCGGGGGCCAGGCGGGCGCCCTGAACCGACAGGACACGCAGCCTGCTGTCCCCGAACGGCC
>NW_017732103.1:948090-953950 GCF_001890085.2 Hipposideros armiger | reverse complement strand
TATCACCATTTTATAAGTTTTAAAACCTATCCTACTCTATTTGTTAAAGTTAAAGCTTGTTGAAATCTCCTTCCTTAACATTTCCTAAATGTCCCCCTAATACTCCACTTTTCCCTCACATTCCTTTACTATTTTAGTATTTTAATTAGGTTTGTTTTCAGAGCTCGGAGGTACAGAGCTAACACCACCCTAGGTTTGCTAAGATAGCGTCTAGAAACAGTCTCCTCTATCCCACACTGAGCACTTCCACGCACAGGACAGACACTCGTACCAACAATGGAAAGGCACTTGAGGTATAACTTTGCTCTAGTTATCACTTTAAGTATAAAATCAGTGTTTCTCAAACTATTGTCTTTTCTATAACATGTGAGTGGAACTAACTAGGCCCCTTGCTCTCCAGGATTTAGTATGTCCAATAAATAAAAAGATTTTAAATAAACGATGGTTTGACTACGTCCTTACAAATGAGGATAAATGATAAACAGTAAACAAGTATGTCCTATGAAATCTGGACACGATGGAGAATTGACGCAGTCTGAGGCTCAGAGAGAAAGGGGTACAGAGGGCGAGGGAGGGGGCCCCACATAGACAGAACTGCAGGGACAGCCAAAGACCCCAACAAAAAGGAGAGACCTGAACCAACAGACCCCGGGGGCTGGGCAATGTGCCTAGACAAGCAGTGGCTTTGCAGAGCACGTCTGTGGTTTTCGTCTTTATCGCAAGAGTACGGAGAGACAGACTGGAAGCAGGATACTGATGTCATCAGAATTAAAGTCCCTCGGGTCCCGCAAATGTGGTAACTGAGGCACCGAGGTAAGTCAGAGGGCTGGCCCAAGGCTCATCCTAAGGACCAAACTGGGATTTTATCTCATCCAAGAGGACACCAAAGACCATACTCAATAACTGCTTGGCCGATTCCGACACAGGCGAGGGATCCAGTTAGAAGCTGCCCTCCTCCAGGCATGACCTGGGGAAGGTCTTCAGTAGGGGAGACGATGGGCCGGGAGGACAGACGGACTTTCTGAACATCTTTGAGCTCAACTGGCAGGACTTGGAGACTGTATTTGTTTCCTCCCACAGGCTAGGAGGTCCTTGGAGATGGCGTCTAGAAACATGCTGGGAGCGTGGTCAGTCTAGTGGACTGTTTAATCAATGAGGGACAGAAGGGGAAAAATCTACAATACATATGTGCCACAGTTTGATGCACATTTTATTTATTATTATTTTTTTATATAGCTGAGCTATCCTGCTACCTGTTGGCAGCTCAGCGGCTGCTCAGCTCGGGCAGGGACTCGAACTGCTGTTGCTCAGACTGCTCTCTCTTGAGCGAGCTCTTAACCAACTGAGCCACTCGGCCGGCCCTGATGCACATTTTAGAACACAAACATACACGTTAAAGTATGAAATATAATAACTAAATAAAATTATTTGCAAAACAATAAGCTAGCTTCAAACCCGTTTTTTATGTGGTATTTATAGCATATTCTCCAGGTTGTTACTTTTAGACACATATGTAAATTAAGTGGACTGTGATATAAAGTCAAATATTCCNAAAAAGACATACATTAACATTGCTATTTTTCCCACTGATACAGGATTAATTTTTTAAGTGTTAATGAGATTAAAATGGCCTTTAAGGGATCCTGTGGTTCCTCCCAGAACAAAGCAGCAAGGGTGCACCAAAGCGGCTGACAAAGCGAAATACCCACCGCCCTGCTCGGTGATCACAGCAAACCTTCACTCTGCGGCTTTTGAATATTTAGCACAAAATACGGAGGAGTTGGGGTAGGAAAGGGTGCTTTTGTTTTTCTACAATGTGTTGTTTGGATTTTGATTGTATTCCAGTCTCTCTCTGGTGGGCAATCCACTTTTCCCGACTTCATTCATGAGGAATGAGTCCTACTCAGCTGCACACAGGGCTCAGCCTGAGGTAATAAGACAGGATTCCTGTAAATAACTGCTGACTAAGGTCAGTGCGGCTCAAGAAAATCAGGTGGGCTGTTCCATTCCTGTCCCGAGAGCAGGGAGCACAGACAAACTGTCACTTAAACGGGAAAAAACGGGATCATCTCACTTGTTGGTGTTTCTCGTTTTCCTTAAAAATCAGTTCATGAAATGCATTTCGACAGCAGAGCACAGAAGCACACTAACGGCGTTTGGTTTCATCTGACACGACCTAGACCAACGTGTCTGCCGGCCCCCAGGCGCGTCCACTCTGCCCCCCAGTGCAGCTGTGGCCAAGTAGTTAAGAGGTCACCTGGACGCTGGCTCACCTGCCGGAAGTGGACACACACGGCTGCTAGCTCACCGCCCTCACTGTCCCTGGGGGGACCTTCTTGTCTAAGTGACATCAAAATTCCAATGGTTTTAACTCAGCTGAGCCCCCCAAAAAGGTGTTGAAAGGTTATGGAGAAATCTGAAGCCAGAACAGGTAACAGATGGCAGAAATTTCTTCTGGGAGGGAAAGAAAACTCAAAAGAGGAAGATGACTCCCACTCAAGGTCCCTCCTCTTCTGATTCAAGCTTAGCCCCTTCCCTAAAGGAGCCCTGAGCAGACAGTCCTGTCCTGTCTTTTAAAAAGCAGTACTGGTAAGGATAGCTGAGTCATTAGGAAAACAACACAAATGGACTCCTTTCTGGTGCAGGAGTGACTTTCAGAATAAAGGCTCCCGACAGGGGCTGGCTAGCCAGGCAAACACACGGCCATAGTTAGGGTGTCCGGTGTAAACTAGAGCAAACCCATTCCCAGTCCTCTCCTCGGGGCCACCACCCCCGGCCTCCCGACGCACCTGCAGGCTTTGAGGAGCGGCTCCGTGGGCGGGAAGATCTGGGTGAGGGTAGTGTAGCAGGGGATGGCCACTGCGTTGTAGAAGCCCAGCTGACGCCACCGAGACCACCGGCAAGAAACACACTGCACGTTAGCAATTCTCGCAGCACGGCGTCTCACGCGAGCTTCGTTTCCGAAGCCTAACTATGAAATTAAATGTTTAGTTTTGCTGCGTGATGTTGGGGCTCAGTGACTAGTATGGCAGAGCTCATGGAAAATGCATTAAAAACATCCTAGAAATAAAACACATGGAGACTTAAAACACATTAAAAAGTTCATCTAAAGCCCAGGTACAACATTCAACGAGGTTCTATTTATAAGCACGTCAAGGACTAGCTCTAGTCCATTTCTGAACCCGGTCAACGTCAGCGCTCGGCCGCAGACATCCCAAAGCCTGGTCCGCCCTCCTGCCAGGAGGCCGCTCCTCCAGGCAAACACTCAGGAGTCACGCCGCGTGCTGTCTGTCTGCTGACCTGCTGGCTCTGGGGCTGAGACTTGATTCATATCCCCCAGCCTGCTCCCCTTTCTGCACCTACAATAAATCTCACTGACTTTATCACAGTTCTCTCAGGTTTCAGTTCTCTCAACATGTCAAATTTCACAGTTTTTCATCTGTGGCACTGTAATAAATATATTTCAAAAACGTTTTATTAGGAATTTTGGGCCACCGTGCAAATAAACAGCGCTAGCTCCCAGTGGTCCCCTGAGGGTGAACGTACAGACCAGCCGGACTATTAGCCGTCACCCACTGTCTCGCTCTAACTGCCCAAGGGGTGGGCTACGCGGACAGGATCAAATGCGCTCCTTGGATAAGGTGACCCCCAACCCATGGCTTATCAATTTCTTCAATAAAAGGAACGTCAGTGGGATGTGGCAAAGGACACACAGGGGTCTAACCTATGGGTTCCTCTCACTCTCCCTGCTGTAAGGACCTGCCATCGCGGTGACCTCACTGGAGTCCTGCCTGCACATTTCTGTCTTTGCGGCTCACGCGCACTTGCTTATTTTAATATTTAGCAGGCGTCATGGAGCACAAGGTCTCGAGAACGAGATTACTTAGTAGAAAGTAGTGTTTTATTATTGTAGCAAAGAATAATTTTATAGTAGTCACAATTTAGAAGCAACAGCATTGGTAAAATATTAGCTGACCACATAAGTATTTTATTTAAAACTCTCTTACACTGTAGCTGGATCTGGAATTTTGGCACAAAATTAAACTATTTTCTTAGTTCAATACCACTAGAACAGAGGTGACTCTGAATGACACTTTCAGCTACACTATGCATTCTGGTGGGACGACTGCTTACTGTCTAGAAAAAAATATTGTTAGATCCCTATCTTAAACTATATGACAAGATAAATTCCAAGTGAATTCACACATCAAACATAAAGCGATGGAACAAAAAGGGCAAAGACAGCAGAGGCGGGTGTCTGCATTGCCTTGGGAGGGAAAGGCGCTCACAGCAGGACATGCGGAGCAGACACCAGTCAGGCCAGGCGGGTCGCTGTGACTACACACGTGGGACAGTTACATGCATGATGGTAAAAAACTGCAGAGTACACATGAAACATACATGCGGCATGCATGCTAGGCATGCCAGGTGCACGTTCAAACAGAGAAGGAACAACGAATGAGCAGCAAGCCCCGCAGTAGAAAAACTGGCTGTGGCCAGAACAGCCGGTCGCTGGAACACTGGGGACAGTACGGAGGCGGGGCCCTCTATGAGCTGTGGACCTGCCTAGATGCTTGTAGCAAGAGCTCATAAATTAACTTTAAAGAAAGCAGGGATATTTGAGAAATTATCCAAAACCATCATCCTGTGAAGTTTTTGAAGTTATTTCTATCCTGAATTTCTGTAGTATAATGATTCATCCATAACTAACTTCCTTATTATGACATTAGAACATTGGTAGTGTAAAAAGATCATAATATGAGAAATGTATCACAGCAAACAGGCACGCATGGCAAACTAAGGAGACAATCGCTGTCAGAACATCAAAATGTTGGCGTAAGTTATGTACCAACAGCAACACCGGGAAGGAGAGTAATTAAGGTCAATTTATGGTGAGACAAAACTCAACATGTACTGAAATACTATGCGGTATTTGTCAGGAAAAGTGGACCTAATCAGAATCTATAATGTTACTCTCCAAAAAAATACCTTTATATATTCCATGAAAAAATACTTTCTGCATGTTAAAAATATTAACGATTCACATTTGTCCATCCCCTCTAGTTCTAGTTAAAAAAGGACACCCATTTACTGTAATTACATCTGTAGAAAGAAATGATGACAGGGTACGCTGTGAATTAGGGTTTGCTAATCTTGGTCTTAATATCCCCAAACTCCCTCTAAATGGAGAGGGTTTCAAGTGGTCTGGGCTCTCTCTCTGACCACTGACTGCCCCCCATCCACAGCACAGCCATCCCCTCAAACTTCTGAGGTCAGCCTGCAGCTTTGGGGACAAAAGCAAAGGCTACCGTTAACCCTCCACCCAGCTGAGAACTACACTGTCAGTCAAGTCTACTGTCCCCTCAGCACAAATGAGGTCCCCCAGAGCGTCTTTCCTTGTGAAGGCTCATTTCAGCGGGTGAAGACTCAAGGGCAATGGGCTCATTTCTTTTTTTCTCTAGTTCTCAGCTCCTCTAAGATAAATTAAGTTTCTGCATTCATCACCAGACCGGGAATGACCCATCCACTCACTGTCCATAAAACATAAGATGGTGTATGCTTTTCATTCTTACCGGATCTGACAACCCCCGGAAGCTCTGACTTTACAACATAGCTCCTACCTGGCCCTCGGGGACTTCGTCCTTCTTGTCTCTGTCCATCATAGGAATCGGCTGGATTCCCAGTTTCTTCATCTCATCGCCCTACAACGAGGAGGGGAAATCACACTTTCTCAACTTACAAAGTTATAACATTATGGTATGAACACGCTCTTCCTTTATTCATTAGTTTTCTTCAAAATGAATCACGTTTTTGGTGACCGACACCCCAAAAAGTCAAAATAATGAACAACTTAGCACAT
>NW_017732103.1:943734-946025 GCF_001890085.2 Hipposideros armiger | reverse complement strand
CAGGTTTCTGGAGAAGTGACGCTATGAGTGTAACCAGTCCAAGCCTGTGGTCCTCATGTAATAGGAATTCTTTGTGAAATAATTCAACGCTATAAGCTATTCCTGCTAAACTTTTAACTGGAGGATTTGTTGGTTTTTACTTTTCATATACATTTTTCTACATGAGTGTGATATATACTTTCAATAATCAACTTCCAAAATCTTTGCCCTCCAAATTCACTTTCACTTCTTCAAACCAAATGAGGTACCCACAGGGCTTGCCGCTTGCTTTATTACATGAAATAATCTTTTAATACACAGGGGTCTACGTGTTTGTGGATCAATTTGAACAAGAGATTTATATGCTACTTACTCATGGGCAAGTCAGAAAGAAAACTGAGTAGTAAAATACATTTCTGATAATTGAGATAACTCAGTGAAGACATGTTAAGAAAAGTAATTTACATGTTTGTTTCGCGTCAGGAGTATCATGAATTAATATCCCACATATTCTACAGAACTTGTAATTTCCTGTTGAATTGACTATTTGGTGTATTTACATAACTTTCCATGTTGTGGTACAAAATGGCTCTTCTCTCAAATTTCTAAGAGCAGGCTTATATAGCCCATGGTATTGTGGGTACCTCCAAATACATTTACAGTGCCTAGTTTAAAGTAGATGACCAGTCATGATTTCTGAATGGACACGACTATTAAATAAGGGAAATTATAGCATATTGTTCAGTGAAGAAGTTCCTGAATTCTTTCAGTTAAGTCAGAGACTGTACACATATATTAACAGGCTGAGTGGTCAGCTTTGTATCTGTGTAAATGCTAAATTCTCCATCACATGTGACTGACCATGGTTTTTGAAATTTATGAGCAACGTGAGCAACTAACATATTGTTAATTAAGCATCCATACATTTATCGCCAATTCTGTCCCATTTCTTGACATCATCTACGCATATATTCATACAAAACTCAAGGACATACCTCAGCCCAGAATTCTGCGTATATGTCGTTTGCCGTCAGTTTGGTAACTGGCCAGAGCTTGGTCACAGAACAGAGGTCACAGGCGGTCATCATCAAGCCAATGACACGGTCTCTAGAACACAACACAAAACCGCTCAGCGCAGCATCTGCATATTAGTGACAAGGATGAGGCAGGCCCCTGTGCTTGCAGGAGTGAGGTTGAAAGTGGGCACCAGTTCGTGAAGGGTGAAGAAAGCATTAACGAGAAGCTCCAACAGGCAGGAAAGGAAAGGAACCTACAGAACAGTGTTGCTCTGCCTGTGAGAACACCGGCCACCCAGCCCCAGCTCCATGAAGGGTGTCACATGCGGCTGTATCCAAGTTTACTGTTGAAGTCACATCAATGTGGCGTGGCTGTTAGCACCTGAATCCGCTGGTAAGCCCTTACAGCGGTGGGCCAGTTTTCCATTCTCATGGAATTGTGGAAATCAGAGTGGGAGGAAACCTTGAAGAAAAAGTCCACCCCCCTTTCATTTCACAGGAGAGAAGCCTGAGGTGCACACACAGGACCCCTCCCAGGAGGCAGCAGGCCAGGCCCTGCCGTGCAGACGCAGGTCACCTCGCCCACAGAAGCATGGGCTGGGGCAAGCTCTAACCTACCAACTGAATGAGTTTTCTTTTTCAGCTGCTTTGCACTCACAACCACGTATTCCACGTCTGACTTTAAAAAAAAAATGTGGTTTGGTTTAATCTATCCTCTTAGAAAAGAAAGAAATTGCTTACAGGATTTGAACAGACAAGCCCATTATAATTTGAATGGATATGGTCTAAGGACATGTGCTTCCCCGAAATGGAGTCTACACTTAAGGATGGCACGAAGCAAGAGTTATTAAGGAATTTTAACATACTAAATTCAAGTTTTATGAAGCAAATTAAGTAATTTAAATGGCAAACTATCAAGAAAGATACAAAACTGTGTGACCAGTGAGATGGTGTCATTTCCAGCTCATCCTGAGCTGTAATGAGTCTCAGGGCCCCACTGCTGCCTACGGCTGTGTGCTCCCGGGACCACAGGTGCTCCCCATCTGGGCATCCTCCTACCTGGGCCCTGACCTGTCCCGAAAAGGGTAGACGGCACGGAAAGAGCATCCACCTCCCCAAAGCAAAAACGCCTGGATAGGTGGGAGACCCCGCTTTTTCTATTATCCATGCCTTTGGTGCCAGTCAGTTTCCAGGCTCTTCTTTTGGGTCTTTGAAAAGTCATGACATATTTTGTCTATGTTTTTCAAAGGTCATTTATTTATATAAAGACAAAGATCAATCAATGATATATTGCCC
>NW_017732103.1:927356-935809 GCF_001890085.2 Hipposideros armiger | reverse complement strand
GTCCAAGGTCAAGGTGCTGCAGGGTGGGAGCCTTCTGAGGGCCAGGAGAGAGGCGCTGCAGGCCTCTCTCCTTGGCTTCCAGACGGCCCTCTTCTCCCCGTGTCCTCACATGCTGTCCCTCTGCCATGTCTGTGTTCAAATGTCTTCTCAGGACATCAGTCGTATTGAATTAGGGCTTCATTTTACCTTAATTTCATCTCTAAAAATTCTGTCTCTAAACATGTTCTTGGAATTAGCACTTCAACATGTGAATTTTGTTGGGGGGGGTCGGGGGGGGATACAATTCAGTCCATAAGAGCTTTCTAGAACAAGGTGACTTTAAGGATGCTCTTGGGCCCAAGCTCATCTGGGCCCAAGCGGCTGCATCTTGGCCTCTCCATGACCCCAGCCCTCAGATGAAGTCTAACCCCTTCCCCCTTATGGAATTGGCCCCGCTGTAATTAAACGACGTGTTCTAAAGCTATTGAGTTGATGCGCCCATCTCTGTTAGATGGGGCACCCCAGGGCAGCATGGCAAGTGGCCATCCTGTCCTTTGCTGCATGGGCAGCCCTTGGCCCAGGCTTGGTCCCTAAGAGGCGCTGGGTCTGTGGCATGGAAATGGCGGTCACACCCCGTGTCTCCACTCCCTTCTCACAGCGTCACCAGCCAGTCCCCCAGGAGCAACTCAGCCAACATGCTCATGCTTCCGTGGTTCCACCCCGTAGACTACATTTCACTGTATGTCATTTGTGCTAATACTTGCTTAATCTCCTTTAAAATAACCCACATTTTCAGTTAATTTAAAAAGGAAAGTCTTTCATGTAATTTTTAGTTTGGTTCTTTNGCACCACATTGTAAACAATCCACTTCTCATCACCAGTTATCAGTTGCTTCAAAAAAGGATCATTTTCCTCACATTTAATGAGCATATTGCAGATGTTTATATGCACTGTCAAATGAACGTCTTTGAGTTCATGCGGAACCCAAATATCGAGCTTGCTTGCGTATTCCAGCTTCTTCAGGTGGTCGTGAACGCTTGAATGATGGATGTTCAATGTTTCCTCAATCTCTCCTGTTGTGTAATGTGCGTTTGACTCAATCAATGCCTTTATTTTGTCGCTATCAACCTCGGTGAGCCTCCCTGACCGAGAAGCGTCGTTGAGATCAAAATCACCAACACGGAATTTTGTGAACCATCGTTGGCACTGACATTCTTGTAAAGCATTGTCACCGTAAACTTTATGCAACTTTTTACAAGCTTGACGCGCGTTCTTCCCTTTGTGGAAGTAAAACAGTAAAATATGGCAAAAATACACAGTTTGGTCTTCCATCTTCAACTTGTAAAATCTCCAAAACTCAACCAAATTGCTCAATTTTTTTTCAGAATGAAGCTACAACTGTCAGCTGTCAAATGACATAGCAATAACATAGATGCGAATGACTCTAGTACTTCCAGAAATGAACTAGTGCCATCTGCTGCCAACATGTGTAATGACTTTTCCAAAGACCCAGTAGTTCCCTGCAGCCCATTTCCTTTGGCCCATTTGCCTCATTAAATAATCTCTTGAACCACCTTACTTTTCACAAGGACGCATGTCAGGAGGGTAGCCTGTCTCTCACAGGGCAGACGAGGTAACTTTAAAAACCTGAGGACACTCATGCGTCTCCCTCCTGTGGCCACAGACACACCCTGTGAACGCTCAGGTCCCTCTAAGTGACCAGGGGATTCTGGAGGTCTGGGTGAGCTAGTACGCTAAGCACTTTGTGGTTTAGGGAAAAATGTTTATTTCTGTTTTGGGCTCCTAAAGGAAACTATATTATGTATTTCCTCAACAGGCAAATTCATTTAAATGGAAACAGAACACACAAAACAGCTATTATTCTGTTAGCAAATAATTATTTCATGACATCAAAATAATTCAAACTCAGTCCATCTGTATTTACAAAAAAAATCAACATTTATTCCTCTTGTCTAAATATTCTAATAAGCTTTACCTCATAAAGATTTCTTACCTCATAAATCTATGAAACAAAAAACCTGCTAACAGAACCAGGCACTGTAAGCCACCTGGGACCAGTTTCTCCCTGGAAATGATTCCACCAGTATCACTGTTACTACTAGGGCTGGAAAGATTATGAGATAGTTATCATTTAGATTTTGCAGCCAAAATTACTTAGACAAAACAATTGAACAGTTACTTTACTGTTCACCAATCAATGAATAAAGATAAATTTCATATTAAATGCCTTTAACAAATAAAATTACTCATTTTTTACTCTCCATTATAAATCAGTCACAACTTTTTAGTTCTGTTTCTGACTCGTTTAGTTGCTCGAGTGTTTATATCGCACCTTTCTTTGATGTGCACTTAAATCTAAATGATGGAAAGACTCTGGAACAAGTGGGGGCAAACGGATGTCTTCCAAGGACACAAATATCCCGTGGGACCCAGAGCATAACCTTTTTATTTGTATATTTCCTAATGTTTTAGAGATAACAAAATTCTATAACCAGTTTATTTTTAAACACGTTTGAGGAAGGCAGTTCCAACATTAAATAAGGGGAAATAAAAGTTATGAAACCTATTAACAACTCATATAGTTGTCATTTTAATATTGAAAAGGACACTTCAATGTGATTTCACAGCTTAAGCCACCTCGGGTCCTTGCTGAGACCCTGGTCTGTGTTTCCTGAGGTGGACGGCAGGCAAGGAGGCCACAGGCTCATCGCCCCCGGGAAGGGTGCTGCTGGCACTCATGAAAATGCTCTGGTTTCTGTGGACATTCTGGTCAGCTTTAGACAGGAGGAGACAGTGATCACTCGTTTCAGTGAAAAACGATAAAGCTACTTTTGCCTACCGCTAGCTCGAGTCCAGGGCTGGTTTCCAAGTGTGACGTTTACTTTGTAGTCGTGGTTCATCGTGGTTAACTGTGGTTAGGGTAGGAGCTTTGAAGGACGATTTCATCAAAGAAATCAAGGAGTTTACAATGTCCGTCTCTCTCTGTGGCGCCCTGGACGTCTTCTCCTCTCCATCTTACAGATCACTAGCAAGACCCTTTTTATAAGTTACTTTTAAACTGGTCTAATAGTTCATTTCTGGGACTTTAACTGTACTTGTCAGGTTCTGTTATTTACGAAGTTTATTGAAATTATTCATAAAATATTTGTGAAAACTAAACTATGTATGTCTAATAGAAAAGTGAATTCTTCACCAGCATTTGAAAGACACACAGCAGCTGACTGTCATACACAATTGGTCTCTGGCTGTTTTATTTTCAAAATGAAACGTAATAGGTTTACCTCATATCTTTAAGCAGCCATGTGGCCACAATGTCCAGTTCACACAATATGGTGATGACAGAGTAAACATCAAACGAGGTGGCAAAGCACTGCTGGTAAGGACAAAGGGAGGGGCAAGCGTCAGAATGTAGGGCTTCTGGCCATGACCAAGAGAATCTAAGTGACCTTCCGCTGCAGGACGAGTGGACAAAGGCTGAGGGAGCCCTGAAAGGAGAGGAAGTCCTGGGGAAGGTCCGGTTGAGGCGAGGACCAAAGACCAGTCAGAGCCACTCTGCCAAGGGTGACAGGGCAGGAAAACAGAGAGCGCCCCTGTGCAACTGAGCCTAAGAGGACAGGACCTACCGCCTTCCAACTTTCCACAATGTGGAAAACAAACAAACAAACAAACAAGCCTATGTGTTTAAGCCACAGGCCATGAGGCCTTCTCTTCCTCAGGCCGAACATTGCCCTAACCGGTAAAGCACTTATGAAAAAGGGACTCCTGTGCTCAGCGGAGGAGCCACCTGAGCTCATGCTGTCTGTGTCTGAAGGGCCGGGTGCCAAGCGGGCAGGTTTCCTGCTTCATCGCACCTGCAAAGCACTGTCCAGTCACCAGAACACAGAACACCAATAATTAAGGATAGAATGAATGTAAGATCACATTATAAAACCTACACTGTTTATTATTTTCCATCTGAAATTATTTGTTTACGGACAAATACTTACTGAACGCCTACTATCTGCTAGGCACTGTCAAGCTCTTCCTAACTCTGGGCGCCACCCATGGACAAAAGTCTGGAATGTAATTACTTCCATCACATGACATCCCTTCCCCTGATATCATGCCACAGAACTTATGTCCAGGCTGACAGAGTTTCAGTGAAGGGGAACACTGTCGCCCTGACTTAAACACAAACTATTCACAAAATAAATGAAGAACATATCAGGTTTGAGAATTGTTCTGGAAAATATTAACCTTAAATGTTACTTTTTTCACAAAATAATTGAAAGTGAAAAAAAATCCACTTAAACATTCTTAAGCTTAAAAGGCATATGCACAGGTAAATAAATATAATGCTTTTCTAAGTGCCACTTTAATTTCTCTACTTATGGTTTAGAAACATGATTATTAGTTGAAGTAAAGGATGTAGTAGTTCCTGGAAATTAGGTCAATTCAGATCCTGGCCAAATTCAGTCATTGATTTTCACAGACAAATTATGTCTTTTCATGTTTTTGTATTAATTCTAGGAATAAAGGGAGGCCACTACCTATCTCTTCTCAACTATCAATGAAGTAATTCCAATTACCATCTAAAAAATATCATCTGAGTACCATTATACAGTCAACTATGAACATTCCAACCTTATCAGATAAATTATTAAAGGTATAAAACAAACCATACTGGAAATTTACCAACCTACTGAAAACATGCCTTTTTAAAGCATCTAGCTCCACGCAAGAGCAGGCAGTGTCAGTGGCTGCAGCAAAGGCCCGCCCAGAAACAGCAGCTGGGACTGAGTCCCAGAGAGAAGACAGGCTCACAACCAAAGGGAGACGCCACACTGATACGCAGAGTTCAACAGTAAAACAACAGAAACAGAATAAAACATATAAAATAGATTTCCAGCTTGTGGACCACACCTTAACCAACAGAGGAAAACAGCATTGGAGCACATCCCTTTCTAAACAGCACGCAGAGGAGCCGGGCAGGTGAGTGTGGGGCAGCCTGTGCCCAAGGCCCCTGTCTGGGACGTCAGAGCCAAGGCCAGGGCCATGGGGGCCGGCGGGGTGGACAGCACTTGTTCCTGTTCCTTCTGAACAGGAGTTGCTCGAGCAAGAAAATAAACAGTGAGGTATAAAAACTAGCATGATTTCGAGACAACATTTTGCTCAACTCAATGCCTGTGATTCATCTACATTGTTGCCCGAATCAGCGGTTCTATTTTTTCTTTTTTGTGTGTGCTAAATAGTACAGTATTCCATAGTATAAATGCCAGGAACTGTCTAGTAATTCACCTGTTGCTGGCCATTTGAGTGCTTCCTGTCTGGATACATTATGAGTCATGCTTCTGTGGACATTTGTGTCACAGTCTGTGTGACTATACGCTTTTAGTTCCCTGAGTGACCTAAGGGTGAGCTTGGTGTGTCACAGGGACGCCTATGTTTGTCTTTATAAGAAACTTCCTGGGGCTGGCCAAGTGGCTCAGTCAGTTAAGAGCTCATGCAAGAGTTCGAGCTGTGAGCAACAGGGTTGCCGGTTTGATTCCCGGCCCAAGCTGAGCTGCCGCTGAGCTGCCAACAGGTGGCAGGATGGCTCAGCTTAAAAAAAAAAAAAGGAAAGAAAAGAAACTTCCAAAGAATTCCCCAAAGCAGATGTACATTTTACACTCCGATCAGTATTTCAGTAGCCCCACATCCTTGGTGGTGCTTGTTACATTGTCCGTCTGTTTAAATTTTGGCCAGTCTAGTGAAAGTGTAGTGGTATACCACTGTGGTTTTAATTTGTTTTTTCTTTATGACTAAAGATGTCAAACAAACTTTCATGTTTTTATGTTCTCAGTTCTGGAAAAAATCTTCATTCTAAGGCAATTACAATTTTTTTTAATGTAGTATAGCTGATATGCTAAGAAAAGAGGGAAAATGGAATTAGTATAAAACAATCAATTAAAATGTCCAAACGCAAAAAAAGAATGAAAGAAAAAAGGGGGAATAAAGAATAAGTCCAAGAATAGAACACAGCAACAAATATGGCAGATATTAACCCAACAATATCAATAATTATTTTAAACATCAACAATCTAAATATGCCTTAAAGGCAGGGATTATCAGAGTGGATCAGAAAACAAGACCCAACTGTATGCTGTCTACCAGAAAGCCACTTTAAATATGAAGACACATTTAGATTAAAAGTAAATGGATGGAGAAAGACCAACCATGCTGATGCTAATCAAAAGAAAATGGGAGGAGATATATTCAATTCAGACAGAACAGACTTCAAAGCAAGGAGTGTAATCAAGGATAAAGAGGGTCATTATGTAATGCTAAAGGGGTCAATTCTTTAAGATATAGCAACCCTCAATTTGTATGTGCCTACAACAGAACATCAAAATATGTGTGGCAAAAATTGACAGGACTCTAAGGAGAAATAGATGAATCCACTAATATAGCTGGAGACTTCAACACCCCTCTATCAGAATGGACAGATCCAGCTGACAGAAAGTCAGTAAGGATATATAAGGATTCAATAATTTCACCGAACAACTGGACATAGTTAACATCTATAGACTATTTTATCCAACAACAGCAGAAAACACTTCTTGTCAAGCTCACATGGAACATTCACCATGATAGACCATGTTCTGGGCCATAAAATACACCTTAACAAATTTAAAAGAGTAAAAAATCATACAATGTATGCTCCTAGACAACAATGGAGTTAAATGAATATTAACAACAGAAAAAATAGCTGGAAAATCCCCCCCCCAAAAAAATATTTAGAGACTGAATACCACACTTCTAAATAACACACAAGACACAGAAGAAATCAAGAGAAAAAATATTTAGAAATAAATAAAATAAAAAATGCAACTTAACATTTGTGGAATGAAGCAAAGATAGTGTTTAGAGGGGAAATTACAGTATTAAAATGCATATACTAGAAAAGATCTAAAATCAATAATCAAACCTTCTATTTTAGGAAACTAGAAAAAAGAGCAAATTAAATCTAAAGTGAGCATAAGATAAGAAATAAGAATCAGAGCAGAAATCAATAAAATTGAGAAGAGGAAATCAACAGAGAAAACCAACCAAATCAAAAAGTTGGCTCTTTAAGTCAATAAAATCAATAAGCCTCTGAGTAGTCTAACCACAAAGAAAAGAGAGAGGATACAAACTACTAATGTCAGAAGTGAAAAAGGGGACATCATTACAGATCCCATGGACAGTAAAAAGATGATCAACAAATACTGTGAACAGCTCTATGCTCACAAGTTTGATAACCCAGATGAAATGGACCAATTCTTTGAAAGACACAATTTGCCAAAATTCACACAAGAAAGACAATCTGAAAAGGATTTTACCTATTAAAGAAAGAAATTTAAACAATGAATAACTTTCCAAAATAGAAAGAACCAGGCCCAGAATGGTTCACTGGCGAATTCTATCAAACATTTAAAGAAGAAATTATACCAATTCTCTATAATCTCTTTTAGAGCATAAAAGCAAAGAAACACTTCCTAACTCATCCCATGAGGCCAGTATTATCCTAAGAGCAAAACCTGACAAAGACATTACAAGAACAGAAAACTACTGACCAATAGCTCTCATGAGCATAGATGTAAAAATCCTCAACAAAATATTATCAAATCAAATCCAACACCGTATGAAAAGAATTATACACCATGACCAAGTGGGATTTATCCCAGGTACTAAAGGCTAGCTCAAGTGTCAAAAATAACTTAACGTAATCAATCATGTGACCAACAGGGTAAAGAAAATCACATGATCATATCAATAGATGCAGAAAGCTCATGCCACAAAATCGAACATTCACGATGAAAGCACTCGGTAAACCAGGCCTAAGGCTAACTTCCTCCGCTTGACAAGTATCTACAGCTGGCATCATACTTAATGGTGAGAAAGGAGCAGCTTTCCCAGCGAGATGGATGAGGTGAGTAATAAGGCAAGGATGTCCTCTCTAACCACGCCCTTTCAAGATCAGACTGGAAGCTCTCACTAATGCAATAAGACAAAGAAAAGGAAACAGAAGGTATACTGACTGGGAAGGAAGAAAAAAACACTGTCCTTCTTCACAGATGACATGATTTGGCGCGTAGAAAATTCACAAGAACACGCGTGGATCCAATACATGATTGCAGCAAGACTGCACGGTACAAGGTTAACATACACAAGTAAACTGCTTTCTTCCATTCCGGCAATGAACACATGGAATTTCAATTAAATACATTAGCTTCTATATTAGCACCCTCCAAAATGAAATACACGTTTCTATGGAGAGTCAGAAGATCCAGAATAGTCAACACAATATTGAAGCACAAAGTTGGAAGACTGACAGTCCCTGACTTCACGGCTTTCTATAAAGCTGCAGTCATCAGGACAGTGGTCTTGGTGAAAGAACAGACACACAAGCCAATGGAACACAACAGAGCCCAAAAGTATGCCCCCATAAATGT
>NW_017732103.1:923101-925051 GCF_001890085.2 Hipposideros armiger | reverse complement strand
TGAGTTGTAAGAGTTATAGGAGTCCTTTATTAAATTAAATATTGAGATATTTTCTAACATTCTGTGTCTTATCTTTTCATTTCCTTAAAAGCTTGTTCTGAAGAGCATACACAAGTTTTTAATACTATGAAGTCCAGTCTATCATTTGTTTGTTTGAAGGCTGGTGCTTTTCCTCAGCTGTTTTTTCCAGCTGTGCATATTTAGGATGCACAACGCGAACATTTGGCATTATGTAGACATGGTGAAACGGTGACCACAACCAAGTTAATTGCCACATCCATCACCTCACAGTTACTATTTTGTGGTGGGAGCACTTAAGGTCTCAGCAAATTTCAAGTATAAAATACACTCTTATAACCTACAGCACCATGCTGTGCATTAGTTACCCAGAGCTTCCTCACCCTACCGGGGAACGCCTGTGTCCTCTGGCGACACTCTCTGAAGATTAGCGCTTTGTGTGCTTCCCCATGGTCCTGAAGACTTTCTCCTATGTTTTCTTCTAGAAATTTAATATTTGAGATTTTTACATTTAGGTCTATCACCCAACTGAAACCTCAGTAATTCAAGAGCAATTTGTTGAAAAGACTATCCATCCCCCATTGAATTATCTTGGCACCTTGGGTGAAAATCAAATAGGCTACACAGTGTGCGTCTTCTGTGATCTGTTCCACCCACTCGTCTACCCAAACACGAATACCCACTGTCTTGGTAACTATTACTTTATAGTGAGGCTTCAAAGCGGGTAAAGGCCTCCCAATTCGGATTTTGCTCTGTCGAAACTGTTTTGACTACTCTAGGTCTTTTGTACAGGCATACCTCAGAGACACTGCAGGTTTGGTTCGGAGACAGGATTTTAAAATAACTGATAAATATGTTAAAGAATCTTCAGGAAAATATATCTGGACATAATGAGTGAAGAGATAGGAAATGTTAGGAGATACATGGAAGCTATAGAAAAGAACCAAAAAGAAATCTCAGAACTGAAAAATACAATAGATGAATCACTGAATGCAATTAACAGACTACAGAGAATATCAGAGAGGATCAGTGAAATTAAAGATGGATCACATCCAATACCTGAACGAAGGCACAGAGAGGAAAGACGGGAAAAAACACAGAGCCCTAATACCCATAAGACAGCGTTAAGTGATCTATCACATGCAGAATTAGAGTTGCAGAAGAAAAGTGACGACTGGGGCAGAAAAAAATATTTGGAAGAAATCACAACTTTTCCAAATTTCATTGAAGTCAGAAGCCCATAGACCCTGAAACCTCAGAGGACATCAAGTAAGATAAATATAAAATGGAGCACACTTAGGCACACTGTAGACAAAGAGCCAATAACCACAGATATAGAGAAAACCTGAAAAGCAGCCTGAGTCAAAGACATGTTTTATTCAGAAGACCAACAATAAGAATGGCCGTCGGCTTCTCATCTGGAAAAAAAAGATGGAGGCCAGAAGACAGCTGAACAGCATTTTTTAAATGCTGAAAGAAAACTTGTCAACTAAGAAGCCTAAGTCCAGCAAAAGTATCTTTAAAAAGTGAAGCTGAAATAAAGTGATTTTCTGATAAACAAAGGCTGAAAGAATTTGTTGTCAACACACTTTAATGTCAAAGAAAGTTCTTTGGACTACAGTAAAATGATAATGAGATTGAAATTTGGATCTACGTGAATGAATACAAAATACTAGAAATGGTATATATGAGAAAATGTGACAGGTTATTTTTTTCTTTTTAAAAATCCTTTAATAGCAAACTGACTATGTAAAATATTAGCAACCTGTGGGGTATATTACAGGTAGCAGTGTGATATTTAACAATAATAGCATAAAAACATAAGGAGGTATAAAGGATTCTGCTTTAAGGCTTTTACACTGTACAGAAATGGAATAATACTAATTCAAGGTGGACTAATAAAAATGCATACTGTAAACTTAACAGCAACCA
>NW_017732103.1:920988-922275 GCF_001890085.2 Hipposideros armiger | reverse complement strand
ACATTTACTAAGTAACAATTTCCATAAAATTTTTGGAAAGTGAATGAAAGATGAAGATTTTAGCAGGTGTGTAGGATAAATTTGAACATAGGTAGGGTAATTAAAAAAGTCTGTTCACAGCTCAGGATCAGAAAATTAACATTTAAATGGCTAAGGAGTCCAAGGAATTGTTCAAGTTTATACGAAAACAATAAATTCAATTCAGTGGAAAAATGAATTATTAGTTAAGTGGTATTGATTCAAACCAACAGGAAAAAATAGTTATATTCATAAAATATAACTCCGGAAGAACTGAGCTCTCACCATAAAAATAAAAACTACATAAATACACGAAGAAAATTTAAGTACTATTGTATTGGTGTGAGGACAAGGAAGGCTGTCTTGAGCAAGACAGGAAACCAGGTTTGATCAAAACAAAGGACTGATTTGGCTTCGTGAGATTAAATTTACTCAAAAGAAAATCTGAACAAAATTTCTGAAAGTCACCTCCAGAAAATATTGGTAACATTGGTAACAAAGACATTTTTAATATACTTAACAAAAATATAGAATGCCAACTGATTTATAAAAAAGTAAACAATTAAACAAAAATGAGCAAAAGCTATGGACAAATGCACAGAAGTTAAGAACAATAATAGCCAACACACGTGAGAAGGTCTTCAATGCAGTGAGCTGTCAGAGAAGGGAGGTTTAATGAGGATGTTGTCGCCCAAACGGTAGGACGTGTGAATTTCTACTGTGTTTCCAGAAGATGTAATGTGTATATATTTCTAGCACCATATGCTGTCCATTTGTTAAAGGACCAGTAGGTGAGACTGTATAGGGAAGAGTTTATTGCAGCATTATTTATAATGCAAAATTCTAGAAACACCCAACTATCCATATGTGAAAAATTTTGTTAAGTCTTTATATAGTATTCCACACTACATGATGTTACATAACTCTAAAAAAAAAAGGGGGGGGGGACTGCATCTGGCATCATCAAGTTTTTGTTTAAAAAAAGATAAAAAGTGTGTTTGTGTATATATAATATGTACACACACACAGAGCTTTGAATAAACACAGAAACATGCACGGGGTGATAGTACACTAGACAGGTCGCTGGTACTGGAGTAGAAGAACAGACTATTATTCTCTTTCTTGTGTACACCTATGTATCTGTGAATTGTTAAAACAGGCATTACCCTTAAAATTATTAACTGTCAGAAAATTACTTAATCATACATAACTATATACATATATATAACTATATATAACTATATACAGTAACTCGCTGTATGCAGTAAG
>NW_017732103.1:829754-920332 GCF_001890085.2 Hipposideros armiger | reverse complement strand
TCACACAAGGCACCTGACAAAGAGAAGAGACCCAGGTGCAGCAAGACCAGAACAGAGCCAGCAAATGAAGACTGTTCCCAAATCTAAAGACCAGTAAAGACAGCAGCACTTAAGATGGATGTGGTCAGACACAGAAATAGCCCGAGAAAGTTCTAGCAATAACATCAGGCAGTGGCCACCCACAAACTGCCAATGAACTGAGACCTGACCTGCTGATGTGGAACCATGGGACACACCGGACGTTCCTCTGAGCTGGCAGGCGAGGCACGCCTTCTCAGAAAGGAAGGAATCGCCAGTTAGCCCTAACGGGTTAGGGACCTAGCCTCGTTGTTCCGACTCCTTCATGAAACAAGGGCTTTCTACAGGATTCTGACCACACAGAAGATCAACACTCTGATGCCTGTGACTAGAATATACATGTGGAGAGCAACGAAATGGAATTCCAGCTTTGCAAATCAATCACATTAGCTTGGTTAATAGGATTTCGATTCTGGAAAATAAACCAATTTTCCATTTGCTTTTGAGTTTGTGAGGCCCATGGGCAAACCTGTGACTGGTTGTAAATTCCAGAAGCCTTTTGTAAAATGCCTTGCTTTAAAGCACCCACTCCTGTGACTCCTTTAAATTCCAATTCAGATTTTCATCGCCCTCACAATCCACTGTCAGCAATTCTGTCAAATAAAAATCTCCGAAGTCAATATAAAGTTTGCATAAAATAACAACAAAGAGCACATATACGTTTACATTTCTCCTTTCAAATATAAATTTATGCCAAATTACATTTCTGTGTTTGGATATAAATTTACTCCAGACACCAATTCCTGGGCTCGGACACGTGTAAAGCCGTGTTTACCTATGGGACTGATTGTTGAGGTTCAGCGAGCCGCTCTGGTACATCTCCTCCAGCTGCTTCCTGTTTCCGAAGTACAGAGCCAGGTCCGTGGCGATGATGGCCTTGCGGATGATCTCCAGCACGTGCTCGTACTCGCTGGAGCTCAGGGTGGAGAAGATATTGTGCCCTTCCAGCTGCGGAGACACAAACACACACCACCAGTCACAGGCACAGGCCCGCGTCGGACGGCAGTTTTTCTGTCACTTGAAACATAGCGCACGTCAATGGCATTTGGCTCACAGAGGACAAGTTTGGGGCTAACAAAGGAATTGTTGCAAAGCTAATGGAATTAAGGTCTCGCGGTCTCTTTACGCTCCGACAATGAAGCTACCATTTAAATGACCCACTTATACTGCAGTAACACCAGGATACCCCAAATCCCAGCGGCTGAACTATAGTCCTAGTTTTGGGGTATTTCTAGAAAGTAATTAAAGGGCTGGAAAATGCAAAATATTTAAGTAAAAGACTTTTCTTCTTAAACTAATTAAAAACTCGAGTAAAATTTATATTATACTGAAAATTAACAGGCTTAAAACGTCATCTGTGTTGTCCACTTCAGCAGGCCTGATGAAGACTAACCAATTTTATCCGAGAAGAAAATGTCCCGCGACCTCCAAATAAAGTTTATTTAGGCAGATTAACACCCCCCTACACACACACACACACACACACACACATGCAAGAACACATCCCATGAAACCCAAGTCGCCATCTTGTCATCTGTCCTCACGGGGAACACAACACGGCTGACCATCACTCGGAACAGGCCCAAGCAGGGGTCACCTGGGTCCTAGCACCTCAGAGTCCTTCTTCTGCATATAGATTGTTTACAGACTTTTTACAGGAATTCCTTCCTCTGAGAATGTTACGTTTTTATTTGTAATTGAGATAAAAATGGGTTTTTGTTCAAACAAAAATGGTTGAGATAATTAAGATGCATTAACTTTGTGGGTTCATCAATTATTTTTAATGATTTCATTGGTGATCACAGCCCTACTTGTACCATACTGGTTTTTAATTGTTTTCACTTGTCTTCAGCTACAATTATTGGCTGACAAAATACAGTAAAAGCTTGAAATTATTAAAGTATATTTCTTTATAAAATCAGCATCTCACTAAGACACTGCTTATTACTCAGACGTAAGCTGCTTGTGTGTCATTTATTTTCAATCATCAGAATCTTTCCATATTATTTACTCTTAAGGTTTATAAATACTGTACTTAAATTATCCCATTCTAGTTGGGTATTTTCCCAACAATAATGATAGTAAAGCCTCACGTTCATAGAATGCTTTAAGTTTAGAAAACACTTTCAAACACATGATTTCACTTTCAGATGATCAAATTTAAAGCCGTCTTCGATACCCATCTGAAATGGAGCATTTGCTTAACCATTAGCAAGGTAAGGTTGTCCTTTGAGAGAAAGCGCAGAGCTTACACATCCCGGTCACTTACTTCAGTCATTTTTATGACGCCACCTCATGTGAAGTAGCTTTCAGGAATGTGACAGGGCCACACGTGGGTGATGAGGGTGGGCTTCATCTCCACTTGAGGAGGAAGCTGTGCACGCTCGGAGTCCTGCACGTGGGGCGCGTGGTGCTGGGGGCTGAGCCGTGGGGCACAGGCTGGTTAGTGACGAGGGGACAAGAGGAGGGCGCAGCACCGGGCAGGAGTTCGAGCGCTGGCAGAACCTGATTTCCTCTCCGGTCCCCTCCAACCTCCACTCGCCACAATTTTATCGTAGAATGTCACAAGAAGGGGACCTGCTCTCGGCCTCGTGCTGTGAAATCTGCTTGGCTTTCCTCTGCTCCTCACTCCAGTGGGGCACAGGCCGAGGCCTGTCACCTGTGATTCCACCTCTAACATTTGGGACTGCGGTATCTGCTTGGTGGCCACGCACCTGGCAGGTCGCCTGGACAGGAATCACAACTACAGGCTTCACCCTGTATCACCAATAAGCCATTCAGCGGTAGTGTACAGAAATAGGCTAGCATGCTACTGAGCTTTTCAAATCTCTCTAAAATAGGGACATCTTGGCCTGGACTCTATAAATTCTCTTGGCAACCACAGAGTTACAAACTGACTGCAACTATATATACAGACAGTGCCAAAAAACGTAAACACATCTTAAGGAAGGAAAAAAACTATTAAAATTGTAATAATATATACTGATAACGAAAGATGACTACAAATACAAGTCACTTGTATACATTTTTTTGGCACCCCTGGTATACTGAGTGTGTGTCATTGATAATCACATGTTTTCATCAGATTCTAAAAAGTGTCCATGGTTTAAGACAAATTAAAAACCATTTTAAAGGATCTATATACCAGGTCTGACAATTAAGTTTGCGAACTCATCCTAGAAGAAGTGCTACATGCCTCACTGCTGAATATCACTACGGTCACCTTCGAAGTACTCCCCTTGGGAAGCTATGCACCGACACTAGCGCCTAGTCCACCCTTCAAAGCAATTTTGGAACTCTTTTTCTGAAATGGCCATCAGGCTCTCATCGTATGACCCTTGATGTCCGGAATGTCATCAAAATGCCTTCCTTTCAATATTTCCTTTATCTTTGGGTAAAGAAAGAAGTCATTGGGGGCCAGATCAGGTGAGTAGGGAGGGTGTTCCAATACAGTGCTTTGTTTACTGGCTAAAAACTCCCTCACAGACAGTGCCATGTGAGCTGGTGCATTGTCGTGATGCAAGAGCCATGAATTGGTGGCAAAAAGTTCAGGTGGTCTAACTTTTTAACTTTTCAGCACTTCCAAATAGTAAGCTTGGTTAACTGTCCAGTTGGTACAAACTCATAATGAATAATCCCTGATATTAAAAAACTTTAGCAACATCATTGCAACAAGTTTGGGAACTTAATTGTCTGACCTCCTAGTCTGCTGGCTACTTCAGATTCATTATTGTTTTTACTACTTTACAGTATCAAAGGAAACTAGGTGGAAAAAGTTCGAGAGAGGACGTTTCTAATGATCAGTTTAGATCAGGACCCTTTTCATGGCTCCTTTAACGTTTTATGAGAGTAAAGGGAAAAAACAATAAACGGCCCCCTTCCCTTCAAGAGACTCTAGAATATATTCATCAGCGTTTTGCTAGGAAAACACAAGAAAATCAAGTAGACAAAGCAATAAAATACAGCGGATAAACAGCTTACAATATTTTCAAAGCTCCGACTTCACATTAGTTAATAACATAATAAAATCTTATAAAGCAGTGTAATGCTTTATATTCCAATTGATTAATTTATTATATTACAGTTACTAGCTTAAAGTACGTTGTCTTAAGTTCATATTAACTCAAGGCAGCTGATGCCATTTTATGGACCAAGCATGAAGTAACAAGCACTGTATACCCCGGAATGTTCTAAAACCACAAATGGGTGAGCAGCTTCTAACCAATTCTGTTCCTGGAGAGCAGCTAGCTGGGTGGGCTGTGCAGAGGCTCTGGGCCCTGACGCTTGCGAGGCCTCGGGGAACGGAAACAATGCCGAGACAGCCAGAGCAGAAAGACCCGAAGGGCTGGCTGCGCGGGACCCGGGAGGCCCCGCAGCTCCACAAGGACGCTCGAGGCCTCCGCGCTGCGTGACCGTGGGAGCGCGTTCTCACCACAGCTACAGGGTTCCCATCCCAAAACGGGGACCACGGGTCTGTGCTTAGCAGATGATTCTTCTGCAGTCTCACCCTGTGTAAGGCAGCAGCAGCTTAGTACCTACTGCATCCAGGACCCTGAGCACTACAGCTCGCCCGGAAGGAGCGCAGGTTTAGTGGAGACAAGCACCTGCGCACTCGCGAGGCTGGGTCTGAGCTGAGCGGAGGGGAGGCGAGCTGCGAGCTGCAAGCTGCAAGGGGACGCATGCGCGCTGAGGGGACGCAGGACACGCAGGAGCCGCAGGGAGGCCAGGGGTTGGGTGGGGATTTCAGGGTGGCTCGACTCACTGTTGGGGAGGGAAATGGCGAGAATGAAAGTAAAGGAGCTTTAACACAAGGGCGAGGCCGGAGCTGCAGTGTTATCTGATGATTTTAGGCAGCGTGGTGCCGTGACCAGGTCTGCGTTTTGGGACCATCGATCGCTCTGGCAACAATATGCACCGCACGTAGTCAGGGCGGAGGAGGGAGGACACCCTGGTCATCCCGGGCAAGCGGGAAGTATCTTAACCACACAGAATTCCGCACAGCCCTGCGCTGCTCGGCTCTATAGGAGAGACTGTCACAGAAGGGCCCGCCCGCCCCTGCAGGCCTCACCCCGGCCACCCTGCCCCGCTGGGCTGTGAATACCAGCCAGGAAGTGGCAGGCAGGGGCTCCGGGGTGAGACGTCCATGTCGCCAGCAAGGGCATCACACACGGCAGCGGTGTCGTTACAGACACCTGAGGCTCTGAGCCTTCTAGTGTCTCGCCACCTCCTGCATGAAGGCACCGACGAGCTCGCTCGCGACTGCACTTGTGGAAGGGGAATAAAGAACGCCTGTGTCACAGGATACTGTACAAACAACAGTAGGCACACGTGCACGATTCTTAAGTTTCTGGTTTATGATAAGTACCCAGTAAGTGATGGCGTGATTATGATGATGATGGTGACAACCATGAGATGACACAATCCACCAGTACAGCTTTTGCAGTCAGACTTCATGGAAAGAGCAAACCAACAGTACGCCCGGAAGTGAATTTGGTGGCCCAAGACCATTGCTATTCGGAATACACCTGCATAAAGGGGCAGGTTTAAGCGGCCCCTGTCCCACGCTGGGTTGGAGTAAAGGCAGTGTGAAAGTAAGTGCAACAGTTTGGCTGTAACTGCAACAGACAACAGTAGCTCTGCCAAGTGCAGACAAGTTGGGAGAACACTTTAGCTGTGTCACAGAAATGTCAGCGCTATTAAAAGTAATAAAAATGTCACGGGCTCCCAAAATGGTGGGTATACAGATAACTTTCTAAACATATTTCAAAAGCCCTGGATAATTCAAGATTAATGGAATATTGAGAAAATTTTCTTAATAATGAGAATAATCATTCCTAATTAGCCTGTTTTCTAAAATTTTGATTTTTGAGTACTTAACATGGGATATTCACAGAAGGCATATGACAGAAAAAGGGTAGCTTCAGTATTCAAAATAATCACTGACATCTCCTAAGGAAACAGAACAAAGGGATTTAATATTCCAACAGTAATGGCTCTATCAAATCACTAAAAATATGTGTGTAAAATTGAGATGAGCACACAACGCTTACCTGTTTTCTTGGTGTCACATACACACAGTCTGCTCACCTAAAGCCACGCCACTTCACTTCTACTGAGCCAGCGAAACCCTTTGTCTCAAGGGCACGTAGCGACTCACTTTCCCCTCCAGAGCACCAGTATTTGCAGTCTCCGCCTCGGCACACATCGTTCTGCAACCTCGGAGTTCCCTAACTGTCACACCTCTGCCCCCATGCGACTGCCTCTGCCCACCCCGGCACAGCCAGCGATGGGCTGAGGGCAGCCACTGCCTTCATGTGGCTCCTGAGAGGACAGGGCCGCTAACCCACACCGGAAAACTCCACGCCACGGGGACAACTAGATGTGTGTGCGCTTGGGGGGGGCTCGAGGCCACGCACAGCGGCACCCTGCTGCCCTCGCTCTGTCGTCAGGTCACCTCGCTGGGGGACTGAGCCTGCGCTGAGCCTTAGTGGTGAGGGAAGACGGACACAGAAGGCAGCGAAGAGTTACAAAGAGGAACTCGAAACAATGGCACAGCACTGGGAATAGCCTGGAACTAGAAAATACAGCAGACACAGGGTCCCGGGACAGACAGACCATTCATAAAATGTGCACACTAAGTAAGAAGCAGTCCATTCTCTGGCCTGGGAACAGCTGATGACCGTAAACCAGGAGCTTCGTGTGCAGACATACATGGATTTGAGAGGCACCGCCTTGGAGAGATGGTGACCAATGAGGGCAAAAGGCAGTCAGACAGAATGTGCGCCCTGAATCTGGGATGGCCTTGGGGCTGTAGTGGCCGAGGGGCCAGCGCAGCACTGCCTCCTCCAGGCGGGAATGCCCTGCCTCCTGAATGGCCGGCCATCACGACCTACACACAGCCATGAGTGCCAGGGGCCGTCCCCAGGAAGACAGCCCTGATGCCCAGGAGGAAAGGCACTGGGCAGCAGCCCAGAAAAAGATAAGACGCACTTGTCTTTTCTCTAGATGGCCTGCTGTCTCCTTACTTCATTCGTGACTAACTCGGCCCACTGCTCACTCAACAAGGACCGCCCACTGCGTCCTTCTCACTGTGACCAAATCGGCGCCCGCCCTCCCTTTCGGCCCGTGGACAGCTGTGCATGCGTGTTAGCCTGAGGGCAGCTTTTCAAGTGCGCTCCTTACTATGAAGTGTGTTTCCTCGCTGGCCCTGCTGATGCCGCTTTGCAGCCAGCGAGCTCCTCATACGCCCTCTGGATGCCCAGGTGACAGTGCCCGCCACACCGCAAGCCAGCACTCGGTTAACAAGTGACAGTCTCGGGTGTCCTGACAAAACACAAAGCTGGCAGGGTTGTGACTGGGTGTAGGGGGCAGGGGAGGCTCAGGGAAGGGACAGGAGGACTGGAAGGCCACCAGCCCCGCGGCTGCAGGAAGGAGGTCGCCGCAGCAGACGTAGACAGGAAGCACAATTTTGGCCACACCAAGTGCCAGCGGACACGGTTGGAGACAGAAGCCATACTGCCCTTGGCTGAGACGCGGAGCGGGAGCCACAGCCTGTTAAGAGGCATCGCGACCCCAGGCGGGGGGCCAGGCGGAGCCCCGAGAGGAGCAGCGAGTGGCAGAGCTCTGGACCCTCCCGACCTCCATCACTCCAGACCCCAGATGGCGGGGGCTTGTGGTCATTTTGTCACCGCTGCGGCCCCTGGGCCTACAGCAGGCGTTGGCAGCTGGGAAGCGCTCAGTAAGCAGCTTTGCTATTGAACCGACTGTCAAGGGGCAGTTGGATGGATCCGGGAAGAAACGCTCTGAGACGTATCATGAGCATAAATGCAAAATCAGCTGAGAGTATAGAAATTTCTAGAAAAGGAGGGAAGCCTTTCCTGAATACTCCTGCCCGTGGATACGGGGCTACCTGCCACGGCCTCAGTATATTCTCCCTGTCACGGCTCACACAGGGGGTTTTGGTCAACCCGGGATAGGATTCAGTTCCTGACTGACGGGCTTTTCACCGGAATCCACAGCCATCCCCAGCCCTTCCTCCCAGCTTCCTGTTCTAGTCAGTGGGGACCGTTCCTTCTCTCACGTTTCAGATGCCAGCAGCTTGTCTGAACCCACTTACTACGTTCTGACCGTTTCAGGGACTCCGCCTCAGCCTGGAACCCCACACTGTGGAGGGTTTGCTGGCGATGATGCAACCATTCTGAAGTGCGCTGCTGTGGGCAGCGTGCAGGGCCCGTGCCAGTTCCCCCCACCACACCCGCTCTGCGTCACGGCTGCTCCGCATGCCTTACAAACAGCCTCATGTGATGAGTTAGGTCGCAGCAGACATAAACTATCACGTCACACACTTCTGTGTTTATCTATTTGTAAATAGATAAACATGTTACATGTATTTTGTGTATAGACAGAGGGTGCCAAAAAAATGTGTCCACATTTTAAGAAAGGAAAGACTATTAAAATTATAATAATATATACTAATAACAAGTCATGCATATGCATTTCTTTGGCACCCCCCCATACATATATGTACAGATAGATACACACATATCCACATGCCCACACATGCCTTTCACCCTGCTGAAGTTCTAGGAATGCACGTATCTGTTTATCCATCCCTGCATACATATATAGGTTGTTAAAAAAAAATGAAGGGAGGATGGGTGTCCAGGGAACATGAAGGAAGCCCATTACATATTGCTTTCTGGGACAGAACCAGCGCACGAGCAGGTGAAAGGAACACCCCTCTACTTGCTGGATGCGGCTAGGAAACACCTGAGCTCCAGTTGTACCTAACACGCCTTTCGCCCTCACCTAGCAGGTAATCAGGATAGCTCGTACGCTTCAGAAATTTCCTCATTTACCTGCCCGGTCCCGAGGACACGGGATGTGGTCAGGTAAATGTTGCTGGGTTTGGAAAGGTCTGTGTGGGTGTTACCCCCCTCCATCAGTTAGAGAATCAGGGCGAGGCTGGTGGGAGGGAAAGCCCTGGCTGCTCAGGCGAGGCCTGCGCCACACATCGGAGAACGCCGCACCAGGTGACGGCAGGCACCTTTGAGGTCCCCAGCTTCCTCCAGCCCCGCATGCTGAAGTCACTGCCTCGGGAACGCAAACTCCTTCCCTAGACACATAAGCCCGAGACTGAACGAGGACTTCGCTTCCCACTCTGAGGCTCTGACAGTGCCAGGGAGACACAGGCTCCGCTGATCTGAAGTCAAAACCAGGTAGTACTTTAAAACTCCTCTGCGAGAAGAATCAAGCCACTGTGAAGTGACAGTGACCGTGCTGACGTGAGTTTGAGGAAGAAGCTTTGAGACGAGGGAGAAGCAGTGACGTGAGACTGACTAGTTCAACCTCCAAGGTCATCTTCAAGGCAAAAAAACAGAACAAAACACAGGAAAGTAAAAAATAAAAGGACTTCCATAGACTGAAAACCTTGAATTTGCCTAACTTTCAAGACTGACTGTTCAATGCATTCTGATTCACGGTTACGACAGCCCCCACATATTAACCTAAACAGTGTGAAACAAACTTTGCCTTCAGGTATCACGGACTGAAAAATCAAATGCGATGGACAAACAGATCTGAAATCTTAATAAAGGATTCTTTATCGGAAAACCACAAGTGCCTAGTGGTGACCGCACACACGTGTCTAGAACGAGCTGTCCCCGCTGTCCTGACAGAAGCCGTCAGAGCACCCCTGCTGACGCAGCCTGCTCTCCTGGAAGGGCCCGGGGCTGGGTGGCCGTCTCACCTGCAGGATGGACACCGTCTGGGAGAAATGGTGCTGCTCCATCGTGGACGTGGAGTAGAGGGCGGCCAGAGGGTGGTCGAACTTCTGCAGGTAGCTGTTACTGAAGCCCCGGTGGTCCAGGTCGTGACACAGACACGCGATCAGCAGCCCTTTGCGCTTGAAAACAAGACAGGGCACAGGTGTTCAAACCAAGCCCCGGACACGCGTGCGCGTGCAGTTCCTGCCACACTGACGTCTGCCGTTAACACGGCAACATCCTGGGAACCTTTGCAATTCCCAATTATCTCACTTGTTTTAAACATCTTTCTTTGTTTTTCTGCTTATGAACTTGACAGTCAAATTATTCTTGAGTTGTCCTGCTCAACTCTGGGGAAAGTGTAGGCAGTATCAAGTGAAAGCAAATGTTCCAAAGAATTACAGATAAAAATAAATTCACATATGGAGAGGACAGTTTCAGTCCCTCACTCAGGCTTAAATTCAAACAATGTTATTGTTATTATAAATATAAATAATGACTATAACACGTAACTCGTGTGGCGTGTGCAAACTGAAAACCAGAGAAACAGAAAAAGCAGAAGCAGCTGAAGGGAATGCGGAATTCAGGGCCGACCCCTGGAGGGCCGGAGACCAGCAGGCTGCGAAGAGGGAGGCGGAGGCGGAAGCGGAAATGGGAGGCTCGGAGAAGAGCGTGGACGGGAAGCTGGGGGGGGGGGGGATTGGGGAGGTGCACAGGGCTGTGGGGAGAGGACAGCAAAGCACGACAGGGGAGGGGCGGTGGGAGGTCCCTAGCCTCATGTCCTGTGTGAAGCAGGGAACAAGACAGGGCCATTTCCTCATCAGAGGCCACAGCTCCCTTCTCCACGTGGCCAGCTGTCCAGGACAGCGGCTTCACAGCAGAGGAGGGCGGGGACTCGAGTGCGGGCTCTTACAGGCATCTCTGGGTCAGGCGGGGAGGGGACGTGCTTGGCGGTCAGGATGGCCCAGACCTGGGATCCACAGGGCTGGAGCTGAGCTGTTCTGAGCGCCCGGCGCCGGGCCGGCGCTGGAGGCCGGGCTGGACAGTGGCGCATGAAGCACGAGGCTGTCCCCAAAAGTCTGCGAGGCGGGGAGCGTTCAGCCGGTAGCTGAGCCGGGTGCGCGAGGCCAGCGCCGGCGGAGGGCAGCCCCGAGCTGCTCGCTGCCACGTGCGCCAGGAGCTCACCGCGCTCGGGCCCTGACCTGTGCTCATGTCCCGGGCTCTCACGTCAGCGGGCGGCGTCTGCGGCCGGGATGTTGTGCAAGGAGCCCAACGCCCTCGCTTTACATCCCTCCGGGAGACCCCAGTTTAATAAGGAAGGAAGACCACGAAAACGACCGTTTCCTCGGGGAGATCGGGAAGTTGGAATTTCTGTGTCTACACTTCTTACACAGAACAATGTGACGAGTGTTCGGGTACAGCCATCTTAAGATGAGCTTCTAGTAACGTCCTGAACTGGAATGTGTCGCGGAGCACGTCCCCTATCGCGTCCCGAATGTGCGGCAGGCACAGTTGGAGCGCTAGCCCGTGTCTGGGGCGGACAGCACCGGCGCGCACACCCACCTCCAGGTCGGTGAAGAGCCCGCGGTTGTTCTGCAGAATGGCGTACATGCAGTGCGCCACGGTCACCGCGTGCTTCCAGTTGTGGTAGGGAACACGCCTGTAGTTTTTCTTCACAGACATAATAAAGCGACACAACTTCTCAAGGTCAAAGCTGTGTGGAAAAGAAACGGTTACGATGACAGACACCAGTGGAGAAGCAGCACACTCCGCGAGGCCTCTGGCCCGGGCGCGCACACGTCTGTGCGGCGCACACTTGCAGCCGTGAAGACGCCAGTGACTGAGCCCAGACGCGCCGCAGCCCCGTCGGCATCTCCCTTCTGTTTCTCTGGCCAGGGAAGAGGGCACGCCTCTTTCCCAGCTTCCGCTCTGATCCATTAGCTGGTCCAGCAGGGAGCAGGGACGAGAACCAGCACGCGGCTCCGCGCCGTCAACTCCCGGCACGTTCTTCACCTGGCGAGCACCTCCCATGCCCGCAGAGCTCAGCACACACAACGCATTATCGTGCTGCTGAAGAGCATTTTGAACTAACGTTTGCCAAAAAGCAAATTCTGATTCACAAACTATATATATATATATATATATATATATATATATATATATATATATATATATATATAAATAATTTTCTAGATTAGTGATTATTCTTTCAAAATGAATCCAAATTATTATGCTACTCAAATTATTAAGTGGCAAATGATAATATTCTGACACGGTACATGAAAGAAATGACGTACTTTTGTTATGCAATATTGGTATTTTACATGATCATGTATTTATATTATTTAAGTCCTTACCAAGTATCTCAGTGCATTTAAGGCACCTTAATTAAACAAAACATGTCAAAAACACTTAAAACAAAACACTTAATATAAAACAGGGCTCTTTGATATACCAAAGAGATGCGAGTTCAAAAAACTTCTAAATATATGTAACCTAGATTTCCTCCACTGAAAATTTCCAAATGTCCTTGAAATATAAAGTGTTTCATTTTAAGAGTTCCAACTGGTCAAACTCTCAATTGCTTATTGAATCAGTAACTAGAGTTAGTCATCTTGTGTGCCTCCTTTTTTTTTTTTCAAGCTCAAAAATGGAAATTATTTTAATAATATTTTAAAGAAGAGCTTGAATACCGAAATCACATATTTTGTTATGTAAATTTGACAGAAGAGTCTCGTGTGTCTCCTTTTAAATGAGCAATTTATAAATGTCCCTGATATAACAGATACGAGAGTAGATCCAGAATTCAAGAGGAAAGGAGTGGCGAGTTAGTTCCAAAGAATCGAAGAGCCTCTATTAGCCACTTAATGAGTACATGAGCAAAGAGAAGGAAAAGCGCTCTTTGCATACATCTGCGCCTCTCAACTGCAGAAGAGCAGATAAAAAGTCATGACCGGCCTCTAGGAAGGCCAAGGTGAGAGGGAAAGACATGCAATGAGAGGCTGCCATAATCAGCTTTCTAACGGAGCACTAGACTTTCAATCAGGACACTTGTTTTTGTTTTTTAACACCTATTCTAACTGATATAGTATGTAAGTTGAGAGCTGATACAAAATGTATGCATATATTCCAAAACATCCTATAAAATAGCATGTAATTATGTTGAGTAATAACCATTATCTTTAGCAGTTAAACAGCCTAACTACTTTTAGCTTATATTTTTACGATCACCTGGTTAGATATGTGGTTTTTAGCCAAGGGACAGCCATGCTGCCAGAGAGCTTGGCAGCTTCTAAGCGAAAGATGAAAAGGCTGTAGATCTGTCCAACAATCTTAGCCTTTTGTAATTTAAATATTTTAAAATATATATATATATATATTGCATATTTTAAGATAATTATCAACCAAGAAGGTGGCAGGTGATACAGGTAGGGGGAGGAAGAGGTTGCATCACTCCATAGTTTAAAAAGGAAGCTTTCAGAGCACTCCTACCAGGACGTCCCACAGGACTGATGGACCATGTAGACAAAAATCCCAGGCCACATGTTTTCAAAAGGACCGATGTCAAAGTGGAATCTGAAATGAAAAGAAGGCACAGCTCATTCCTAAACACAATGAGTATGCACATAATAGGTAGGGACAGTAACTGAACATATGCTCTGTCTATCCAGAAACTAAAAGGACACAGGGAGTCCGGCCCTTTCTCAGCTGCCTTCTCAGTCATATTTCTGTTACATTTAAAGGTTTTCAGAAGGAAATTCCACACATTCCCTTAGGAACTTAGTCCAATATTGAAGCCATTGCTTAATTTTCTATTAAACAATCTGTAAGAAAAGGATGTTGTGGCTGTTACTAGAGCAATGAAAATGTACAAAAAAGTATATTATGAATATTACACATGTGGTACACAATTCATAGATTAGGGGAAAAAAACCTTATGGAAAAACTTTTTTAGAATTAAAACTTATTCTATCTCCTTCTTAAATCAGAAAAAAAATTTCATAACTATAAACATCCAAAGATATTACTTATTTTTTATTTGATAATTTAGTTAATAACATAACCCAAATCAACAGAATGGAACAGTATTAAAAGAAACCATTTTCCCCTAGTTACACTTCTGACATCAGATGTGTGAGTTTTCTACTCCAAGCAATTCTCCAGTCCTCTGCAGATACCAACTGACCTTCTACAGTTCAATTCTGACACTAGCTGGAGTGAGGACGCCCCACAGGTTAAGGGCTTGGTCCCACAAGTCTGACCCTCACTTTAGATGCACGTCCAGGCTACTGGGATTTCTGACCAGCCAGCTGTAAAGCACAGGTCCCTAAACCCCATCCTCAGGTTTGAGAATGTGTTCCAACAGCTCACAGAACTCAGGGACACACTTGGCTTACTACTTCCGGTTTCCTATCAAGGATACAACTCAGGAACACCGAAATGGAAGCGATGCAGCAGGCAGGGTCTGTGGGAAGGGGCACAGATCTTCCCGCCCTCTCCAGCATCACCACCTCCAGTACCTCGATGTGTTCACCAATTTGAAAGCTCTCGGAAGCCCTTATTTAGGCTTTTTATGCAGGTTTCATTACGTAGGCATGACTGACTAAACCACTGGCCTCTGGTGATTAACTCAATCCCCAGCCTCTCTTCCCTCCGGAAGGTCCTGGGGGGGGGGGGCTGAAAAGTCCAACACTCTAATCATGTGGTTGGTTCCTCTGGCAACCAGACCCCATCCTCCAAGAGTCATTTATTAGCATAAACACTTGTGTAGTTGAAAGAGGTTTATTATGACTAACAAGCCACCCCCTCACCCATATCATTCAGGAAGTTAAAAGGTTTTTTAGGAGCTCTGTGCCAGGAACTAGATAAAAGATCAAATATGTAAGTCTTTTTTATTATATCACCATATATACTATATATATATGCCATTAACAGATAAACTGAGGCATATAAAACATTTTAGGAGTTTATTTGAGGAAAAATAATTCTAAAAGGCAGCGCCAAACTGGAAGTGGTTCGGGTGGCAGAAGCCAGGGGACAGACTTACACAGAGAAGGTGCAGAAGCAAAGCAGGAAATGACTGGGTGGCGGGGCTTACGGCCAAGCGGCTGCCCGAGGGGCTGCCCTTAGCGTGTCCTGTCCTGACCTGACCCTGAGGCACTTGCAGGCTGAGGTTTGGGTTCCGCCACCTGGGCCACCTGGGCCTTGTGGCCTCCGTCTCACAGCCTCTTGTTTAATTTAACAACACTGTCTTCCCAATAATAAGGCGATTATCAGCTCTGGGTCACTTCTGAAGCTTTTCTATATAGTTAAATAGTGTAGGCTTGCACCTACAATGGGCATACAAATTATCACAGGTTCTATCAGCAGTAATTACATACTATGTTAGTACAGGATTAAAAAAGTGTGAAAGCTGAAGTAGTTATCACTAAATTCTCAAAGTCAACTTGTAAATTTAAACTGATACAGACATGAAAACGTTTAGCTATCGAATATTAAATGCTGTTTTGAATATTAAACATTATGTGGTGTGAAGTAAGCAAAAGACGAATGAGAAAAGCTAAAATTTAGGTTAATTCATTTCAAAATTATGCTGAGACTGGTTTTTCATAAGGTTATGTGATCCGGCCTGTATTCTTTCCTACGATTTGGGATCACCTCAGAAGGGGAAGATGGCACCGTGGACCTGAGAAGGTGGGTAGATACACGAGCAGGAGGAGAGACCCAGCCCGGGGTAGAAAGCCCCTGGCTGCAGCTCCCACTCGGTCCGGCCGCTGGCGGCTGGCCTCACTCCGGGCACCGAGCCTCACTGGCCGGGCAGGACTCACACGTGCCCCAGATCAAAGCGATGTGTTGTTAATACAGAGAAGGAAGACATCCCGCCCATCAGGACCACCTGAGTGAGCTTCTCAAACAAATCGCAAAAAGAAAATGGACAGAACTACCTTGAGAACGAAAAGGGAGCACAGGGCACCCAGCAGGAGAGAGAGAGAAGATGGGGGGCGATGCTGCGCACGGACATGAAAGCCCTCACACGACGTGGGGAGAGGCCTCCCCCGTGCTGGGATCGCTCTGCTCCACGTCCTAGATAGCATCTGCCTTTACTAGGAAACTTCTCGCTACCCCACACCTGCACAAACGCTGTCCCTCGAGAAGGCAAATTCACGACCCGGTAAGAAACCGCACGCGGAACACGGTGCCTGCGACCCTGCCTCCACCCGCCGTTTCTCGCGAGTCCCTCCCACCCGGCGGCCGGCAGCCCCGCAGGGCCGCCCCACGCGCGCGCGGGCCACTCACAGCTCGATGTCCTTGCAGAGCCGCGCAGGGAGGCTGAAGCGCATGAGGCCCTCCCACTCCTCGGCCGTGCACACGCTGTGGTAGGACAGCTTCTCCATGGTCACGCGGTAAATGTACTCCGAGTGGCGGATCCTGTGGTACATCTGGAAAGCAAGCCGGCAGATGAGCAGCAGGTGAAGGGCCGCGTGGAGCACGCGCGTCACCACGGCTCAGGGCCGGGCTCAGAGTCAGCGCGCGACGGGCCATGAATGGCCGCTCCCCCCGCGTCCGCGACCGCGCACACGGAGGGCGCCCACGCGCCTGACTGAGGACACAGAACGAGCACGTGGTGCAACATCCTACTTCCGTTCTAAAAGGCTTAGCAAGTTCTGTAACAAATGTCTTTTTCCCCGACGCTTTCTCAGGGCAGTGCGGCTGCTGAGCGTTTGTGAACCTTGGACTCCCAGCTCAGGAGCTATGAAAATAAACGCCTTTTTATAAGCGGCCCGGCCCAGGGGCTTTTGTTACCGCAGCCTGAAGGGACTAAGCGACCACACGAGTCCAGAGTTAGTTTTTCTATGCCTTACTTTTAAAAATATTTAGCTTGATTCTTGGTGACCTCAAAGTCCTCTAGTCCAGGAGTCTCTAAACTGATTCTGGGGAAGTCCTACGCTGGGAACAGAACCCTGGAACGCATGCCTGATGAAGGTACACGTGCTGTGCTAATACGTCACTCCTGGTACAAAATGCAAATGGAAAAAGAAACCTTTAAAAAGATAAAAAGATAAAATAAAAAGTATGCATTTTAAAAAGTTTATTTACTGAACAAGACTTTTTGTTCTTACTAACTATATAGATATTTTAAAATGAAAACACTGTGATTAAATGTTATCAAGTGTCAGGTTTTTCTGTTAATACTTTGTGAGATGGTGACGTTAATGCCTGGTTCAGTTTAATTTATTTCAATACTTAGGTTTTCAGTCATACTACTTGAGAAAAATATGCCAAAAAGTACACGGGTCCAAATGGAATAAGGTGTTCCTGGCTGTTCTTAAACATCCCACTTATAACTTTATTCCCTAACCACTAATATTTTGGGTTGAAATTCAGATACATTTCCATTTTCCCTGCAGTCAATCAGTTAATCCTGAAAAGTAATCAGTTGCATCTTTATTTATTATCAAACAGGTTCAAAATCAATGAAACTTTTCATGGAAAAATTTAATCAGTTAAAATCTGTTTCATAAAATAAAATCATAAAAAACAGTCAATTTTAAAGGAAGAAAGGAAGGCAAAAGGGAATAAAGACCAGACGGAATAGAGAGAAAACAAATAAAATCATGACAGATTTACACCTAAATGTACAATGTGCATGGTCTAAATACCCCAATTAAAAGGCAAAAATTTTCAGATTGAATAAAAAAAGCAAGACCTAACGTATGCAGTTAATAAGAATCCTACTTTAAATATAAAGACACAGATAGGGTAAAAGGATGGAAATGATATACCATTTAACACCAGTCAAAAAAAAGTTAAGAGTGTTTGTATTAGTATCAGATAACCGATTTCAGAGCAGACTATCACCAGGGATAAAGAAGGTTTTTCAAATGATAAAGGGGTCAGTCCATCAAGAGAACGTAGTAGTTAGTCCTAAACAAGGATGTGGAGTCAAGACAGTGGGAAACGGGGAGCCTGTGCAACAGACGGTGCTGGGACAACTGGGGAGCCGCATGTAAAATGAATGAATGAACACATGAACGAAGGAACAAAGTTTAATCCTCACCTTGCATCATATATAAAAACGTACTCAAAATGGATCATAGATCTGGATGGAAAACATAAAACTATAAAGCTTCTAGAAGAAAACAGAGGAAAAAACTGCTATAATACTGGCAGCATGGTCAGAAAAGGAAAAAGAGACAAATTGGATTTCTTTAAAACTAAAACGGTTCTCAAACATAAACAAGACAAGCCAACACTCAAAGCAAATATGTGCAAGGAACCCGTCTGATAAATGACTTGTATCTAGAATACAGCAAGAACTGTCAAAACTCAATCAGAAAACAAATAATCACAAATGAAAAATGGGTGAGCAATTTGAAAAGACACTTCGCCAAAGACACAGAGATGGCAAACGGCAGAAATTGAACACGCACACGGCATTGGGAACGTGAAGGGTGCAGCCAGGGAAACAGTCTGGAGGTTTCTAAACAGTGAAAGAGCCCGAGCACAGGACCCAGCCTTCCCAGGGGATGGGAGCGCATGTCCATTCAAGGATGTGCACACAGACACTCACTGCAGCTCCGTCTGCAAGGGCCCGAAACTAGGAACAACTCACATGTCCATCAGCAGTGACTACGCAGACTGTGGTAAATCCACACAGGGAATACTACTCCATAATGAAAAGGAACGGACTGTTTATACACGTGATGCCATGGGTAAGTCTCAGAACAATCACACTGAATGAAAGACGCCAGACAGAAAGGAATACAGATTTTATGATTCCATTTATATATAACAATTCTAGACAATGCAAAGCAATTTATAGTGACAGAAAGTCACTATACCCCAAACTGGGGAGATGAAGATGGGGAGGTTCATGAGGTAGAGGGACACATGGAAACTTGTGGGGGTGATGGGTACTGTTATCTTGACTGTGGCGATGGCCTCATGGGGGGGGGGAGTGTATGCACACGTATCAGATTGTACACTCTATAAACTTATACACAAGTAACTTCAAACCCAGGTAATGCCTGTCTCTCCCAGAAGCAACCCTGGCACAGGGCAGAGTCAGGGGTGAAGGCAGCACAGGGGGTGTGGAGCCCCTGAATGCATTCAGACCCGGGCTCCATTACACACCTGCTGTGTGAACTGCAGCAAATTACTTCAACTTTGTGTGTCCATTTTTTTATGTCAATGGGAAAAACCACCACCTCATTCAAGATTGTTGTGAGACTCGGAGTGAGTTTTCCTGGGTAGAGGGTGCTGAGCAGTGCGTGCTGCCAAGTGAGTGTCCTATCAAATGACAGCAGCCACCAGTCTGCTCACCCAATGCGCTACCTCAGGTGCAGAAAGGACACTCGGTACTTGGTACTGAATTCAGGAATGAATGAATGTGTCCCTAGCCCACTGGCTTCCTCCTAACAATGATTTTTTTTCTACTCCTTTAATGTTAAATGTCTTCAGATCCAAAATGTACAGAGCTAATTCATTTTAAAGGACTCCTTTTTCTAGGCAAAATATGTAACAGGTATTACTAACATGGTAGCTTTTTGAATCACACCTAATTGTTTCTTTGAAATCATAATATGTAGGAATAACTTAACTGACTGTTGTAGTTTAAAAGCCTCTTCCAATCTTTTGAAATTGGTATCTTTCCAGTGACAGTACTAGCAATTATCTGCTAAAAGTACAATGCGGATGTTGATCAGAAACCTGGCCCTTAATCCAATAAAAGTGGTGTGATCTAATGGAAGTACAAATGAACAAAAGAATAAAGGCATAGAGTGTTTATATGACCGCGTGCCATGTCTGTGGACAGGCCTCTCAGTCAACGAGACCACTGGCCAAGCGACAGTAAAATGTGCTGTAACATTATCACACTCAGCACTAGAAGCACCTTTCCTATAGGAAACATGACCTTATTACGGACACAATAATTTGTGCAAGCGCAGAAATAGTCTGAATCTCCCAGGACCGACACGCTTAGCCTGATGTGAAAGTAGCCGCCAACTGCCAGTAGCGCTCCGTCCTGCACGAAGCTTCCCATGCTGATAAGCGGACTAAGTGCGTATGTATCTTCTCTGGAAACAAGGAGAATGCTGAAGGCAAGGCAGGTAGCCTGCAGGTGCGACTGGCAGCTTGGGACAGTGCTCACTAGAGGCGGATTTTCCTAATTCCATGTGATGCTTGGGAGAAACACGCTCCACGTGGCGAAACAAACCTGTTCAGAGAACACGGGAACTCTGGCTGGGCCTCTGCCCGGATGCCCCATGGACGGACATTCTCAGCTGAGGGGGGCGCTCAGCAACCCCTCGCTAGAGACCAGCTGCTACCTCACTGAGCCTGACACAAAATGGGGAGCAGTTTTCTTTTATATTCAGAAGGATGCTGCTCACTCTTGCACAAAGCAAGAAGTATGACTTGAAAGAAGACATGGGAAGTGGCTTTTTCTGAATTGGAGCAGTTGTGAGATAAGCCCAGCTCCAGCTCCTCCTCAGCCTGGGACGCCCAGGAAGGGAAGCTGCACGGTGAGAAGCAGTTATTCTTCTTGAGCTGGAGAAACTGTCAAGACAATATAATTTCTACAGGCTTTAATGAGGAGAAGAAACACGCAGTTAAAAAAAAAATGGTAGCAAACTCCACAGAGAGCTGAAGCTTCATTACATCGGTTTCAGCATGTACCTTCGAGGCACCCGGCCCTGGGTCCACTCAGCCCGAGGGCAGGAGAGCTTCACGTCCAGGGCCTGTCAGCCAGGGGCGGACCTGACACGGCCGCTGGCACACACACTACCTGTCACGGTTGGGAGCAGAAACAGTTTCGCAGTGTTTAGAGAAACTGCAAGTCATTTCCAATTTCAACTAATTCCAATGATTTCGCCCTAAGTAATTTACCTAAAAGAATCAATGCACAAACAGAATGCCTATTAACTTACTCATGACTTTCTGAAAAAGTGTTATTTCTACCATTTCACTTTAGTATTTGGTTTGGGACAATCATGTGGTTGCGACTGAACCCAGGTTTTATGACGCAAAAATCGTGGAACAGAAAAGCTTTGAACTCGCTGGACGAGCTCCTCTAATAACACAGTTAAATTAACTCAGTAGTGTTTAAATTGGCATTTACATATTCTTGGAAATACAATCATTCTGCACAGGATACACAGAAACATGATAGATTTTAAGAGGTTCAATTTCTACTTCCTTCACTTTCACACATACCCTTACCCCATATGAGTGTTGCCTATCTCTCCTGTCAACATAACCCCTTCCTCAATTTCTGTAATACAAAAACCTCTCCAAACAAAGGGACAATTTAAAGTATTGGTCTAATAGTGTTTTCTAAAGTTTCCACAAAACATTAAAGAAACAGCCCTAAATAAATTTTCAGTGAATAGATCATTAAAAATAATTTTTGGTGATGGAACAATCAGTATTTTTTGGCATCTTAGCTCAGGTGGAGTTCAATTTAGAAAAAACTACTATATATTTGTTTTAATTATAGTTGAGATACACAATGTAAGGTACAGCATGGGAATACCGTCGATGGTATTGTGAAAGCTATGTACAGTGTCAGAGAGGCACTAGACTCATTGGGGTTACCGCTTTGTGAGGGGTGTAAATGTCTAATCATTATGTTGTCTTGTACACCTGAAACTAAAACAAACAAACAAACAAGAAAACTTCTGTAATAAAACTCTTCCTGCTCCCATCTACTAATGAATAAAGGCAACTCTTATGTCTTCCTTAAACACAGAAAGGACAAGGAGGCACAGAACTGATGCCGAATCACGGGAGCCAATTTTCTCGATGTCAAACAACAAAGTTCCAAAGATGGGAACGAGACGCTAGGAGGAATTCTGTGGTGTTAGATTGTAGGTCTAACTATGTACCTCAGAGAGAGAAAGAGAGTATGGATAGAGACTTATGTGTCCACTCTCTCCTGAAACAGTGGAAAGGGGAGGGCATTTCAGTGGAGGAGCCCGGCAGACGCCGCCTGAACTGGGTGCGAAGAGTTAGCATTACCAGTCATGGGAAGTGCCTGCCTGTAGAGATGTGATAACAACACATCAGTCTGTGATACTCCTGTCAAAGTTAGAACTTTAAAAGAATCACGAGGAAACACCAGACAAAACCAAATTAAGAAACACTCTATTGAAGGACTGGACTATGTGTTTCAAACATACCCAGGCCATGAAAGACAAAGGGTGAGGAATGGTCCCAGATTACAGGAGGCTAAAGAGGCCTAGAGATTAGATAAAGTACCTACTAGGGGCTGAACCGTGTCCCCCAAATTCAGATGTTGAAACCCTAACCCCCAGTACCTCAGAATGGGATCGTAATTATAGATGGGCCTTAAAAGAGGTCATTAAGATAGAATGAGGTCAGCAGGGCGGGCCCTGATCCCATGGAACCAGGGTACGTATATGAAGAGATCAGAACACAGACACGCGTGACGACGGACTGTGTGAAGACACAGAGAAGGAGGCCGCCTACAGGCCAAGAGAGAGGCCTCGGGAGACTACCTGGACTTCCAGTCGTGTGACCCATGCAGCCCTAACAGACACGTACAGTACCAACGTGAGTGTCTTGGTTCTTTAAGTCAGGTAGTGGAAGAATAAGATGGAAAATGGAAACCAAAGTGTTTAGTGGTTATAAGACATTTTGTCTGAACCATTCTCAAATATGTCAGAGAAAGATGGTCTCTAGAATGAGAGTGAGGAGAAAGAAAGAATTATCAAAGCAAAAATGGTGACATAGTAACATTTGGGGAGCATGGGTAAAGGTAAAAGGGAATTAATTCTTTGTTCAATTTTTGCACCTTTGCTGTCTGAAATTTTTTTCAAAATAAAAAGTGTAAAAAATTTATGCTAAACCTAGTTTCATTCTAATAGGTAATATTTATGAATGAGTATATTAACTATTTTTGTTTTAAGCCATAGCCATCTTATTAAGAAATAATAGTTTCCAATAATTTGTACTTTTTAATTTGGTAATTATCAAAATTTCACAACATGGTTGCTTCGATCACATATATAAGGCTCATGTAATATACTAATATGACATATATACTACCAAAACCCAAAATTAATTTTTAACACTTATTATAAATGTTTGTTTTAGAATATTATCTTAGGGTAACTAACAAAATATTTAAAGTGTAAATATGGTATATTAGAATAAACTATCGTGGCATAATAGAAATACATGTTCGGAGCGAGAAAACAATGATGTTAGATCTTCCAATCAGAAGAGCCTGTCATAGCACTTTTTAAATGGACTGTACAGGTATCAAGATGTTATAGCACCTGGATTCCACAGGACTCATTTAAAAAGTGATGACAATCAACATACAGAATATACTGGAAATTACCTTCTCTGCAACTTTTAATGCTTAAAGCAAAAAAATATTTGACAATTGTGTTAGTTTATTTCCAATGAGCTAATAAATGTTCTCAAAAGCGGGCCCCATGGTGATACAAAGGGAGGACGGGCGCTGAATTACAAATGCTTATCTGTAATCACTAGATACTATTTTTTGCCATTTTTGTTCATAGTCATCACTCAACTATTTCCATTCATGATAAGGTTACTCCTGTGGAACTTTGTTCTATTCCCAAAAAGGCCATTCCTCTAAACGATTAAGGTGGTAAGTAACCCTTAAATTGATTGAGCTTAATAAAGAGGTTACTAAAATTTTCCCTAACTTCAAAATTCCAGTAATGTCACTAGAGTTTAGAGAACATAAAATTTTCAACTCATTTAAAATAGAAACAGTGATAAATCCAACTGCTTTAAAATGAGACTTCGTAAAATAAACAGAAGCTCACTTTATTACTCAGTAAACAGGGCAGGACTGCGGTGAGAATTAAATGAGTAGCACCTACAGCACATCTGACAAATGTGCTAAGCAGCTGCCTCCCTTTTCCTCACAGAGAAACTTTTCTGGTTGGTGCTAACTATGAGTTGTTACTGCTTTTGTCCCAGAATCTCAGGTGCAGCACACACGACAAACCAGCAGGGTTTAGAAGACATTCTCCTTATGCATTTCAGGAGGGACTGTGAAATAGAAACCTTATGCTTGAACATTTTACCTTTATTTAACTTCATGTTTCTATTTTACAAATTCACACCTTGAAATAAATGCAAACTATTAGGAGATTTGATCTCTTCCAATGCATTTTAAGGCATTTTCTAAACTCTGTGCCACCAGGCATCACTGTTTCCGATTTACCACGGAATCCTAAACAGGAGAGAAAGCCTGACACTCCCGGACCACAGGCGCTCACATGAACAGGGAGCGGAGGCAGGGTGGCGGGGACTCACTCACATTGGCGCAGTGCAAGGCGAGCGCGCAGAAGACGGCGAACATCTTGAAGTTGTTCTCGTCCGTCTTGGAGAAGGCGCTGCCGCTGATCTTGTTCACCATCTGCACCACCCCGATCACGCTGCCCCGGCTCACGATGGGCATGCACAGGATGTTGCGCGTGGTGTAGCCCGTGTACAGGTCCACCTCCCTGCGCCAGGTGCAGGAGCGAGCGGCATGGAGGAAGAACCAGAAGCAGATGAGCTACGCGTCCTAGCAGCAGCCTCCGCTCAGTTCTGTGGTTCACGTGCTGCTATTACAGATACTATCACGGAAGGTTAGCATCTACATTCAAGGACGATGTGGCGAAGTGTTTTAGCAAAACCTTTACAAAGATATGCTGACCAATTTGTTCTTTTGTTTTCAAGAGAGTTTTTGAGAACAGTGTCTAGGAGGCTTTCAGCTTGTTGTTCGATTTGAGTTCCAGCATTACTACGAAAATACAAGCTGTGGATTCAGAGAAAGCTATCATAAATTTGGGACAGTAATGTGTTCCTTTGAATGTGGTTATCTCTATGAGCAATGGAACCTGCTTCCCAGGCCTAAATGGCAGCGATTACTCAAAAGCTCAGCGCGGGGGTTGGCAAACTACCCTTCGGCCACACCAGCACTCTCCGGTTTTTACACTGAGCGTGGATGGAATAGGACCATGTGGGTCCTTCAGGAAGTGCCACCACCCGGCAGGAAAGACATCAGCCTATAAAGCCAGAAGTGCTTCCTACCTGGTCCTGACTAGGAAAGGTCCTCTAACTCTGATTCAGGAGAAACAGGTTTTGAAAACAAGACCAGTTCCACCGAAGCCACCACAGAACTGAAGGGAGCCAGCGGGGTGGCAGTCCAGTGCCCGTCTCCTCTCCCCGAGCCTTGTGTTCTGGGGTACACCCGTGCTGCTGGGGCCAGGGCTCAGCCCTCCTGAGTGCTGAGTAGTATTTATGGTGTGGATGCATCACAATATACCCACTCACCAGGTAACGGACATTATTATTTGGTAACAGCCAATTTGGGGCAATTATGAATAATGCTGCTTTGAAGGTTTGCATACATCTTTGTGTTTACAGATGTTAGCATTTTTTGTGGAGAGATACTTAAGAGTGGAGTTGACTGAGTATGTGCTTAAATTTACAAGAAACAGAGAAACTGTTTGCCAAAGTGGTGGTACCATTACACGCTCCCATCGGCAAAGTGTGAGTGTCCTGGTTTCTCCACATCCCTGCCAGCCCTTGCTAATGTCAATCTTTTAACATTTTAGCCTGAATTCAGGTTGGTATGTAGCGGTGTGTCATTATCAATTAAATTTACATTTCTCTCATGTCAAACATCTTGTCACGTGTTTAATGTTGTGATGTGTCTGCTAAAATCTTGTGCCATATTTACTAAATTGGTTTACCTTATTATGCTGGAAGAGTTGCTTATGTATTCCAGATATAACTATTTTGTCAGATATATGTTTTGTAAATATTTTCTCACAATCTGTTACTTGCCTTTTCATGTTCTTAATAGTTGACCCATATATTTTTATATATAGGTGTTGTATAAGGATATATAAATATTTTCAATATTTAAGCACTAAAGTAAGAAGTTTGATTTTTTTAAAAAAAACTGACATTTTTCAGTATGTCCTTTACTGATAAAACATATTACTAGGATATATCTGTGTTTATATACAAGATGCGCGCATCTGACAAATACCCGATAAATCTTCCTATTACTTATGTTATTTAACTATATTTTAAAATAAACCAAATGTTTGCACTAATTGGATATTGTGGTCAAAATATCTCAACTATTAATCCCTAAGAGTCATGGCATCAATCCTGAGACTCAATTTCTAGAGATTACAATCACATTTATATAATTTGGTTTCTATTGATAGTGCTCCAAAGAAACTCTAAACAAAACAAAATCTCTGTAAACCATCCAAATCCAACTTTCGTAATGTTATATTTTATGAAAGCTGCAACGTTTTGATTTCCCACTTTGTGTGTCATGTAAAGCTGACAGGCATTTTATAGATATTTTATCTAATCTTAAAAAACAACCAAACTACAAAATAGGCATTACTGTCCCCATTTTAAAGATGAGGAAACTAAGGCTCAGAGAGATGAAGTCAGTTACTCCAGATCACTCTAGAACTAATAAATGACAGAACAGGGATTCAAAAGTAGGTACTTTTATCACTATGTGTTATAGCCTTTTCGAATATGCTTTGATGGAAAATATGCCCAGGACAAATGATGACACTATAATAAGAGAAAGCAGCTTTATAAATTTAAACTATTGCTTTTTTGTTGCTTTTATATTTTAAACTCCTAGAGCCGGATATCATTAATTCTTAGTATCTGTCATTTGATAAATCTCTGAAAACACTGACTACTGATAAGAGAGTTGGTTCAAAGAAAGTGTAACAGCACCAAGGAGTGGGGAACAGGTTGAGTCGGGATGTGGAGACTAGGGGCTCCACTGCAAGGGTGGCAGCTGAGCAGGACCAGAGGTGAGAAAGGAGCGGAGGACGCTCGCTGCTTTTTACCTGTTAAAGCGTGGGTCCGCATAGGCATCTGGAATGTTCAGGACTTCCCCTGTTCTTGCTACTTGACCAGCAATTCCTTTCTCAATTGAAAATCTGCACATATAAAAGACAGGGACAGGGTAATTAAAATAAAGATTGTAAAATAATTTGAAACATTTCACTACTGCCAAATACCAAATGAAAAAGCATGCTGCATTTTAAATGCTTGCATTAACTTTACATTTACATACTCTAAATCCTCTTATTATTATAAAATATGCAAATATAAAGCAGAAAAACATCGCACAGAAATCACTTGGGAACCCTGTTTTAAGATGTACCGTAATTCACGATCTATAAATTGTCCTGAGTCACAAATTGATATTGAAAAATTAACTGGCATTGTCCTGGACTGAGCAGTAATCTTTATGTTTGCAAAGTGCCTTATAATTTACAATATGCTTCAACATAAATTTTCTTAATTAATTCTCACTGTGGTGTGAACTGAGGCTCCTATGCGTTCAGCAACTTGCTGAAATTCCTAAAACTTCAGTAGCACAATCAAAACAAGAATGCATGTCTGCACTGGTTACTTTCTACCACAAACATAACCAAATTCACAGGTCACATCTGGTCTCCAGAGACATACAAGACGATACAGGACTGGAGTTTTAAGGCATTTGCAACACAAATGCTTCATAAAAATAACACAGTTGACAACTTCTGGTATTTTTACTTCTTTAATTTGTTAAATTTAAAAACAGTCAAAACACAAGCATTATTTGAACATAATTATGTTCTGATATCTAGTATCAGCATTTTCTATTATAAATACACTCTCATATTTAGTTTTTCATTACAATATCATCAGCCATGCACTCATTTTGAAATTTAGTTAAGAAAAGATGCCTAAAATCCATAATACCTACATAATTCAATAGCTGAAAAATAACATCCATAATATTACATTTTCAACATAATAGGAGATAATCATTACTGAAATACAGCTCCAGCCTAAGGGTTTCCCCAAGGAAAATTTGAAAGATAACTGATACAAACACTAAAAACTGAACCCAACACTGCATACAATCAAGGTCGTTGTCACCCTGGCTTTCCTGTGCTTTGAACAACAGGAACACAGAAGGCAGAGTGCCCTGAGCAGAGTCCCAGAGCCCACGGCAGGATCCGTGCGTGGTTTCTTGGCGTGAGGGCAGTCTGGCTGGACCCATCCCAGCTCTCTGTGGTTTGTCTTCTCTGGTCAGCGGACGCCGTAATTAGCGGCAGCCCTTACATAAATGGCTGGCATCGGCCAGTCGGCTCGGAGCTCTGGCCAGCCCCCTGCCCCTCACTGTGTTTCCCAGGCTTGTGAACACAGGCACCAGTTATTATCTTCCAAAGGAGATCAACACCAGCACAGTTAGGGAGCACTCGGCTTTCAGCAAGAGAGATGACTTGACCTACATGACTATATCCAGACTGGTTTACTGAGATCTAAAAAAACCAACCAACCTGAAATAGAACAACTAAGAAAAAAATAACTAAATCGTGCCTGAGTCAGAGCTCTGTGAGTGTGGAATGCAGGGTCTATCAGCCTGGGATGCTGGCGCAGGGAGTGCCCAGTGGGGGGCAGTGGGGAGGCCCGGTACCATGGGACCACCGTTTCTGTCCTACCTGGTGACTTCCTTCACGTAACAGAGGCTCGAATGAATAGAAAGGTTTTTTTGTTTTTTTAAATTAAAGCTTATTGGGGTGACAAATGTTACTAAAGTTACATTCTGTCATAAGAAAAGGTGAAAAAGTACCATTTGCGACAACATGGATGGATCTTGAGATTATTTTTGCTAAGCGAAACAGCGAGTCTTAATTAATTAATAAGGAAGAGTGCTTTCCTAAATTGCTGTAACTACCACAACACTTTAGAGCTAAACAAGACCCATAAAACAAAAGGAATGCCAATGTCTAAAAGAAATTCCATTTTTGAATGTTAAGCTTGATTCTCAAGAGTTCTGTGACAGTGCCCCTTGTAGGTGTTCAGACTGTGACACGATGGAGCCACCATGCTTCTACCAGCCGAGCAAACTCCATTCTGTTCATTTAAGCGACAAAAGATGCCATTTATAGAATGAAGAAGACTTCAGTTTCGAGATGCAACAGAAGCGTAGTATGTGATGGACTCAGTCAGCTGCTCAGTTACAGGATAACGTGCTGACATCAGCGAGTCCAGCCGGCCAGCTCCCACCGTGGCCTGGACTGAGACAGCCCAGCTGGCTGGGGAGGCCCGGGCGCCGGAATGTGTAAGCACACCCTGCTCCTAAGCCCAGGAAAACCTGCAGACGCCAGGTGGGCGCACCTTTACCTACCTGGGAGCACTAGTAAGGTTTTCCAACATGATTTCCAAAAGGACCGCCTCCGGAAGACGGCATTTCCAGGAGTGACGCCAAAGCCTCCTAGGCACGGTTTCGCGGGCACTGCAATGTCATTCCCAGAAGTACTACCTTCAGGAGGCGGGTCCTGGTGGGAATGATATCACAGTATGACAAGGACTGTCAGCACACCTGTGAACGGGCACAGAGAGGTGGGTCACAGAACACCTGCACAGCTGCGGGCATGGTGCCCGGGGTCCCCTCCAGCTGACCTGATCTCTTTGGTCTTCTTGAAGATGGGCTTTCCTTCCTTCTCCTCTCCAATATCAAAGAGGTCCGAGTACAGCTCCTTGTTCTTATGGTCCACCTGGAAAAGCGCACAACGGTCTGCGTTCACCAGGTTTTTTGCATATATCTAAAAACAAACCACAACACAAGAGTGAGCCAATGAGAAATTCAAAGTGTACTTCATCAGAAAGAAATATTCATTTCAGCAATTCAATAATTAGGTGGGAAATTAGCATTATAACTAACTAACTAACTAAAGGAATATAGGTACAAAAACTATACATAAGTCACTGCTACTGAACCAACACTGGGAGATGCCATTCACGCCATGATGCTGGATGTTAAAATACAGTTGACCTTTGGGCCGGCTGAGTGGCTCAGTTGGTTAAGAGCTCGCTCAAGAGTTTGAGCTCTGAGCAACAGCGGTTCGAGTCAGCCCGAGCTGAGCAGCCGTGAGCTGCCAACAGGTGGCGGGATGGCTCGGCTAAAAAAAAAAAAAATACAGTTGACCTTTGAACCAACCCCAAAACAGTCGAAAATGACGTATTAACTTTTGATTCCCCCAAAACATAATTATACCAACTGTCCCTGGGTATCTGCAGAGGATGGGTTCCAGGACTCCTTGCAAACACCAAAATCCACGGATGCTCAAGCCCCTAATAAAACGGTACAGAGACCAACGCACACAGTCATCCCTTCGTGTCCACAGACTCCCAGTCACGGATTGATAACAGTACAGATGTTTATTGAAAAAATCTGTGTTTAAGTGGACTCAGAAACTACTGGGAACAGACTTCATCAGGATATGAGATCAAAATAAAAAAGTCAATTTTATGTCTATACATTTTCAATAAAAATCTGAAAATAAAATTAAGAAAACAATTCCATTTATAATAGCATTAAAAATAAAATACTTAGGAGTAACTTTACCGAAATCAGGGCAATAGTTACACTCTGAAAATTATAAAACATTGTTGAAAAAAATTAGGATGACCTAAATAAGTGGAAAAATTCCCCATGTTCACATACTGAAAGAGAGTATTGTTAAGAGTGCTCCCCAAATTGGTCTACCAATTAAACAAAATTCCTATCAGAACCTGAATTCTGAATTCTTTGTATAAATTGACAAACTGATTTCTAAAATTTGTATGGAATTGCAAGTGACCCCAAAACAACCAAAAAATATTGAAAAAGAAGAACAAATTTGGAGGACTCACATCACGCTTCCTGATTTCAAAACTTCCACAAAACGACAGTAATCAAGAGTGTGTCACTGTCTTTAAGATTAAAAGATCTTTTTTTTTTTTAGCTGAGTCATCCTGCCACCTGTTGGCAGCTCAGTGGCAGCTCAGCTCGAGCCAGGAATCGAACCAGCGACCCTGATGCTCAGAGCTCGCGCTCTTGAGTGAGCTCTTAACCAACTGAGCCACTCAGCCGGCTCGTATATTTTTATATAGATATAAAAATTCTAATGACATAGCATTGAGAGTCCAGGAATATAACCTACGTGCCTATGCTCAACTGGTTTTTGACAAGACTATTAAAGGGGAAAGAATAGTCTTGTCAACAAACGGTGCTGGTCAAACTGGGTACCCACACGCAAAGAATGAAGTGGGACCCTTACATCATATATAAAAATTAACTAGCATGGATCAAAACCCTAAATGTAAAAGCTAGAGCTATAAAACTCTTAGAAGAAAATACTATATTCTCGTCATCTCTGATTTGGCAATGGCTTCTCAGATATTACACTCCAAGCATGATGAGCAACAAAAGACAGAAATAAATAACTGGGTTTCATCAAAATAAAACCATTTTGTGCTTCAAAAGATACTATCAATAAAGTAAAAAGACAATCCACATATGCGAGAAACTATATTCCAGTCATGTAGCAGACAAGGGACTTGTATCTAGAATATATGAAGGACTCTTATAACTCAATATAAAGAACAGGGACTCAATTAAAAAGCAGCCAATGGGTCTGAATAGACAGTTCTTCAGAGAAGGCATACATATGGCCAAAAGCACTTGAAAAGATGTTTGAGATCATTAGTCACTAGAGAAACGCCAATAAAAACCACACTGAGGTGGCATTTCACATCCACTATAATGGCAGCATCAAAAAGTCAGATATAACCAGTGTTGGTGAGAATGTGGAGTAATTAGAACCCATGTGCATTGCTGGTGGGAATGAAAAAAGGTGCGGCTGCCTTGGAAACCACTTTGGCTGTTCCTCAAAAATTAAACATATATATATATATATTTATCCTATGATCCAGCATGTCTACGCTTACGTTTATACCTGAAACAACTGTAAACAGGTATTGTACACGAATGTTCAAAGCAGCAGTAGTCACATTAGGCAAAATGTAGAGATAAGCCAAATGTTTATCAGCTGATGAAGAGATAAAAAAAATGTGGTATGTGTATCTATACAACAGGGTATTATTGGGCAATTAAAAGGGAATGAAGTGATGACACAAGACAACATGGAGAAACTTTGAAAACGTTACACTGAGTGAAAGATACAGGCACAAAAGGCCACGTGTGACATGATTCCTTTCATGTGAGATGTCTGGAATAGGTAAGTCCATAGAAGAAGAAAGATTAGTGGCAGTTTAGGACTGGGATGGGGGTGGGTTGGGGCACAAGGAGGTGAAGGGTAAAAATGGGATGTCTTTTTGAGGTAATGAAAATGTTCAAAAATTGACTGTGATGGTTGCCTTTATCTGTGAATATACTAAAACCACTGACTTGAACACTTTAAGTGGATGAGTAGTAGGGTATGTGAATTATATCTCAATAAAGATGTTTTTAAAAAGATAATATTAATACCAGGACTAGTAAGTGTTTCTTATACTCCAGCACAAGCTCTGTCAATACGCATTATATCTTTATAGTTTTATAGTCTTCTTCATATTTTTCATGCTTCACAAATTCCTTAAGTTCTAGCATAACCAAGTAAGCTATTTTTATTGCTCAATCAAGTGTCCTATTTTTTTTCCACATACAACCATCAATATAACTAATTATATAAAGACTGTGTTGGAAGTAACAAGCCTGACTGTTACTCGCTAATCACCCTTAGTAAGCTTTCTGCCTCCACAGACCCTGACCATGTCACACCCCATTCTCGCTGGCCATGAAATCAAAGAGAAACAGGTCAGTGCACACCATGACACCCGGAGATGAGGCAATGCCTCACCAGGATTACTATTGGGTTGTCGGCAAAGTCATGACACATTTTTTCTTTGTTTTTCGTTGCAAAAATGTATCATGACTTTTCCGACAACCCAATATATTTTAGGAAAAGCTACGAAAATGGCAGGCAGAAAGACATCTATCACAATACCCACCAGGGCACGAAAGGCACCCAGCAGGCCTGGCCACAGGCGCGTGCGCGTGCGGGGACACACACACACACACACACACACACACACACACACACACACACACTGCCGAAGCCACCTGGTCAGTGGACTGTCGCCAGAGCCCCAAAGCAGCCACGCGGGGAAACGGGATCAAACCCCACTCTGTCCGGCCATCTGCTCCGCGTGCCTGCTGGTCCTCCAGAAGACAGGGATGAATAGGGCTCAAACTATGGAGGCTTAGCGATCACATCAGCTGGGAATTCTCAACACAGCCTATGTGCAAGGGTATTTTGGAGAATATATAAAGAAACTAAATGTTTTCAAGGTGTATCTCACCACTAAATAATGAAAATGAGATATCTTTCAAAACGTTATTCAAAACTCTCCAAAGTTAATAGAAGTGACCAAAAAAATCAAGGCGATATCTCCAGGTCACTAAGTGCCACCTTTTCACGTATTGGAAACAGCGTGTATCTCTAACACACTGAAATGTCCACCCTACGTCAGGACACGAGCATGCAATGTGACAAACAGATGATGTATTACAGAACTACACGCTTGAAGCCTATGTAACTTTACTAACCACCATCACCCTGATAAACTTTTAATAAAATAAATAAATATAAAAATGAAAAAAAATCATTTTCAAAACAAAAGGCAACTTACCATTATGTGTTCAAGTAGAGAATCTATGGCGACTATGTTATCAAAGTACGTTCTGAAAAAAAAAACATAAAACCTGTAAGGAATCTTGTTTAGAACACAGAACATATTAAACTATGAATATGTTTCCCAGTTATGTCTACATTTAAATAAAAACCATAAAGTTCTATGTCTGTTTGATTTTTGTCCTCTCGTGGAAACAACCAATAATATTATTTTAAAGGGATGAATGAAACTTTATCATTGACTATATTATGAGGGCTCTAATTTCAAAGGATGCATTAAGTAACTATTTTATTGATAAGTACTGACGTAGGACGTTTGTAGCATTTAACTAAAACTATGGAGTATAAATAGGGTTCCCCATATTTAATATTTTCATTAATAACTTTGATCTGAACTAAAAATATTTAAACTTGGCTAAATCTCATTAACATGGTTAAAATATAAATTATCACTGAAAAACTAGAAAGTTAAGATGTAGTTTAACTGTACTCAGAAAGCAATGCAGTTCATTTCAGAAGAAACATGAGAACACAAGTAATACTAAGGACCTTGTGACTTTACATAGTGAAACAGAGGATGAACAGCAAGTAAGTAGTTTGGAGGCATCTGGCACATACATTAAAATGCAAACTTGATAAGCAGATGAACCAACTGGCGTGTATTCTAGGAAATGCACAAAGAAGTGCTCTTAACACAGGCTCTGTTGGCAAGGTGCTGCTTTCAGTTTGGGTGTGTGTGCTTTAGGACTGGACTCCTAATTAGGATGATGTCCAGCAACCAACGATGCCTCTCCTTCACAGGCAAACTGCTCAGCTGGAATGCGCTGAGCCCAGGACATGCTAATTACCCCGGGCACTGAGGAGCACGCTGCCAGGAAGGTGGGAGAGCCCATGGGTTTCCCGCTGCGGAACAGACGCAAAGTCACATGCGGGATTCAGTCGGGCTTTGGAAGATACTCAAACACATTAACAAGGAAAGCCGAACAGCTTCTCCATCTACGTTCACTTCTGTCTCAAAGGGGATCAAAAGCGAGCTCTCAGTTCCGTGTTGGTCTAACTTCACACGGCAGAAAGCGAGCACAGCACCCAGCAGCAGCGGCAGCCGACCAGCCACGGGTGTTAAGCGTGGCCGATGAGTTAAGTGGAAGCGCTACCGGAGTGGGAGGAGAACATGCCCGGGACGCTGCGGCGGCCGGGCAACAACAGGCACATCCTGCGGTCCTTGCAGGCCGTGGCCGTGAAGGTGCCACACCTGGGACAAGGTCAGGGATCAGCAACTAAGTCGATGGGTCAGATATGCAGATCCCCCGTCCAAGCAACACCAGGATGAACCTGGAGTTTCTCAGTGTCTGTCACAGCCTCCACTGCCAGCCCAAGGGAGCATTTCCATGTCAAGCTCCAGGGAAATGGGACATTTTCTGTGAAATGGTTATCTGAGCTATTATACATGGGAAAATTAAAATATTATTATCAACAATAAGTTTTAATTTACTGACATTTGTAGAAAATACCAGAGAGGACTTTGGGGGAAACTCAGACATTTCCTCTCTTTCTCCTGCTGTCAGTTTTCTCCCACAAAAACAGAAGCACTGGTGTCTCTAACGTGGGCTAGTGAGTCTGCTTAGGAAATACATGCCAAGCTGCAAACCAAGGGCGTCACACACGCATCTTCAGTCCTTCACTTAAAGTGCACGTGGAGGGGGCGCAGCTCTACGTCCAGTGTTCTCTCCTGCGGCTGGCAGAGGGAGCTGCTGACCTCAGCAGGTGTGTCACTGTCCCCATCCGGGCTGCACCACTGACCAATGAAGCCACCACATCCTACAAACAGACACTTACTTTGACACATCGAGCAGAAAGTCGTTCAATTCAGTCTGTTTGGCAAGGCCTCTGCATACCTGCCACACAAAATAATGGCTATTAATTAATTAGAAGAGGTTTTTGCTTATTTGAAAAGGAAAATTCCAGAATACTACTTATTTAAGGCATACCACGATCACGTTGTAATGTACTAATGGTATCACTAACAACTCACTTTTATCCAATGCTTACATGCACCAAGCACGTCGCATTTATCACCTCGCTGGACCATCACAAAGCACCGCAGGTTTGGGATTTAATTTTGTAACAGGCGCAGAGAAGTCCTGAACCCACTCAGGTCCCAGGTGCTGGGCGGGGGAGCCCACACTCAGGCCAGGTGGCCCCCCTCCAGAGCCGCTCGTCAAAGCACTTCACGTTCTAGAAACTGTGCCCAGGCACATGTTCCCGATACTCCCCACTGGCTGTCCCGGAAGCTCTCGCCCCTCACCCATCACCCCTCCCATGTAACTGGCCTTGTGCTGTCACATGGCTCCTCCTTAACTCGGGGCTGCTGAAAGGCACGGAACAAAACAGCAACAGAAAGAAGTAGAAGCTACAAAGCACAACTGTGTTGCTATCAGGTTGCTGAACTTTCAGTTTTGTTACCAGGACCACTCTATGCAGTGTGTCACCTTTTAAACTAGGTCATTTTTTCCAAGAGAACCAGGTATCTTCACCTCTTCACCTGAAGATGAATGTGTTCATATACCCTTTAGTTCAGAGATGCTCTCACTCAGGAAAGGGAGTCATGGAAACACCAGTTGGTGCCAGTGGCTCACTGCTCCTGGGCTCTCAGTGGAAATAGGTCCTAATTGGATGCATAGCACTTGCTGTGCACATGATTTACAGTTACTCGTAACTATATAAGAATAATTGTAAGATATTTAAGTCAGAGAGTAAGTACACACAGTGAGTAGATACAATTTTCAGAAATGACGACATGTCTGATCTCAGTGCTTCTGAGCCCGCTGCCCAGGCCCGAGCTGCCCCTAAACAAGTCCTCTTCCCAGAAGCCCCACAGAAACACCCCAAACTCACCTGCACCTGATGAATTGCCACTGACGCCCAGGCGAGGTTTGCTGTTGCCACCTAAAAAGGAAGCACGAAACCAGCTCTTATTCGTCACACGCAGACATGCCGACAGGACTCCAGCAGGAGTGTATGGGGAGAATGCTGAGGTCGCTGCACTTTTGAGGATTTTCACAAACACAAATACGTACAAGGTTTCTCTTTTACATTTCTCCTTTATAACTGAGTATAATGCTCCCTTGTTCCTCTCAATTTTCAATAAAAAGACAGCCTGATTAAGAGAGCTATAGTGCAATGATTTTACCATCAAATAATTGTTTTCAGTTTAACAGGAATACTATTAAGAAGGCCTCTAATGACCGCTCTAAAATGATGAAATATTTCCGAAGCTTGGCAGACAATTTCTCAAGTTACTAGCTATCCTTCTTCTGCTATTACTCATTTAATGGATGTTTCCTGGTGCCTTCTCGGTACCATGCACTGTTCTAGATGCTGAAGACACAGCACCACCACCAACAGAACAGCTCATCATGTGCAGAGAATGGCAAGAAAGAAACTCCGTGAGTCCGTCCCTGGGTGGTGACGGGGATGGAGCAGAGAGGCCCCAGAGGGAGGGTGTACAGGGCGGGAGCTGCTCTTGTCCGCCCAGTACTCAGGAGGCCAGCGCTGAAGACGGCCTTCAAAGACATTCCCGAGGGAGATGCAAGGGCACAGGCCCTGCCTGGGAGCCCAGCAGCCTTGCTCAGGGTGGCGTATGGCTGGAGGGAGGACAGGAGGGGTTGGAGGAGCAGATGTGTCACCCAGGCAAGTGGACAGCGTGCCAGCCCCCGAGGGACCTGGGCATCTACCGGGTGTGACCCAGACAGATCCCTGCAATGCTTGGTTTTAGTAGTAGCAAGCCAATGCCAATTCAGGGAACAGTGAGCAGAACTCACTGTTTCCCAAATGGATTTGATGCCAGAACCTTTATTTGGGACATACTCTAGAAAGATAACATTTTTAAGAAAATGAAAGGACCACCAGAATGTGAGAACACTTCAAAGTCATCTGTTAGTTTATTTTGTTCACATTTTGGCATACTTTTATTTTTATTGTTAAAATGGATTCTTACAAAAAAAAAACAGTCTATATTTCCAGTTTAATCAGTCCCTTCTATGTAACTGCAAAACAAACAAACAAACAAACAAAAAGGTTTTGAAAACCCTTATGATTCACATCAAAACACTGGTAAGCACACTGTGGTTCTAGTGTTCACTCATTTCTTCACTGCACGATGTGAACGAGACCGTCAACGGGCCAGGCCGGACAGACGGCGCTGGCAGCAGGCCAGGCCTCACCTCCTGATGAGTCAGGCAGAAGGTCTCTTTGCCCCAGTAGCGGTACAGCTCCAGGATGCCGACCAGATCGCCAATCGCAGTGACGATTGGCAAACAGAGAACAGACTGGATCCGCGTCCCCGATTCCAGTCCGGTGCCTCTTGGAAATCGTTCATCCTGGAAAAGAAAATGGGGGAAAGATATAAAGTCAGCTAAAGAAATGGAACAATTCAATTATGATTCTTATTCCTATCAGAAATTGCCTAATACTCGTAATCAGTCATAAACAGTCTTTTTCCAGGGCAAACCAGGTGACCACGGCTGCTATAAACCTTGTTTAGGAAAATGTATCTGTAGCAACACAGAACCTATACCCAAATCCTGCTTTGATGTTTATAGAGCAGAATGTAATTAATGAATGAACATACACTAATTTCAAGGAATAAGTGTAATTACAATGGTGAACATTCATTTATTCATCACCTTCTGCTGTGCCAGAACTTTCCTAAAGGGCTTTACAAGTGCAGTGTCACAAACCTGAAGCAACCACCACCCGAAGGAAATTATGTATAAAATGCTTCTCTTCTCTTTTTAAGGTTAGAGTAACACAAAAGTGGATATTACTGATAGTCATTCCAATTGGACCTCAAAGACCTGTATTAAATATCAAGTCACCCAATAATTATCAATTACGTAAGAAATGAAATTGGTTCTTTGATGGTTAGCTAGCTTAACAAAAGCACTCAAAGGGGAATTAGGGAAATTAAAATGAATTAATATGTAAACACCAATTCTATTTATTCAATGTGTGCTGTCTGTACGAAGCTTTTTGTGAATCACAGTTAGTGCAAATTATACTTGTAATTTACAGATCTCTTGAAAGTTTGTATATACAATAGGCCATTTTCAAATGACCATTTATATAGTATCTACTTTGAACACGTGTAAACACTGGATCATACTGACCGGTAACATTGAGTGGGTTTAAGGTGACTAACACTTGATATGATATATTCACATATTGTGGCGTGACTGCCACTGTAGCCATCTTAGCAGCTCAATCACATCACGTAAGTATCTTTTTTCATGGTGGGAATAATGAAAATTTAGTATCTTAGCAAGCTGGTAATTATAATACTGCTGTCTATATTTGTTATACTGTGCAACATTTACTTTTAACCACTTGCTTTTTTTCCTTTCTTTTTTCTTTTGATAAAATAACTCGTTACCTGATTTGTCCAGGTCATATAGATAATTAGAGGCAAAACCAAAATTAAAACCCAGACTCCATGACCCTAGCAATTTATAGAGCAAATCCATGACACCCCGGTACCTGTATACTTGGCGCTGTAAAGGCTAAGCTCACACAGTGACATTTCATCACAGTGCCCACATGTCCCATGGAGGACTGCACTGCACCAAGGGCTCCTTTTTGTCATGTTCCCTGTACCCAGTCCTTCATCAGTACCCTCCACAGCTGAGTTGGGGCTTGCCCACGTATTTGCTCTGGTTGATGAGAGGGTAGGAAATCTGACAAGCAGAGGCCTGAAAACTCGCATGTTTTCACTTCTTCTCTAGGACCCCTGCCACCATCGTAAGAGCACACCAGGCGTCCCTTACTGGAGAGGGCGGCGGTGACACACTCTTGGAGAGCTGGGGCCATCTGAGAGCAGCCTGCCCCTAAGTGGTGGCCAGTTTATCTCAGATGTGTAAGAAAGCCCAGCCAAATCTCAGCGGAGTGGCCTAGTCCACAGGCTCATGAAAATAGCAAACGGCTGTGTGACATAAAACATCACTAAATTTTGGGGAAGTCTGTCACACGGCAGTAGTAACTCATTCATACATATCCTGTTAGAATGTGAAACACACACAGTAATCATTTAGTTTGCATGAATATAAACACACATTTTAATGCTTAACTGTACTGGCAAGTGTTGAAACAAAAACTACTCAAATCCACCGCTTGGTATATAAGACAAGGTTCTCTGAGTGCAAAGAATGTGTTTACGGATTCATTTGTTGACATGTATCTTGCTTTAATGCTTTAATAGAATGGTTTCAATTGTAACATCAAAAGGACACATCATCTATCTTAAGTAAACCCTTCAGATTATAAATGGCACAGAGAGGAAAGAGAAAGCCATATACCCCAAGGATGTCTTCCACTAGCAACGTTTTCCGAGACTTGGCCACGTAGGCGGAGGTGGTGGTGCCCTGGGCGATGGGCCCCACGGGGATGAGCCGGGGTTTCCCTTCCTTGATTCCAGGGGGAGTGAACACGCACAGGCTCTGGCAAAAGAAAGGAGCAGGCTTTACAGACCTCCCTGCACAGTGAGACCCCTCGAGAGTGCTTAGGAGTCACGAGCCATCCAGGAGCCGAAGGAGACACCAGAGGAGGGGGCTTTGTGGCAGTCACACTGGAGCGTGTGAGCTGCGATTCTCTCGGATTTCAGACGCACACAAGGTACACATTACACAGAGGGCTCGAGTGAGTGTCTATGTGCAGAAAAATAGCCTCCTATTTTGATACACAGCAAATAAGATAGAAAAAAAGTAAGGCATCCTGGGGCCCAAGCTGCTGTAACAAAAGAGGCAGGCAGACACGGGGCCCGACCTCCCTAAGGCTGGCTCGCGCATCTGCAGGTGGCATCAGTAACGCTAAGTCAGTGATTTGGTTATAGTTTTCATTTTCATTGAAAATGCTTATTTCTCAGAACATTATTTCTTTTTTTAAGACTCGGTCACTCCATTCCTTACACTGGCCTGCCTGTAAAATTACAGAATACGTGCTTCATAGAAACCTCACTCTTCTCTGCAAAACATTTTGGCCAAGTCTGAGTGTATCTTCCCTTTCTGCTGACGGGGTGGGAGGGTCAAGTTCTGACATTATTTTAAAATAAATGTTTTTACAAAGATGATCAGTTATTTTGACAAAATCAAATTATATATTTAAATAAATATCTACTAAATAAGGACTGCTAATCGAAACCAATCATCTAGGGATGGGGGGATTATACTCATAATTATCTACTCAATCTGCCAATCGCCGAGGCTCGGGCACATTCTCCCGACACCTGCGCCATAAATTGCGTTGCTGGAACTTACAGGGTGAGGCCCTTTTGAAGCAAAAAGCATCAGTCGATCCTCGTGAGCTAAACATGTTTCTATTAAGACCTGCCATTTCTGAGCTAGTTCTAGGTGAAGACAGTGAGTTAGGTGTATTTATTAAGTTATTAGACAAGTAGTTTTCAAGCTCTGTAATGTCCAAGAACGTGTTCCTGAAATAACATCTTATTTATCATCACAAGAGAGTGAACCCTATGCACACCGGCTCCCCTTCCCAACAGGGATGGGGGGAAGGACAGCAGTGCTGGCGGGAGGCACCTGGCTGCTTTGAATAAACTGTCATTGTTTAAAGAGTAAGAGCCAAGTGCAAATCATTTTTCATTCACAAGTATATCAGTTAGCACTGTGCCTAAGTAGCATTTGCTATTAAGTACAAGGCTTGTGAAACATATATTTTACATGTTTCCTTTAGAAGAATTAAATTTAAAATGTTTAAATACAAGGTATACACTTTAAAAAGATTTCACAAATTTAAACATAAGATGACAGGTGACAATTTCACCTTATTTATTTTTAAAGAGGCCAGCAATCAGAACCCGTTTTTAAAGTGACTGAAGCACCAATGTTACCTACGGCACAGAGGAAGTAACCTCCATTAGATTTAGTGTCTATCACTGTGCAGTACAAGTCAGTGTGTTAAGACTTAAAGGAGCAGAAAAATGACTCAAGAACAGGAAAAGAGATGACTGCAAGACCAGAAATTTAAAGCATATGGTATATTTAGCCCGAAGGAAACCAGAATTCACAATGATTTTCTCGAACTCTGAGAAAGTTACTCCTTTCTCTACCGAAGGCAGAACTGAGGAAATGAACTGAAACTGACCTGAGTGCACAGAAAACTTACAGAAGCCTTCCCGTGATGGCAATAGGAAGGAGGTAAACTCTGGACAAGCTCCCAACAGCAGCTTTTTTATTTTTGTATTACAGTTGTCGACTTTGTTGTTTGAAGATACACGACACATATCTTTTTTGGATGACTTTGCTATATATACGCATTAAGGTTGGGTTTAATAACATCCTCATGTTATACCTACATCGTAATTCAATACTGATTGAAGACCTTGTACATTCCTATATTAGATCATTTATTTAATATATAAAACATTTATTGTCTCTTTAAGGTTTCCATGAGAGTCACAAGAAACAGATAAGCAAATACTAGACCTGGAGTATACGGAAAACTACTCTATGTATTAGGCTTGCTGAAGATAAATGGTTTACAAATCTTTCAATTACTTCACTGAATCTGAAAAACTTCTCTTTGTGGATAAAGAACTGTCAAAAATTAAGCAATTCTTTACAGTGGGGGCTTTATACTTGTGTTACTAATCAGCTCTTGGATTTTTATCGTATTTATCAAATAGAAACGCCCTGGATGAGAGCTGGGGCCAGGAGCTAAGCAACATCGGATGACGCCATGCTGTCACAGGAAGGCAGAGCTCAGGCAGGAGGGATGGGGGCCGGTGTGTGGCACCTGTCCCCTGGTATTTTCCCAGCCTCACTTTCTCTCCACTGCATCAGTGGTCTCCTACATTTCGGGGGACTTAGGGCTGTTTTTTTTCCTCCATAAAATTCACGCGTGTAAAAGCTGCCTTCGTACCACCCACTGCTGACCGAAGCCCAGGCTCTGGTTTAAACTGTGTGGTCTTTATGGTCTTTGTAGCTGAATGGAGTGAGAGGCAGTTACCATCACAGAAAGGAAAAGTCAATAACAAAACTAAATTAGAGGCTGAATTTCACACATCTTCAAGGATGGGGGCAAGTTCATTCAACCTACCTTTATGCAGTCCTCAGAAATAATCAAATAGTTGTGTATTGAACAGTCCTCTTTCCCCCGTTAGAACTGACACCTTCATCCTACACGAAACCCCCAAGTACACCTGACCCTGTTTCTGAACTCCCAACTTGGTGCCCTTTGGGTGGTTTTTCCACCACTCTATTTTAATTACTGTGACAGTTCACTTTGCGATCTGGCCAGGCAAGTCTTGCTTTGGTTCTCATTGTTCCAAAATAATCATAATGTACTTTATAAGACGGATCTTGCGTTTTCCATTGGTGTAGGGCCTGCATTACCGCATTAACAAATGATGGGTGCAAGTAAGTTCCAAAGAAGCTTACAAAGGAAATATGGACTTTATTTTTTCAAACTCAATCCTTATGATTTTTGACATAAGGATTTCACTGGGACGTTCAGATTAATAAGACAAAAAATATTATTCTCACTATTTTCATAGGAGAATGAAAGCTGCTCCTCACAAGCATCATTGCAGAATATTTTAGAACACATTAATGATGTCCTACATCCATTTACAGTATCTAATTTGCCTATAAAATCCAGTGTTGAATGGAATCTCTAAACTTAATTCCTGCTCTAATGTTTTATAAATCATGAGCACCAACGATTTTCAGAGGCTAGAGATAAAAAACTACAATAGGCAACTAGGAAAAGGTTCGAAGTGTCAAACCTCGATCACCTCCACCCTTCCCAGGAGCAGCCAGCTGCACGCAGGGCACGCACTTGACAATGACGGCCATGCACTTTATCCCTCTCCGAGAGCCCTGCCCGTACACCTCCAATGGCATCAGGGCGACTGGCCAAGGGGCTGGGAATCAACCCAGAGGGCACGGGTGCTGAGGAATGAACCAGCTTTTCAATTTTTCAAAGAAATTCATGTGAACTAGCCAATATTTGTAATAACAGAAAATTTTCATACATAGATGAAAAGTTAGATAATTTCGACTCAAGAAGATTGGTTACAATAGCTTGGCTCAATGAAGGAAAAACAAAGCACTACAAATTACAAAGAAGCAAATTTGGAAAAATAGATTTGGTGGAAAATGAACCAGAGGCTAGACTACCGCAACTTATTTTTAAAAACCTGATTTTTTGATGACATGGGAACATCTGATTCATCGCCATCAACTAACCAGATGATTCCACTTCAGCTAGTGAACACCTGTTCTCCTCTTTCCATATACAATTCAAAGATCACTTTACTCTGACAGTTCATTTTTATATTAAGCCTGCAAACCACAACTGATCAATTTTTAGAAACACTTTTTTAAGAAGAAAGCATACTTCAGCTGACAGTTTTCTTCCAAGACACTAGATGGCATTGGACAGTAAGTGCACTTAGCTCTGTGCGCCTGGCACAACACCAGGCCCACACCCACCTGGAGCCTGAATGAAGTATAAAAACTGTGTTCACACAGTTCTAAGAAATAAACCTGCTAAAGTTTATCGTGCAATTGAAAAAAGTTACACAATTACCATCATACAATTGGCTCTAAAGTGGCTTCCAAAACCAATATATTAAAAGAAATGTAGGAGGTTAATTTATGAATTAAAAGTTTTAAATATAATTAGAGTTCACAGGTTTTCAGCTTTTAAAAACAACTCTTACAGATAACACAAGAAAACTGCTATGATAATATTATAAAATGAATTACCTATCAGTTGGACTTTGTGGCTAGGTATGAGAGAGAAAAACTGTAAAAACATTAAAAATTGAGTTAGGCAAAATCTGAGTCATGGAAAAACGAGCTCTGTCCAGCAAACATTTCTAGAGTACCTGGTACATGTTATGTGTCAGACGCTGTTACGGGCCAGCACACAAAAATACCTGCTTCCTTGCCTAGCTCCAGATTTCTCAGAAATTGCTGCTGCTTCCAAAAAAAGGCCTTTCTTTTCCCATCTCACCTACTAAGAGAGAGGTCGCCCAAGCCCCACTCATCCCAACTGTTCCTAACGGGATCCACTCGCAGCGCCCCCATCACATCCAGGATCCCAGAACACCCTGCGTTCCTCCCTGTTCGCTAAGACCACGTGTTATAATTAACTGGGTTTCTCAACTTCCCCTGCTGGTTGTTCAGGAATGGTTTTTTATTTTATCTTTGAATGCTCCACAATTTAGCAGTTTTTGGTGAACAGCAGGAGTTTAAAATGGTTTGTTGAATGAATGACATTCATGACATAACATTTAAGCAATGGAGGTTAAATTAAGTTTTACAGTTTAAGTTTTGTCGAAGTCACAAAGAGGTGAATTGGAACTCACCAATCCCAACTCCAGAGTCAAACACCTCTGACAATCTAAGCTGCTCACTGGAGCTTTCCTTCCATCCACGCCCTGAAGCCGTGCAGACAGCACAGGCACTCTCTCCTGGAGGGCTGCGCCAGTGGCGCCTGAACAGAAAGGGGCAGGGGCCCGATCCGGCTCACCGGACCCCAGGCCAGCCCCTGCCTGCGCGAGGCTGGTGTGCAAGGGCAGGCTGGCGAGTGAAGGTCCTACCGGTTTTAGAAAAGCCTATTTTAACGCCGTTTCCAAGTTCTTCCATTTACTGGTCTAAGGTTTTCTATCATCATTTGCATTAAACGGAGCAATTTATAATTTCGTCGGAAACTGTCCATTTTATCTGGATTTTCACTTTTATGAGTACAAGCGTCCTCTCACAATCTGTCATTTTCACTATATCCACTGTTTCACTAACTTTTTAATTATTAAACACAGGTAACTGTGTTTCTCTTTTTTTGTTAATTAGGTTAGCAAATGGCTTATCTGTGAATTCCTTAGGTTTCCTCTTTCATGTAGATTTTCTTTTCCTATCTCCATAGGTTAAACTGGTAAATCCCACAGGACAGGGGTTTTAATTTACTCCAGTGGCTCTGGGACCTGGTATCAGGTGATAGTACCCCATAAAAACATGTCTAAGTAATAAATTCACTTATTTTTTGTTGTCTTCTTAATGTTTCAAACACATATATAAACTATTCAGGACTTTAAGGATGTGAGTTTTCCACTGTGAATAACTTTGTCCAGAGCTTTGGCAATATTGTAATTCATTTTCATAAACACTGTTCTCTAAATATTTCATTAACTGTATTTTTTTTCTTTGTCCAAAGAATTACTTGGCACACTGTTCATGTTTAATTTCCAAGATTTAATTCCCTTGTTATTAGCCATTACAGGGATCTGAATTCTTAAAGGGGGTTAAATGTATCAAAGTAGGATATAACCTAAAGAAGAAAGAGAAACCCAAGTTGGTAAATCCTAAAATAATATACTGGGTTAAATATATAAATTTTTTGAAAAAATTAATGATATCACTAACATGCTCTAAATTATATTTTTGATCTGTCAGTACCTAAAAATGCTACAATTCATTTTCTTTGGCATGACTGTTTTGCATTATAAATTTCAATGTACCAAATAGTTACTATATAAACTTCCTAACAGCTCTACCCTTCTTTGTAGACTAAGCCCTTCACAAATCAAGTGACCTTTTTTTTTTCCTTTTCCAATTTAATGCTTTGATTCCTTAAATTCAACTGTGCTATTGATTTTGTGATACTCACTCCTGTAGTCTGCATTTTTCTGGAATAGGTTTGCTGTGTCCAAAACTCCCGTTTTATTTTCAATCTTTCCTAGTTTAATTCTGTGTGCCTCTATAAAAGTAGAAGAAAGCGGTGGGGTTTTTAACCTGATTTAAGATTTGTTTTTCCTTCTATTTTTTTCATTTTTTTTATTAGTTTCAGACGTATAAAGCAACATAACAGATATTTACACCAGCCCCTCCTCTTCCCCAGGTCCAACCATGTTGTTGCAAATTTTACAGACATTACCCTTAGTAATATTTTGACTGGTACATCCCCTCGGGCAAGGGAAGCAAAAGAAACAAAATAAACAAATGGGACTACATAAAACTAGTAAATTTTTTCACAGCAAAGGAAATGATCAATAAAACAAAAAGACATCCTGGTGAATGGGAATTTTTTTCTTTTAATAGCTGGACTATAGTCTACTTGTCATATTGTGACATATTTTCATAATGAGTTTCACAATCAGATTTTATTTTATTTTTAGTGCGTTAGTACTAGTTTGCTTTCTCTCTTCTTAACTTTCTGCATTATCTTTCAATTTTCCCTCTTTGATAATGTTAACGGCAGTTTTTAATTCTACTAGTGGAACTTCTGATATATTTCAATATTATTTAAAAATACATTTCTCAATACATTAATTTCAGAAAATTGATTACTTCTATTCATCTCAATCATAAAAAAAGAAATTAATACTTTCAGAAGAATTTTATAATTCCTTCCATCTCTATCTTAATCCTTGGTATTTGTTGATCTAGACTAAAAATTTTATCTCAGTCTATTTAGGTTGCATTATTATAATTGTCACTAGAGCACCTACATTTTGTTTTGAAAGTGAGTTATTTAAGAAAAGCTTTCTAACTATAATTCAAAATCCAGAGGCAACTTTAAAAAACATTGACAAATATCTATAATTTGCTAACTTTCATGTACAAAGGAAAAATTGTAAGAAAATATTCATGTATTTGCTCATTTGTGCAAAATAATTGTTTTATTTAATACAGTTAGCTTACATTTTAGAAGTATGTCAACATCTGCTGCAAGCAATATGGCAGATTTAGGTAATTTGACACTCCTGGAAAAAACAATGTTAAAATTATTTAAAGGCTGGATAAAGTATATTTTGTAAGTCTTTATAACGCATTGCTGGGCTGAGAAGAATGGAAGGAACCCACAGAACTCTAAACGTGAGTAAATAAAGGAACCCTGGGAGGTAAGAAACGTCAAACTGTTTTTTTCTTGAGGATCAACCAAAGCCTGGGTCTACTCACCCTCCCTCTGGAAAGCCACATGGTGAACAGGAGACAAGAGATTAAACGTGGGTCCTCTCTACGTGTGTGTGGGGGGAGGGGTGTCTAACAGAAGACCCCTGCCCAGGTCCGAACCAGCCAAGGGCTGCACTGTCACGGGAGGCTGACGGGTAAATGCGCTTACAGCTGCGAGGACCTTACAAGGAAACCGAATTATCTGGAATTTACTGCCAGAGGGAGAATGAAAATCTCCTGAGAAACCGTAACTGTGTAGCGTGCAGATTTGAGGCTTGTGTCTAAACCACTGTGTAGTTAAAAAAAACTCACTTAGATAATTTAATTAAAATAATATTGGATTGGTAGTGCCTTAGATGATGGGCAAAAACAAACACATATCCTATCTCTAGGAGAGGAACTTCAACACAAGCCTTAAGAATATCCATTTAGGGCCGGCCCAGTGGCGCGATGGTTGGGAACTGGCTTGGGACCCCAAGCCAGAGGGCCCCGGTTCGGATCCCACATATGAGGGCCAGTGACACTGCCCTCCACAGCTGGGATGCTGAACAGTGGCTTGACCTGGAGCTGGGCTGCCGTGAGTCACCGGCCACGGCTAGACTGCAGCCCCTGTGTTAGTGGGTTGCCATGGGCTACCGTGTGTAGCCAGCAGCCAGCGTGAGCGGCCAGCAGCCGCTGTGAGCGGCCGTCCAGAAGCCGGCGACTGATCTGCCTCTCCCGGGAAAAGCGCGATGATGGTGCCAACTTGGGCCAGTGAAGCGACGTCCTCCACAACTAGACTGAAGAACAAAACGACAGCAACTTGTCTGTTCCCCTTCCCCCAATTCCCCAGCACTGTTCCCATCCCCCCAATTCCCCAATAAAAAAATCTCAAAAAAAAAGGAATATTCATTTAAAGAGTCCAAGGAATAACTTGATTCACAGTTAAAAAAAGAGAAAGACAAACATAAAACACATGAGCAATAATTCACCATCTACGAAAGAAGACGGAATGAAAGCCAAGGAACTGTCAATTCAGAGAGAATACAAAATAATGTGAAAGGGGTATAGTTCATGCATTTCAAGAAATAAAGGATAAGCTTGATAATTCCTGGGAATAACAAAATTATAATGAAGGACTCAGACAAATTGAAAACAACCAAAAAGTAACTATATTATAGTCAGTACACAGAGAGATAATGCATCAACCCGAATTCTCCATCCAGCAAAAATATCTTTAAAGACAGTGGTGAAATAAAGACATGCAGACAGACAACAGCAGGTTCCCCTCCCCATCACAGGCTCTCGTCCAGGGAAAGCCTGCAGGACCCAGGAAAAGGTGCGGGAAGAAATCGCGCGCAGAGGAAGCGGCAGCGACGCAGCCACGTGAGAACACGGCAGTGAACTTCCGACCCCAGGCACCGCGTGTCTTCCTCCCACTCACAGAAACCCGGCCGAGGAAACAGGAAGGGCCTCGCTACCCGTGGGGAACACACCCACAGAAAACAGAGTCCGCCAAACACAGTGATCCCCCGAGACTTTCCTCCCAGGGCACAAGTCTGCGCCTTCATGAAGCTGCGTTCTAGCGGGAAAGCCACGTAAGCCAATGATCACACAGGTCACAGCAGACGCAGCTGAATCCTGTGAGGCGAGTGTGTGACACTAAGAGGCATAACACAGTGGGTGTGACAAGGCCAGAACAAGCTAGGATTGTGCTGCGTGCCCTGCTGTTCCCAGCGACATGCTGCTGCATGGGAAGAAAGGAGGAACAAGGACAGTGACCCGAGAGAGCCGCGTGGAGTAAACCAACTGACCACCGGCGTCTAGACTAAGGAGCCAGACGAGAGAGCCTGCGAGGGCATGATGTCATCCCCTCTACAAAGTGACAAACGTGGCTGGTGAGTAAAAGTGAGGAAATTCGGATTTATAGACATAACATTAGCGTTCAGACATGGAGATGCAGAGCTTTTTCTAAATCCTATGTTAGAGGCAGCTACTCCACCGCGGTCGATGTGTCAAGTCTGCAAACTAAACCACCACAGCTGGTGACAGGTGGGGGCGGGATCTAAAGGAGCTCTGAGGGCCCCGCCCTTCTTGGCCCCTCCTCTCCGCCTCCCCGCCCCAGCCCCGTTCCCACCTCTGCAGACGAGGTCTCCCTGCTGTGCTTCACGCAGAGCAGAAGAGGCACAGCCACAGTTTCAGGGTTCACATCACTTCTTTGCAGGTAAACAGCCACCACCACTGAGCCCAAGGGCCAGGTTTCAGCAGACAGTCTGCGTGGTCTCAGTTTGGGTCACAGATGACTGTGACTGAAGGGAAGGTGACAATGGCTACAGACAGGGCAGCCGTGGATCTCAGGAAAGGAGTGAGGAGGGGGGGCGCTCACTACCGCACTGAGCTAGTACACACAGCGGTAAACCCCAAAAATACATGCGCAGCATGTGAGAATTTTCTAAAAGGAATTCTTACTTTAAAAATCGCCCCTCTCTTGCAAAAAAAAAAAAAAAATCCCCAAATGTGAGAAATAAATGTTTAGGATGAACAGAAAGTAGTGAGATCTATTTGTTACTTTAGCAGCTTAGCCATTTAAAAATACTACCAGCGTGTGAAGCATCAAGTATTTAGAAGTAACAGTAATATCTGAATAGTTCAATTTAATGAACACTCTTATCTGACCGTTTATGTGAAAGGCACTGGAGGAGAGATGTGGGGTGAACACAAAACTGAGTCAGGAATGGGCGGCGCCCCAAAGAGCTTCAATCCTGTGACAAATGGTGACCACACAGGGCAGATGAGGCCTGTGCGAATGAAGAGGGTCCCTTAGGCGTCAGGAATCCAGCGAACGAGTGTTCTCTGTGCAGCCTGCTCCAGGCTCTGCGCTGCTGTTACTCAGGAGTACTATTAAACATCTCAGAATGCTCTAGTCCTACTATCACATTTTATGTGATGTAAACAGTACACATTTTGTTTAGTCATGAACACATCACACTGAAAAACATACATCCTAAATCTCACATAACAGTAACACATAAGAAATAGACAGTCAGAGTTTGCCAAGTACATTTATCACTGAGTTTTATATATTTAAACTATGGAGATGAGCATGACTGGCTGAGAATATCGTTTTAAATATATGTGTATGTGTTTTCAATACCATAACACAAATCCAATGCCAGTAACTGAACGTCTAGAAACTCCTCTCAAAGTGCCTATTCACACTGCAGCTGACAGTGGTCGGGACTTTACGTTAGGCCAGAAACACAGGTCCAGCCCGACCCAGGGGCCTGGGACCTGCACAGCCGAGGAGCCCCCACGGCCACCGCAGCCCAAGGGTCTGCACGCTCAGTAACTCTGTCCCAGCATTTTGAGTTATCTTTTAAAATCTAGTAAATCACATAAAAATGCTAAACACCTGAAGCTGAGCTGATGTTGTATAATATTATATGTCAACTATAATTGAATATATATATAGTCACGGGACGTGGAGTATAGTGTGGGAGTGGAGTCAAGGGAATTGTAATAGATATGTATGATATGGGGGGGAGTGGAGTGGTGGATTGGGGGAGGGGGCTGTCACTTTGAGGGGTAAAAAGTATAACTATTGCACTGTGTTGTACAGCTGAAACTAGTTTTTAAAAATGTGTATTTCACAAGAAAAAATGCTAAGCTTATATTCTCATTTTGTTCTACTGCAGATTGTGTGCAGGAAGGGCAGACTGTCCACAGCACCCAGACCACGAAGATGAAATAACTTCTGCACAAAACCTTAAGTCAAGAAATGCCATTTATAAGAGAGGATACCACCAACCAACACCCAAACAATCAATAAATTATAAGGTTTTATGCCTAAATGTTGTCATGATAAAAAGTCACATATAGAAACAAATTACAAAATGAGTTTAAAGCACTTAATTACAATATGTCTATTATGTTGTTTGTAACATAAGAGTTTATCTTTTTAAAAAAAGCTTATGGCACATTCTTAACTAGAGCACCAAAATCTAAATTTAGATACTTACATTATTGCACTCTCCAAGGAAATACAGTGCAAATCCGTCAGCTTTTGTGGCTGCCAAAGTAACAAAAGGGAAGAAACTAATCTCAATAGAGGAACACAACACTGTGAATTCTCTAAGTCAGACCTCGGATCTGAGTCTGCTGAGTGGGTCCGTTAACATAATTAATGGTCGTGCAGTAAACTGGACAAAATAATTTATGGCTTTTCTCAATTGCATAATTAGAGGATTTCCATTTTCTTTCCATCAGCTATTGCAAATTTTAAGATGTGACATCCTCAGATGCATATAGCAGTCAGTGTATATGGAATAGTCGTCAAACTTTAAAATTGGAATTATTGTAAAGAGTTTCAAAATTTGCAAATTGAATTTAGTTTTTAAAGTATTAAAAATGCCAGAAGTGATATTCATAATACTGAATAATCGATAGAAGCATCAACCAAAAATAACGCGTGTGTATCGACACATCATCACTGACGAGAACATGGTTTACCTTTTCTAACTGCTTCGGGGTCGTCTGACGGTGACGACCGTGGTGCTGGCACAGTTAATTAAGTCTTAGAGGATCGGCCTGCGTTTAACCCCCCACGTGCACAACTCCTGTGACCTGTGTCTGTAGGTGAGACCCTCGACCTGTGTTTGCCACAGTGTCCTCATCAGTAACATGGTGAGAACAGTACATAAAGTTGTCATCTCCCCAAATAAATGTAAAATGCTTCTTCCTTAACAATTAATGATTTCTTGTATAAAGATGTCATTTAGTTCAGTTAAAACTATACTTTCCAAAGGAAACTAGGCTTTCATTAGCAGGTATAGTACATTCCATTTAAACATCAGGCAGAAACTTTTCTTGGATAATTTAGAAAATCTTAGGTTTACATCATTCTGCGAGTTTCATAATAAAATATCTTCACTTTAAACTTAGCCCAAGAATAGAAGTAAATAACATACATTTGCTTCTTAGCAGGCACATTATTTCTGCCACTTTCTTCAATGAAATAGAAGCAACTTTGGTTCAATTTTCCTACTCCGAGGAACAAACATGTCTCTTACCTATTTTAATGATGCTACTCAACTCATAGAGGAGTAGCTGGTTGTCTCCTCCAGTATCCAGCCGCTGTTCTATGTAGCTGTTTAGCTCATACACAACTCCCTGCATGTTGGTATCTTGGTACTTAGAATAAAAATTAAAAAAAGAAGAAAAAGAAAGGACATAAGTAAATGTAATAAAACAAAAACTCCTTAGTTTATAAAACATACTATTAACATATAGGATTTTATATAGCTATTCATTATGTTTTTAGAGAGCATGATTTAATATTACATTCCACTACAGGAGTGCAAATTAAAATTGTGACTTAGAATTATCTACAGCCTCCATGTGTGCTTATTAATATTAATATATCAAACATTACAAACTACAACCTTGTTTCTGAAGCTTTATATATAATGTATCAGGCAAACATGGTCAGTAAAAAACAACGCAAAAGTTTTCTAACTGAATGAAACATTGTAAGATGCTGGAAAAGTCGCCCTTACGCAGTGCCCCGGGTGAAACCGGGTTCATTACCATCCCCTGCTTTCCATCCATGTGACCACCACCCTCATCTTATGTCAACTCTGCCACTAGCATGGGGGCAAGCGGCTGGGGCCATAGCCACTGTCGCCACAGCAAGTCTCCAGCACTGGGCTCCATCAAGGAACCAGGGACAAGGGCAGGTGGCAGCTGGAGCTAAGTGGGAACCACCCGAGCACAGCCAGCACCGTCTTCTCTAGAAGGGCTGGGAACCGGTCTCTAACATGGGCCTCCCTGGCCTCCAGCTAAGGCCCTTCTCCAAACAACAGCTGTGCAACTTAAAAAATAAAGTCAACCTCTGTCACTCCCTGGATGACAGGACTCCTGGGCTCCCGCTGCACCTACAAACTGCTCACAGGATGGCCTCCTACATCCCACAAAACGTGGGCATTTTATGCCTCGGAAACTGTCTCAAGCCAGCTTCATCTTTCTGATCGCTCAGATCTTTCGCTCCTGAAGGTCTATGGCTTCTGTTATTCTCGATAAACACACATGGAATGAACATGTCAGTGAAAGAATGGATGCAGCAGTCAACCACACCCGAGCACGCGCCGGCCCCCGGCAACCTCACACACAGGCGCTCTGAGACACAGAGGATAGAGAGTGACCAAAGGTGAGTCCTGGTCCTCGAAAAACCGACATTCCAGCTGGAAGAGATGAGACAAGGAAACCACTGTCATCGAAAGAAGGCGGCAGGCGCTATGCAGAAAGAGGGGTGGGATGGCTGACAGCCACAGGGCTACTCCTCAACAGGACCAGGGAGGAAGGCTTGGGGACACGGGACACGGCAGACTCCAGTGGGGCCTGACACTTTATGATGTCTGTGGGCCGAGCCTCCCTGTCCTTATAGGGACTGCTTACACCCACCGTCTCTCTGCTTCTGACCTAGAAACAGGCTCAGGTGCAGGCCGGCCAGAAAGTGTGGGACGGGGGCGGTTTGCAGGGAGGGACACACACACCAGCGAGCAGGCCCTGGAAAGCAGTGGGAACGGGTCTCACGGGTGTTCAAACAGGGGAGAAGAAAGCTGTTGCTGCATGGAGGCACCACTGTGAGATGGGGCACCAGGCAGACACTGGGTTCAGGGTGGGGGTGGCTGAAGTGCGTCCCCAAGCGGCTGACGCTCAGGGCTCCCGGGCGGGGTGTATTCCAGGCCTGGCTGGCTGGCTGCACAGTGGCTTTACTCCTAGGGCCTGTCTGCCCTTCCCCTGGCCGTGACCTAGGACAGTCCTCCACCATGGCCCTGAGAAACGCACTCCCCAGGCCTGCGGGAGTGGCTCTGTGGTGTTTGCAGATCACCCACAAGGGCTGCTCTCCCTCAGGTTTTCCTGAATTCACTGACAAGATGTGACCTGGCGTGGCAGGGTATGAGTGACAACACGTAAAATCCGGAGACAAGGTGGGTGCGGTCAGCATGTGGGCTGCGGTCAGACCGCTCTGGCCAGCGGAGACCATGAGCACCGGCTGCCTGACCGCAGGCCCTGGGAATGACACAGGGCAGCCCACCACCTCCTCAGGGAAGCTCTGGGTCAAGTGACACAAATCTGCCTTGGTCACCACAACAGGCAGTCAGAGTGCCCAACGAATTCCAGGTGAGCCAGTTCACAGGCCTGGAGCCCAAGTCCCCGGAAGAAGGGTCCCAGCCCATAGCCAGAACGTCACCCTGCAGACCTGTCATGGTCCCGAGGCCGGTGGCACCTGGCTGGGCAGCTGCACTGGGGGCAGGGAAATTGCCAGGCTTGGCAGGGCCTGCCGGACCTCGGCTCAGCCGACACCGCTCTGTGAGACCCAAAACCACGGTGCTGTGCCCGTCCGACGGGCTGTGGGCACCAGGGGAGCAGCGGGGCTTTAGCTCGGGCCTGCCTCAGAACAGGCCCCGGGAGGTTCTGAAACAGCCTGTGCTACACGCAGTTTCACGTGCGTTTGGAGTAGATATTCTCAAGAACTGGCAGAAGCCCCACACTGGAGGGTCTCCCCTTGGGAAAGCAGTGGCAAGTGAGACTTACAGAAATCTGGGGACCAGCTCCCCAAGTACAGAGAACAACTGAAACAGGCTAATGAACAGGACCCCAGAGCACGGAAACAGAAACCTACCAGGCAGCTCTCACACTCCATCACAAACTCTGAGCTTCCTGACGCGGCCCCAGGGCTGCCACCTGCCCTGGCCAGCCCCGCATCGCGTCCTGCGGGCAGGTTCTGAGGCGCAGGTGCTCTGCTGTCACCCTGGCTGTCCTCACACACCTGAGTCAGCCTACCCCTCCCTTCAACGCGGCTCCTGCATGCTTAGCTGGCCCCCCACCCGTGGAGTAGCCTTGGCCTCCTCACCAAGTTTTGTGACATTACTGTTAAAGTTTTATCTTGTTAATAGTTATAACGTCCCAGTTATTTGCTAGCTCCAGATATTGTCCAAGTCCACTTCGTACGCAGATACCAGTATGACAGTGAAAATTTACTTAAAAGTCATGAACACTTGAAATTCCGATGCCTACAGAACATGACAGCAGCGGATGGGGTCACAGGAGCTTACGCTGCTTATCATCCTTAAACCAGGTCCTCGCTGAGATACTGTCAGATTTGAAGACTCCAAAAAAATTGCTAGACTCCTAAACTGAGCCACACAGAAGCCATCATGCCCAAAAATCTAACGCTAGATATTTATTTTTCATGAACCAGTCCATTCTTCAAATACGTCCTTTTTATTTGTAGGAAGAGGCACTTTAGCTCGTTGTAAAGTGGGTTTTCAGCCACTCCACAGAGGAGTCCCTATAAAAATGAACTGCAGATCGACTCCCTTTCCTGACAATGAAATTCTGAGAACAGGCCCTGTGTGCAGGGCGGCGGTTAACGAGCAGCCCTCCACTAGCTCTTGTGGGCAGGCAGTGCGGTCACACAGAGGTGAGAGCCAGAGGGCACGCTGGGACGTGGGCAGGTCAACCTGAGGTCTCCTTTATCCAGGTCTCTGGGCTTTGGTTTTCTCACTCGTAGCACAAGAAGGCTGTTTCAACACTAACTGTCCATGACAATCTGTGACCTAGGACTTTATCATAATTTTTATTGTTGTGTAAGTTTGAATTTGAATCTTTAACCTCATAGTTGGGTTAGCACACCATTTCCTGTGATGACCAATGACAACTGCATAAATCTCATAAGAACAAAATGTTTTATTATGATTCCTACTCATATTGGTGTAATACAACTCCAATATTAAAGTCCTATCTACATAGTGGGCCAGTCAAACCGTAACACACCGTAAAACCGAGGAGTACGTGTGAATGGGAAGTAAGACGCCTACGCACTAGCTGGCGGTTCTCCTGTGGCCCATCTGGCCCTCCTGAGGACCGCCGTGAAAGCAAAGGCACAGGGACACGCGGGACAAGGTCAAGTCCTGCACTGCTGGGACGTGGGTATGCAGACGCCACAAGGAAAGCTACCGAGGGACCGGTTCAGTTCCAATTCTATGGATCAAGGAACAGAAAAGTCCCACAGGACATCGTGAAGCTGCGCTTGTATTTGCAGAGCACTGTAACTTCACAGTGTCCTCTCACTGCCTTCACTGTACATAAGACGCCACACACAGAACATGCTGAGCGAGCACCGCTGAGACATTCCTCCCTGAACAAGGTTAGAATTCAAGCTGGAAAGAGCTGTGCGTTGGACGCGTCAGTTCTCAGGCCTCAGGGTCGGACAGACAGCGAGCCAAGCCTTGGGCCCTCTCCTCACTGACCGTCACACAGTACCTGCTTTGCATTAGCACCGCCACTGAGAACATGGACTGAAAACACAGGACCTCACTGAGTGGCTGAGTGACCAACCATAAAACCGTGAACTCGGCCAAGCTCTGTGTAATAGGGTCGCAGCCTCCCAGGAATTTAGCCCACCTGTGAGTTTGCGGGGCTACCTTAGAGCTTTACCCTGTTTGCCCCAAAGTAAGACCTCGCTGGAAAATAAGCCCTTGTATGATTTTAGGGGCCAAAATATGACACCTTGGCATACTGAATATTTTAAGCTGAAGGAGTTTATGGAAAAGGCACCCTTCTCCTGGAAACAGGTCATAAAACCCTCATGTGAGGGGTGCATGCCCTCCACATCCTGGAGGAATCATGCTAGGGCTTCTTCCCTGGCGAGGTCTTATTTTTGGGGAAACACAGTAGGCGCACAGTCAGGGAACCAGGGAAGGGCCAGTCTATCACCCAGAGGGAAACAATACTTCAGGAGATACTGTGGTAACCTTGGTTCAGAAAGAAGCTGAGAGCTGGTCTAACCAAGAGCAAACGTCCCCAGACTTGCTCAAGTGAACCAGGGGTTCAAACGTAAAAGCACTTCACCAGAGGGGTTCAGAGGCAAGCAAGGCTGAACTGGGAGCTTGAGTGAGCTAGAGGCTGAGGTCCCCGCTGGCCCAAGACCCGGTGACCCTGTGGATGGCACGGACACGCCTTGAAGACTGTAACAATACACTAGAAAACATAATGAGAAGCAGTTAAGTTGGAAAGAAACAGCCCCCACCTTTCAGTATAAACCCCGATATTTTAATAATATCTTCTCATCATTGCTTAAATTTTTCCTGCTTCTTTTAAAATAACTTTTTCATTTTGACATAATTTCAAACTTATAGGAATCTGCAACAGTACAGAAAACGCCTGTTAATCATCAATTATTTGCATTTTGTCCTGTTTGTTTTCTCATTCGCACAGTAAGTCCTCCCCCTCGGCCCCGCCCCCTCGGCTATCCCGCCCTTTCAGGGGAAGCCCCACTGAGCATCTGCCCACATGTAGCTGCCACGGCCTCAGGTTCCCAAACCCAAAGGCAGCCCCCAGTCTTCATTTCCCTGGAAACACGGGCATGTGACACCCGATCGCTCCCTCTCCTGGGTCGTGTCCCCCCCACTCCAGGACACACACGCCCCTCGTCCACCTCCTGCCTGCAGGACACTCGACTGCCTTCTCTGCACGTCTTCCGCCTGTGTCAGGCTTCTCGACGTCATGCCCCTGGCTGGTCTTTGGACTTTCTCTTCTCTTTCACGCCACACTCACCTCCTAGGTGATCTCATCCAGCTTCATGGCTTCCTGTACCATCTATACGTGGTTACTTCCTAAATCATCCATATTACTAAAATTCTCAAATGTCCATCTCTAACTCACACCATTCTGCTAACCTCCGGACTCATCCACCAACCACTTACCGTCTCTGTTTAGAAACCTACTATCACAGACTTTGCTCATACAAACCGAGCTTCCGACAGAGCGTCCTCGTGCCCCCACCGTGACCTGCCTCCTGCAAATGCTCCCATCTAAGTAATGGCATTTACTCAGAAAACACCTCCCAAGAATAAAGCTGCTATACACATAATCAGTCTAGGAAAAATCAGAAAATCTAAAGATCCAATAATAGAAAGTAAAAAAGTATCACACAGAAACTCAACAGGATATTTTCAGTTATTAAAGATAATATCAGACTACAGAACATCATGAAATATTTGTGGCAAGTACAAAGTAAAAAAAGGCAGACATAAAAACAGTATCTGCCCTGTAATTATTGCTATGTAAATGTGCACATGTAAAGAAAAGACTAGAAGGAAATATTCCTAACTGATATTACTGACAGAGTCAAGGTGATGCTTCAGAAACATAGTTCTGCTGTTTTAAAAACGCCAAGTGGGCATGATTTTAACTGAATGGAGTCGCCCTGGAAACGGGCGGAGGGAGTGGCACGGAAAGCACAGCCGCGGGGCTGCTCTGCTGGGAAATCAGCACGGTGCTCTCAGCCCAAGCAAGGAAGCAGGCGTGCTGCAGAGACTCCCACACAGCGACCAACAAACTGAGGGGCTCCCGTGGGGAAGCCTGCGTGCGCGTCAGTGCAGACGTGGTTGTACTTCAAGAAGGAAGGAGACAGGTGAGGGCGGATGATCACGGGGGAGGAAAAGTCTAGAACACCTGCCACGTACGGGAGCCTCATCAAGCCCCACTACCAAGCAATAGCAAGTAGTGCAGCCGATGGCAACAGCAGCTCACATCGAACAGAGACGAGTCCCATAAAACCACTGAGACATGGACACACTCAGGACCCTGGACTGGCAGTGCTTTCTCTGAGATGGCCGCCGTCGGCTCTACGAAAGCTCTACTCACAGGAAACCCTCACGGCCACACTGTGCTTACCTGCTCAGCGGCTTCAGGCTCAGGCACTCTTACCTCCCAAGTCCCTCACTCCTTTAAGGTAATAATGCCCTGCTATTTGTCAAACAGATTCATCCAGAAACTGGGAATTCTACAGGACACACTCGGTGGCCCTCCACATGGTAACATCCTCCAAGATAGTCAAGTTTCACTTCCAGCCGCCACGCAGTTGCTTTTGCCACCCGCCTGGTTGGGGGGTGTCTTTCACAGCCTCCACTCTTTCTGAGAGAAGGTGGGTTTGAATTGTCCCTCCCTCAATCTTTAGAGCAGATGTGGATTAAGGAAATCCTACCACCTAACCCCGCAGGGCCCAACACTCTTCAATAAAAATGGTGAGCCAAAGAAATTTCAAGTTGCAAAGAAGAAAGAAGGAAGATAACACAAATAAATACAAAGGGCTTGAATAGCAAGGAGAAAATTCTTTGTGTGAAATTACCAAAATATTCCTCAAAGAACAGCACATGCTCAATTTTATATAAACTTTTTCCCTTCTATGTAAAACTGAGCATTGCTCTCATAATCTGCATTTGGAGCAAACAGTTAGAAGGAAAATGAGCTCTCTTCCTCAACTTCCCATTAGGCCGATTGAGGTCCTAAAATCCAGTTGTTAGCGTGTGTCCGTATTCAAACATCCATCTTGCAACCGAAACGTCTGACTATTACAAAGCAGTATGACTTGAACCAAATAACATTAGACTCTATAAAGAAAGCTTAAACTAGCAATAAGAAATTATCAATGACATCATGAGAAAGACTAAAATGAAGAGAAAGCACCAAATTACAGGAGTAACTTTAATGTAAAGGAGCCACCATGAATTAGAATTATAGAGAACACAAAGCAGACCCAGGCTGCAGAAGCACCTGTCCATAAACAGAGAGAAAATCTAGGTGTTCCTTCTAGAATGAAGAGGAAAAGGATAGGAGAAGATAAAAGACACGGACTTTGAAGAGAACAAAACAAATAGGATAGGACCACTGCACCAAGAAATAAGCAAAAAACATCCCAAAGACAGGCATTTGAGAAAGCTCATCACATGCCAGCCTAAATTCACAGCAGTTGAAACATTTCCAGAGAAACCAGTAAAAATAATGAATTCCAAGAGCAAATGACAGATTTTTATTAATATTCAGAAATTTAAAAAGCAAGTTATACAAAAAAACTCATAATGTAAAGGAACATATGTACAGCATTATGAGAAGCAAAGGCAGTACCCCAAAATTCTAGACCTGGCTAGTATTTGGCATATGCTGCTACTTGGTATCCAAACATGATTCTTGTCATGATATTTTTCTCTCCCTTTCTAGTTTTTTATAAAATAATCTTTGTGATTTATAAGCTGGAACCACTTTAACAACACAACTAGTAATAATAAAAGAAAGGATGAATTGTGCTGATGAGATGAAAAGAAATGAGGCAGAGATGACTGACACTGACACTGCATCCCCCAGGTCTCCCCTGCCCCAGCCTCCCCTTCCCTCATTCACTGCTAGCCCGATGGCCTCCTCGCCGGGCACACTCCTGCCTCGGGGCCTTTGCACTTGCTGTGCACCCCCCCCCCCAGAATGCTCTTACCCTAGTGCTCAGCGGAGTTCACTTCTTCACTCCCTTAGGTCTGTCCTCACTTACCTCCCTGGTGATACATTATTGAAATGGGGGCCCAGGAAAACAACTTAGATGCATTGCTCCAATTTGTGGCTTCAAAACAGAGGAATACGTAATAGGTTAGAGGACAAAAGACTGAGACTTGCTCAAAGGTTGGGATGGGTCACAGTCAGATAAAATTAACCTTAAATAAATCTGTAATATCACAGTTAAAATTATAAAACAAAGTCTGTTGACAGAAGTTTTCTCGCTTTTCCCCCAACTCTGCCAACTTCTCTCTTTCTTAATCTCCTTGGCTAACTTTTCCACATCCTCTCCACTAAACCACTGGAGTGTCCAGAGTTTAGGGCGCAGACCTTTTTTCTCCACAGATAAACTTCCTAAGTCACATCATGCAGTCCCACGGTATCAAATACTGACTGTGCTACAGACCCCCAAATATACATATTGAGCTAGGAACTTCACTCTTAGCTCGACAGTATATTCACTTGCTTTCTAAATATCTCCAATTTGGTGTCTGATAACTCAAATTTAACAAGTTCAAAACTAGCTTACTGATTTCCCAACCTCACTCAACCCCATTCCTCCTTGTCGTCATAATACCTGTAAAGAGAAACTTTATTCTTCCAGGTTCTCAGACCCAAACCGTGGCGTCATCCGCGATTCCTCTCTCCTCGCATATCAGTCAAGCCCCGAGCAGAGCCCGCCAGTGCTCCCTCCTCTGACCACACTTCCCCTGCACGACACCCCACTCTTGGCCATCACTGTCCGCTGCCCACACTTCCTGGACGCCCACCAGGTCCACTGTCTCCATCGTCACCTCCCTGTGTGTGCTCTCAGTTCGGCAGCCAGACTGGTTCTCCCCACAAGGCACTTTCCCACTCCGTTTACCCAATGGCTACCAAGTGCTTTCAGCGCCCCACCGGAAGCCTACACAGCGGGCTGTGAGACCATAAACACCCCTATTCTATGGCAACCGCATTCCCCCACACTTCCCGCTGCTGACTGGGCTCCAGCCACATGGGCCTGCCACAGGGCCTTGCACTCGCTGTCTCTTCCTCTCGCTGATTCTCTAGTCCCTTCACATCCCCGCTCCAATGTCAACTTAGCAAGTAACCCTCCCGGGACTACGGTATTTGTACAGGGAGCTGGTCGGCCCACTCCCAATCCACCATCACTGTCTATCCCTTTGTTCTGCTTTATTCTTCTCTGCATTTACCATGGTACTTACCCCTGCCTGCTGTGTGTGCATGCGTGCATGTGTGTGTGTGTGTGTGTCTTTCACTGGGGAAGACAGAACACCATCCCTCTACTCAAAGAGCTCTCACCTGGAGGAAGGGGAGGGCCTCCTGAGTTGCCACAGTCTCAACCATACTGACGCATGACAATGAAGGACAGGTGTTTGGCTGTAAGCGAGAAAGTCTCTCACATGGCTCAGCACTGCCGGGGGCCTAAGAACACACTTTTTGACCACAGATGTGCTCAAACAGAAGCCCTGTGGCCAGCTACCCCTCCCAAACAATTGCACTTAGTATTTCTAAACCTTAACTTTTAAAATTTAAAACAATGGTATGCCATTTCATAAAGCAAATTCTGAGTATCCATCAAATCAGCATTGATCTACGTGGTACGTTCAGAAAAAAACTTCAAAATATCCTGGCAACTAATACTATTGTAGGCTGTCAACTCATATATTTAGTATTTCTCAGGTAGAGATGAATGCTCTCCAAATGTGGCATAAAATTAACATAAATTAACAGCAAAGAGAAGCCACTAAGTGTAGATTTATCATCATTTCCAACCACCTTACAGGTGGTATGACTGCCTGCCTCTCTCCTGGGTGGCCATGTCATCATCAGATCCGCCAAGTTTGGCGACGTTGCTTTGCAAAACTAAAATATGTAGGAATGGATTTGGTAAAAAGTCTGTACTTTGTCTATATAATTTCTAGAACCTGCTTTGCCTTTGAAGCAGTGGCCTGCAAATGCAGTCAGTTATGACACTATGGCACCAGAATCTTTGTACGCGAGGACATGAGGTGCAGGAGAGCTCCAGCAACTGGGGAGAGTTAATTACGGACATAAGCAACGTGTCAGAACCCACGTCCAATCTTTGCAGTCAACAGGACAGGACGTAAGGAATCACACGGATGGGTCGGAACCACCTCTTCGGGGGAACCCTTTACCTACTGCCTCCAAAACCAATGCCGTCCAGGCCATCAGGGCATTCCCTGTGCACGGCAGCTCTTCAGGCTTTGTCAAGGGAACATCAGTGAGGAAGCTGCGTTTCTTTCTTCCCGCCACGACTTTCGGCCAAGTGGCACCCCTTCCTGCCCCGACTTATAGCCATGTGGCACCCCTTCGGTGCCCTGAGACTGCAACTTTGCCAACACCGATACCCAGGGTCAGGACTGCCCAAGTTCACTTCTGAGGACCCTCCTCCTAGCCTCAAGCATCACTTTTAAGCCTCTACTGCTGCTCCCAGCAGCTGCAAAATGCCCAGGCCGACCCTCCACCCCTCGACACACCTCGAAGCAGGCCGACCTGGGAACTCTAACTGTGAGCTCTGTATATGGGGAGTCAGCAGTGAAGGGACCCAGTAAAACCCCGAGACTCACAGACACCTCAGGAGTCTGCTCGGCTGGGAAGGACAGAGGGAACTCCGGCCGCTGTGCGGCAAACGCTCTGCTCATTTCAGATTCCTTTCCTCGGACTGTCAGAACTAAAGGAACGGATCAGTGGACGTGGTCACACTACCAGCGCCCCAGGTCACGCTTTATGATAAAGCTGGTGCAAATCAGACTGATTATTGTCAATATTTACCCCCCAGTTAGACCTTTATCTGTATGCAGGACATATAATTAAGATAGTTTTTCACTGTCGTTAATTAGAAGCCCATAGGATTAAACCCAATGTGCTGAGTGCTTTCAGCACTTGTTTCCCATAAGCTTTTAAGTCTGCCACGTCTTTTCAGTTAACCCTGAGCATTTCTCTCAGACAGGAAACCCGTTCGCTTACTATTTCTGAAAGGACTGAGGAATCGCACATCTCCCAACATGAGGAGCCACCTTGCGCTCTCCCACCGAGCAGGTGCCTGAACTCAAAGGCAGGAGCCCACCAGGCAGCACACGTGTCAGCCCCCGGGGGGGGGGATCAAAGCAAGCCATTGCCATGTGGGGCGCTGTGTCTGTTACCTTATCTTAGTTTCCTAAGAGGAGCTAGAAATCCAATCTTAATATGCAGTCTCTCAATTTTTTATGTCATCGACCGATTCAGAAACCACCATCAGCGCGTGCAGGCGAAGCGCCTGTGCTGGCTGCGCTCCGTCTTCAGGCCTCTGATCTGCAGTCTCTCTCCCTAGGGACCGGGTCCCATGCTGACAGGGGCACTTCGAGTGGGCTCCCCGTTTTGTCATACTTTCCTAACGCTGACGTGTCGGCACTGAGACAGTACATGGAAAGACTCGGCTCCTGCACAGTGGCGGGGGGGGGGGGGGGGGGGGGGGGGGGGGAATGACAGTCACATCACTTACCCTGCTGACTTCCTTAGGAGCCGCTTCATCTGGGGAGGGGAGAAGGAAGGGAAAGACACAGTTAGAAACCTGGAGTAGGTTGGGGATCAGAGAACAATAAACTAGGAGGCTCTTTTTCGATGCTTCCTCTCAGGAAATGAAATCTAAGAATCTGGTTTTTAAAATCTGTAAGATAAAAGTTAAAACAAGTTTAGAGCTAGACGTCCATATTCCTTTGGGAGGAAAATAAAATAACACAACTTGATAGTCATTTCAAGACCGCCTCTCAAGAGCTTCCCAAGTGGGAGTGCCCGCAAATCTGGCTGCACCGCGGTTTGTTCAAACACACACACCTCGGAAAGTCTGTGAGATCTGCAGTCCTCGCATGACACAACCCACACGCATCTCAAGTGACCATGAATTGTGCTGTGAGGGTTCATTCCAGCGTTTCGTATCTGCTGGAATAACACACGTCCCTGTGTGGCACCCTGGCCAAGCATGACACACACCCACTAGCAATGCAACTGTGTGGAGTGGGCCCAGGAGCTGGGGCTGCTTGTCAGCTCAGGTCAGAGATAAAGTGAGACTGGTGGGTCACACCCGGTCTGAGGAAACCCTCTGAAGGGCTGTCCCCTGTGGAGACATGGCACAGCCAGAATATACTTGTGTGACCAACAGGGTGCGAGAGACAAAGCGGCCAAGGTTCCACGTGAGGTCCACTGGTTCTGGGTGTCCCATGCCCATGCCATTGGTTCTGACCCAGAGAAATTGGATTTATGAGGCCCTTTCAGAGGAAGGGGAACAGAAACTGGGCCTCTCCTGACCCGTCACAGGGAAGCAGCCTTTAATTCAATGCCGTTGCTACCTGTGTCTCGTGCAGCAATCAGACCCCAGCACCAGTGCTCACGTCACAAGCCAAACATCTCGTGCTTCGGAGCTGCTCCAAAGCACAGCCTAATTCATCTGACAACAACACGTCCCTCACGTTCACACAGAGCTGTTGTTCTTCTTTCTCTTTTAATAGTTTTATTAACTAAACCACTGAGGTCTGCTGGTTCCTGGTTCTCTAATTTCCCCAACTTAATTGCTTACCAGTCATTTTCACAAATAACACGAAGTTTAGTCCCAAATCACATACCAACCAGTAGCTTCCAAGCTGGTCCCTAAATCCCACACATGCCCCAGCAATCATAGCTTTATACACACACATGCACGCACACACACATGCACAAGCATGCACATAGAAGTGCACACATGACACACATGCGCGCACACACACGCACATGCACACAGAAGTGCACACATGATACACACATGCGTGCACACACACACAACCATCCAGTTTGTCTTCCAAAAATATTCTATCAGTCATGTCCCTCAGATGCTTCAGAAACTAAACTATATGTCAACACCAGTTGCACACTGACTTTACCTGGAAACCTTTTAAAAATTACCAGGTTGGGACAGTAGGTGCTCAATAGTGGGTGTTCAATAAATAGAACCTATGCTTTGTATTCTTTTATTAATGCACGCTTGCTTATACAATTTTCTTATAATTATTCTATAATGGTTTGATTATTGCATCTGATATTCCTAATAAGCATGTTATAGGCAAAACATTTATTTTATTGTCTACACTGAAGTCACATCATAGAAATATTTCATTTACTCTTCAACTCCTAACCCCTGATCCTCTTAAACCTCTCTGAAGATGACACCATTTAATTTAATCATTACAACAAATTTTATTAACAGGTTCTAAAGTGAAAAAGGCTTATATGTTTTTAACATTTTAAAGTTTTTACCTAATACATTCAATGAGCATAGGTGAAAAGTCAAGGTGGATTAAAAGGCGCATATGAACAGCAGCAGCTGCATGAGCGGGCTTGCTACTAGGACTGAATGGAGGTGGCAAGCTGGAACTTTCTGGAACTTTCCACCCCCCCAGCCACCATCACTAAGACGTGAAAGGCAGGTCAAGGGAAGAAGAGTTAGAATGTCCAGACATCTGTAAATAAATGTTCCTTTTGCTTTTCCTTTTAGTTTCGCTTATTGTTCCTCAAACTTCAGTGTGCATAAGATACTCTCCTGGTATGTGTTTATAAAAACCAGCTTTATTTTTTCTTTATGGGCAGATTAAAGTACTTGAAAGAAAATTTTTACCTACAGCTGATTTCCGGATTTTTCACCACATTTATGCACTGATTTAGAAGTGCATCCTCTATCTCTTCCTCCAACATAGAGGTCACACAATTTTTTGTTAAATGAATGTCAAGTACGCTAAATTGGGGGAACACGGTGTTTTAGCTGAGATGAGTGAGCACAGTGAAATCTGCCTGGAGAAAGCAACCCTGCTTCCTACATGTGGAATTCTCATGTAGTGGAACGCCCTTGTCCAAGGAAAATGTAAGCGTATTGAAGAGTCCAGAGGCGGATGTCCAGTGGCTGAGACCATGAACGAGGGTTTGTAGCCCAGACCGCAGTCTCTTGTGGGAAAGGTGACTTCTTTGCCGCCTCGTAAGTCTGCAGTCAAACAATATTCTAACAATATAATCAGACAGTAAAACCGATGTCTTTCCACAAAGACGTGTTCAAAGTAACAGAGATGCAGTTCCTGACTCCTCGCAGACCATGCAGGGCTCCAGGTGAAGAACCCCTAATGGACAGTGTCTCCTTCTAAGACTCCAGGGCCCAGGGTGTCTGGACACCCCCCCACACGCACTCATGACCCAACTGTGGGCATTTCACATGGCTCAGCAATGAAGCTTGCTTTAAAATGAAAGGGTAGGGAGCACAGTGAAGAAGGAAATTGCCATGGATACCAGATTTTGTATCATTCATGAGCATCTAATTACCAACACAAATGTTCACAACAGCAGACACTAGCTGTAAGTGGCATGGGGTTCTGGAAACATTTGTTTATTCAACAAGTACCTACTATAAATCCATTACCTGCCCGGCACTTATCTTTGCTTTCAGGAAGCTTACATTCTAATGGGATGAATAAAAAAGAAAAATTTTTTAAATTCAGCTATTATTATGGAATATCGATGCTTATTAAAGAGAAATTGATTAAAAAAGGAGAAACCATCTTCAACCTAAACATCATTTTAATATTTTTTAAAAAGTTTTAGGAAGAATAGTTCACATACACACACACACACACACACACACACACACACAAATCTCCTTGAGGATTTCCTACTAAGTATGCCTTTCATAGCAAGTACTTAATTTTGAAAAATTTATAAATATATACAGCTGTGCACATATTTGTAGTTTTCTTCTTGTGATCACTTTGGGTATTTCTTTTATATGAAGTAGGGTTTCAGGGATGGATCCAAATTTATAACTAGAACTTAAAGGAATTTATATTATGAGGGCTGATTTTAAAAAGTTCTGTGACTGCTTTATTCTTCTTTATTCTGAAGTAAGATCCCAGAAATCAAGGGGAAAATTACACTAAAACTCATATATTTGACAATCAATAAGGAATTATTACATTTTCTTAAAATTTCATCCATAAAAACTATAGACAAAAGTAAAGCAAACTATGAAGAGGAAAACCTTAGAGTAAACAAAATACATTTCTTAGTTACAGGTGATCTAAAGAAGATACATTTAAAATCAAGCATTAAAGAAAGAGGTGAAAAAGATTTGGGTTGATTCTTATAATCCTTTAGTATTTTTATACTTTGTTGATTTTTAATACCTTCTTATAAAAGGATTTGAGAAGGCTTACAATAAAAAATATAGATACAACATGACCCAAAAATGCAGGTGCTAAAAATGATGATGAATGTTTGTATTTATAATTTAACAGGATTTGGTTAAATTAAAAGTAAGTGAAAATCAGAACCACTATGAGTTAACATTAGCTAAAAGAATATGTATTTAATCTATATGTGCATATAAACACACACACATTTTATTAATTACACACACACACAGACAAATTGGTTGCAATTATGTTATTTTTTCCACAGTACGTCATCTCACAAGTCTGAAGTTAAAAAATTGTGTGTTCATCCATATTTTACACAGATGTAAATGTGTGTGCTAGCATCTTTGGGTGATGAGATTATGTGCTCTCTTCACGTCTCTATAAATTGTCACAATCACAATAAACTGCAATACACTGCAACTTATACGTTTGGGTCGCTTCCCTGCTGTTCCCAGACAGACGCCGGCATAGCGCCTACACAGGTAAGGAGGGTGAAGCGCCTGTCATGCGGGGGACAAGGAAGTGCGGCCTCCCGCATCTGTGGGAAGCCCAGCAGCGTCCCTGGGTCCCTTGCTGCTCCTCCTGGGTCCTCCCACACGCCGCCCACTGATGCAGCCTGCCCTGTGCACGCCTGCCAGCACTTGGCGGGGCGACCAGGCCCTGCGGGCTGCGTAAGGCCCCTGGCTTTGCCTGGCTCCGTCAAGACCTGGAGAGCAAACCCTGCACTCTGAGGTGGAACCAGGGTGTCCTGGCAGCTCGACAGAGAAAAAGAATGCACGTCACTGCTATACTCAGAACCAGAAAAGCAGCCCCATCGATATGACAAAAGAGAAATCATATAAACAAAACCAGTCAGCACAAAAAATACCAAGTCAAACAATTAAAAAAGCACAAAAAACTCCATCTGAAAAATCCATGAGATGAAACGCCAGGAGAATGCAGGTCTCCGTAAGCAGAGTCAGGCAGGAATTTGTGGGTGACAGGATTTCACTGCTTGATGTCAAGGAGCTGTTAGCAGGAAACCCCCGAACCCTTGACTGTGGGCTCTCTGAGAAAGGAAGTGGTAGCTCTCCTGTGAGGACACTACCGCCACTTGCTTTACACGGGCAGTGTTTCAAAAGTTCTTCTGTGACACTGCTATTCAGAAAAAAGCTGGAGTCTGATATTAATAACACTGCATTTAAAGTTATTAGGATAGGCATTTTAATGTGACATGTAAAATAAAGAATAAAATGAAAAGCTCTGATTAACTTAATAAAGAAGACATCAGAATAAATGCCTATAATATAAATTTAAGTTTTAAAAGTACTTTTTGCATTCCAAATTCTAAGCTGTAATTTTTATAGGATCTCAATTCGAAACTCCAGTAGGAACCATGTTGAAAATTTCCAGCTTTATTACTCTATGTTCAGGGAATGTGTTTTGAACAATTTCTACTTTTTAAATTGATTGGCCATTTCCCTGAAGTTGAACATATGGTCCTTTGCACTAATCTTCCATGGACATGTTCCTAGCTTTCAGTGCTCATTCTGCAGGAAAGGAGGAGTCCATGAAGTCACACATCGACAGCAGATGTCCAGAGGGAAGAGACACAGCAGAAGACAGAGGACTCGCCCCGCACTGGGGAGTAGTCACTGCTCCCCCATCCTCACGTCCACCACCCGCTGTGCCCTTCGGGAGGGGGTGGGGGACACACAATGACTCCAACATTCCCAAAGGGAGCAGGGCTGTCTTCTCACCGTGGGAATTCTTACTTCCCCCCACATTCATCAACTAGCTGTCCTTCATGTATACCTCACTCTCTCGGGAGCTGGCAGGGCTCCACTCAGTCTCCTCCAACCATCCCGGCTTTCTGGCCCAGCTGTGCAGCTTGTCGAGAGACAGACATCTATCTTCTGATAACAATTCAATCCACAACTATTTATCAAACATCTAACATGTGCCAGATACTGACTAAACGTCTCAGCCAGGTCAGGCTGAAAAGGACTTCAATTCCTTGGCTTCAAGGGAGCCACACACAAGGATGCCCCAGGCCCTAGCTGGTGGCGGGAGCCAGCCTGGAACCTGAGGGCTTCAGCCTGAAAACAGCCATCACCCAGCAAGGATGGCAGCGGCCACGTCAGCGGCTTCAGAGGGAAAAGGCACTAAGATGCCATCTGCCTGTTTCGTTCAGAGGCTACCTGATAGCATCACAGTTCGTGGGGTGCACCTTAGTATTCTAATATTCTCTAACCTATTTGAAAGTCGTAGGTTCAGGATACAGCATGTGAGCTTCCAGGGATTAGCACTGCTCTCACCACTCCCACAGCGCTTTTATTGTCTGTTCTGTTAAGCCTGCTACGGCGCCTGCGAGCGCATTACCACCCAGGACAGAGTTACCTGGAAGTGCCAAGTTTCCTTTGCACCTACACAGAAAGATAAAAAGTACACCTTGTCTAAAACTATTACTATTTACATGTAATACTTTAATTATCTTATCCTAAAATACATTTACTTATAGTATATGTTCTTATATTTAAGGATAAATCATTGGCTTTCGAAAGCGAAGATTAGTAAGCTCATTTTCTCCACCTACAGCTGTACTATCTATGTCTAAAAATGCTGAAAAGGATGAAACAGGCCTATCAGACGACTCTCTGGCTCACAGAAGGTAGGCATCAACTCCAAAGAAACAGGGTGAGACTGGAAATAAGAAACAAAACTACGATAGAACGTCACCCTGTTGGCTTTACCTCTCGACCTTATCCCGTCTTATGCAACAGAACAAGTCCAAGTAGGACTGTGGTATTCGTTAAGCTGCAAGGTGATCTTGAGACCAGCCGCTCAGTCTATAAAGAAAAAGGAACTGCATATTTTAACTGTATACATCGTGCACTCTTTAAAAGCCCCAATATTGTTTGTCATAACTTTTCAAACCAGAAATGTCAAAACCGCTGGTTTCAGGGTAAGGTATTGTCTAGTGTTGACTAGACACACACACACACACACACACACACACACACGGAAAGAGCACTGTAGCACTGTGTGGCGGGTACCACAGCGTACCACCGAGCACTGCAGAGCGCCTGCTGCAGGAAATGCAGTGAGAGCTCCCCCAAGGGTCAGCAAGCTCCCTGCTAGAATGACTGGTGAACGACCCAGCTGCAGGAATAAAGACTGAATTAACAGCTGCAGAATTGTACTCACGCCTTACAATGAACAAATCTATAGATGTGGCAAGAGTCCTCATTTTCATCAGATTTGTCTGAAATCAGCACATAATCGTCACTAGAGATCTTTTCTGTGGATATTGGGCAACAAACAAGTGGTGCTGAAATACTCGGCATTGAACAACTTTTCCACGTGTCATCATTTAGGTTGGAACAAGTGTGTTGACATTCGTTTTTGTAAAACTGCTGGTGGCCAGCACAAATCAAGAAAATGACCCAAACTCTACTAATAGTCATTATATTTTTCTATGCTATACATGAGCAAAAAGCGTAAATAAACCTTTAAACTAAATATTAGGCAATAAGCAACAGTGGTGCTGAAGTCCACTAGCTGTTTTTGGTCTCGCACACACGTGCAGAGAAACGGCGGCACTCCCCCACGGCTGTCCTTGAGGATGCAGCCCAGCGCGGCTGAACCTGCCCCTTGACCATCAATATAAGGCAAGAGCACCCCAACAGGCGCCTACGTGCATCACCTTGGGGCCAACATGCCGGCCCCGCCCCATGTGCAACCTAGTCTCCCTTGTCACTGATACATCTCATATGTCACCAGATATGCCAGTCACGGGGCCCCAGAGGCAGAGTCGCTTATGCCACAGCCTGGATCTAGCACACAGACCGAGCATGCTCTGGGCCCCAGTCAAATCCAGCCTTTAGGTCATCCAGAACCTGAACAGACCTCCAAAGTACGCCACCTGCTTTGTCATGAGAGGTCCAGATATAGTAATTTGCATGTTACTTTGGTGGCAATGACCCAGGACTGCTGAACACCTAAAAGCTTTGCTGATTATAGGAGGACCTCTCAATCGTTGTAGGGTTTATCTCCAGTGGTAGGCCGGTAAACGTTCAACAAATAACTTGCTAGGGAAAGCATGCTCTGATTTGTAGCGTTTTCCAGTCTCTGTGCTGTAAATACACTCACAACATGTGTGCAGAAACCAGCTTTCATAGGCTTGCGAGAGCCAATTATTACACATTCAGGAATTCTGTGAGCTGGTTGTTAAAACAGCTATTAATTAAAAATGTAATTACATAAACTTAAAATCAAGTAAGTCATATTTAAAGGTAACAAACACTGAAGACTCATCAGTCTCTATTTTATTCTCTATTACACATGCTCATGAGGTTGTGTGTGTTTATCTGTATTAATGTAGTATTAACATTAATACTACATAATGTTGTGCTAGTGCATATTTCATAACTGTTTGGTGACCTCACGTTGGTAGTTTGATACAGACCATGATGGGAATAATTAAGTGCTATGTTACTAAATGTTTACCAGTTTCCCAAGAGAAACAGAACCAAAACTCTGATTTGTAGCATTTGCTGATTTCTGTGGTATAAATACTTCCTCGCGGCTGAATTCAAGCTACCAACTTTGGTATCAATTGACTCTTAAAATTCCTGAAAATGTATCTACTGACCAACCCAATTCATGCCACTCCAGCACACCACTGGTTCCTTCTATTTTCATTTGTCATCTTTAGCTTTGTTGTTTTGTAAAATTTTGGGCTCTCAGCACCTTATGTGAAGGTTCAGTAAGTATTTATGTAATTTGTATGACCCTCGCAGCTGCATTAAAAAACTATTTCATAATTATTTAAAATTTAAAAAAATCTGTTTCATAAAAGGTCCAAACATCAGAACTTTAATCATAGGGAAGAGCTCACTTAAGGAAAACCAAGCACTGCTTTTATCTTTTAAAATTAACTGACATATAGTTTGATTGATAGATAAGAAATATAGATATACAGATATACCGGGGGTGCCAAAAAAATGTATACACGTGACTTGTATTCATCTTTTGTTATTGGTACATATTGAGTATTACAATTTTAATACAGTTTTTTCCTTTCTTAAAACATGTATACATTTTTTGGCACCATCTGTATATATGAACAGAATAATATAAGGTAGCAAAACATTAAAAATCTAGTTTTGTTTTAAGTAGTTTTGAAAACAAAAAAATTATCAGTATGGATAAAATTCAGAATATATAATACAACTGATGTTACTTCATTTTATTGTGTCAAAGGATGTTTAATGAATGAGAAGGTTGGGCAATTTTAAGTATCTTATAAAACAAGGAAATACCATCCAATGAGAGAAAACATATTATATTACAAAGCTAGGTGAGGGGAGAGAGGCTTCTGGGAAAAGGATGGAATGCAGGATGCACCAGGAATTAGTCTCTCCGCCTAGATACACTGTCAGAATCTGTCTGATGCAGCTATTTGGGAACTCTGGAGTCTGTTGAAGGCCTGCAACTTCCAGGGAAAGCTTGGATGATCAATTGTAATTAATTTCTGTCAACTGCACCTCTTAGCACAGAGGTGCCTACTTATCCTCCACCCCAGCCCCATGAGAGAAGTTGTGTACCTGTTCCTAGAGCAGTTTGTACACAGCTTGTAGGAGTCAGGGTGGGCAAACAAGGCCATGTCCTGCAAATACTGGGGATCTACACTCTGACCACTGACTGCTATTTCTGATATCAGAGGTGCAGACAAAGAAGTAGGGGACAATGTATTTGCACTTCCCCCAATTGTTGCAAGGCTCTCCCTTATGGCTAACCAGACTTGCAGGGGACTTAAAGGGCCAGTCCATTTTTACACACCCTTCATTGTTCTTGTCTTCTCCTCTGGGAGCAAGGGATTAAAGACACTGAAGACTTCAAAAGCAACTACATATACTATGCTTGCATAGGGAAAGACACAGGCTTAGAAAACCTGCGAACACTTTAAGTTTATATCTTAGGCTGATCCTAGACACAGAGACAGCTTACAACAATCAAAAAAACAAAGACAAAAAACCTCAAAACCTGGAGAAGGGGGTAAATCTGATTGGAGGTTACCTACTACATTGAAATATCCAATTTTAAACAACAACAAAATCACAAGGCATACAAACTACAAACTAAAAGTGAAGTATAGCTCATTCAAATGAAGAAATAAATAATGAAAACTATCCCTAAAAAATAACTGATGGAAGATCTGTAGACAAAGACTTTCAAAATCTGGCTTAAACAGGGTCAAAGTGAATATAGCCAGAGTGACCTGTGGGACAACATTAGATGGACCAACATACGCATGTGGCAGTCTCAAAAGAGGAAGGTGTAGAGACAATATTTAAAGAATAGCAGAAAACTTCTCAAACTTGATGAAAGACATGTATATAAACACCCAAGAAGTTTAACAAATTTCAAGTAATATATATTCAAAAAGACGCACACAAGATGCATAATAATAAAACTTTCAAAAGACAAAGAAAGAATTTTGAAAGCAGGAAAAAAGAAATAACTCGTTACATAAAATAAGATAGTAAGCAGATTCCTCAGTAAAATAATACACAGATTTCTCATCAGAAAAAATCTGGAGGCCAGAAGGCACCAACCATATACAAAATGCTAAAATTAAAAAAAATGTCAACCAGATAAACAAAAGCTAGGGGAGTTCATTACTATTAGTTCTGATTACAAGAACGTCAATGAGAATCCTACAAGTATGGGGTTGTCGAAAAAGTCATGACATATTTTTTTCTCTGTTTCTTGTTGCAAAAATGCGTGATGACTTTTCCAAAAATCCAAGAGAGATGAAAGAACACCAGATAGTAACTCAAAGCTGTATGAAGAAAATAAACATCTCAGGAAAAATAAATAGATGTGCAATTATAAAAGCTAGTATTATTTTAACAGAAATTTGTAACTCCACCTTTTTTGTTATCTATACAATATATGTATGCTTTAAGAGACTAATATATTTTTAAAACATTATTAATCTATAAGTTAGCATTATTGCAACTTTGGTTTATAATTCCACATTTTTTCTATATAATGTATGAGACTAATACATGCAAAAGAATTATTAATTTATGTTTGAAGGCACACAATGTATAAAGATGTACTTTTATGCATAAAAAAATGAAAGGGAAAGAGATAAAGCTTTAAGAAGCAGAGTTTTTGTATGTTACTGAAGTTAAGCTAGTATAAATTCAAGTGTTATGACTCTAGGATGTTATGACTCTAAAACTGGGAGACGTAACACGTCTACCTAATACAAAGAAACAAACACAGAGAGGCAGCCAAAATGAGGAGACAAAGAAACATGCCCCAGATGAAAGAACAAGAGAAACTCTGATAAAAGAACTAAACAAAATGAGGCAATCAATTTACCATACACAGAGTTGGAAACACTGATTATAAGAATGCTCAAAGAACTTAGTGAGAAATTCAACAGAGAGATAGAAAGCATAAAAAAGCATAGAAACCATAATAAAAAAGAACCTGTCAGAAATGAGGGCTACAATAACTGAAATGAAGAATATACTTAGAAGGAGTAAACAGCCGATTAGATGAAGCAGAGGACTGAATCAGCAATTTGGAAGACAAGATAGCAGACAACACCCAACCAGGACAGCAAAAAGAAACAAGATTTTAAAAATGAGGATAGTTTAAAAGACCTCTGGGACAAAATCAAGTGTAACAATATGTGCATCACAGGGATATCAGAAGGAGAAGAGGGAAAGCAAGGGACTGAGAACCTATTTGAAGAAATAATGACTGAAAACTCCCCTAACCTGGCAAAGGAAATCAACATACATGTCCAGGAAGCACAGAGTCACAAAGAAGATCAAACCAAAGAGGCCCACACCAAGACACATCATAATTAAAATGGCAAAAGTTAAAGACAAAAACAGAATCTTAAAAGCAGCAAGAAAAAAAAAGCAGCAAGAGAAAAGCAGTTAGCTACCCACAAGGGAGCTCCCATAAGACTGTCAGCTGCTTTCTCAACAGAAACTTTGCAGGCCAGAAGGGATTGGCACAAAATATTCAAAGTGATGAAAAGCAAGGACCTATAACTAAGAATATTCTACACAGAATGGTTATCATTTAAAATTGAAGGAAATATGAAAAGCTTCTCAGACAAGAAAAAGCTAAAGGAGTTTACCACAAAACTAATACAGTAAAACCTCGGTTTGCGAGCATAATGAGTTCCAGAAACAAACTACTTGTACTGCAAGCCATCATTCGTTTACCAAGTTAAAATGTATTAGGTTGGTGCAAAAGTAATTGTGGTTTTTGCCATTAAAAGTAATGGCACAGGGCCGGCCGAGTGGCGCGATGGTTGGGAACTGGCTGGGGACGCCAGAGGGCCCCGGTTCGGATCCCACATATGAGAGCCAGTGACACTGCCCTCCATAGCTAAGATGCTGAACAACAGCTCAACCTGGAGCTGGGCAGCTGTGGGTCGCCGGCAACGGCGGAGGCTGCAGCCCCTGTGGCAGTGGGTTGCCATGGGCTACCGTGTATAGCCAGCGGCCAGCGTGAGTGGCCAGCAGCCGCAGTGAGCGGCCGTCCGGAAGCTGGCGACTGATCTGCCTCGCCCAGGAGGAGCACAATGATGGTGCCAACTTGGGCCAGTGAAGCAACGTCCTCCACAGCTAGACTGAGGAACAGAACGACAGCAACTTGTCTGTTCCCCTTCCCCCAATTCCCCAGCACTGTTCCCATCCCCCCAATTCCCCAATAAAAAAAATCTTAAAAAAAAAATTAATGGCACAAACAGCTATTACTTTTGCACCAACCTAATAGAAATGTTTGCTCATCTTCCAGAACACTCGCAAACCAAATTACTCGCAATCCAAGGTTTTACTGTATTACAAAAATATTAAAGGGAGTTCTTTAAGAAGAAGGAAGCAAAAGAATATAAATATGAATAAAATGGCAAAAACTATGTACTTATCAATAATCACTTTAAACATAAATGGATTAAATACTCCAATCAAAAGACATAGGATGGCTGAATGGATAAGAAAACAAAGGCCATACAATACTTATGCTGTCAACAAGATACCCACATCAAATCAAAAGACACACAAAGACTGAAAGTAAAGGGATGTAAAAAGATATTTCATACAAATGAAAATGAAAAAAAAAGTTGGGGTGGTAATATTTATATCAGATAAAATAGACTTTAAAACAAAGCCTATAATAAGAGGCATAGAAAGACATTTCATAATGACAAAGGGATCAATCCAACAAGAGGACATCACCCTTACAAACATTTATGCAGCCAATATAGAAGCACCTAAGTACATAAAACAAATATTTATGGACATAAAGGAAGAGATCAGTAGTAATACAGTCATAGCAGGGGACTTTAACACCCCACTGACATCAAAGGATACATCTTCCAGAGAGAAAATCAACAAGAAAACAATAGCCTTAAATGACACATTAGACCAGATGGATTTAATTGATATTTTTAGAGCATTTTATCCCAAACCAGCAGAATATACATTCTTTTCAAGTATACACAGAACATTTTCCAAGACGGACCACATGCTAGACCACAAAACTAGTCTCAAGAAACTTAAGAAGACTGAAATCATATTAAGTGTCTTCTCTTACCACAATGGTATAAAACTAGAAATCATTTATGTGACAAAAAACTGAAAAGCACACAAACACCTGGAGGCTAACCAGCATGCTACTCAACAATGGATGAGTCAAAAATGAGATCAGGGAAGGAATCAAAATATATCTTGAGACAGAAGAAAATGAAACATAACAACCCCAAATCTATGGAACACAGAGAAAGCAGTCCTAAGAGGGAAATTCACAGCAATGCAGGCCTACCTCAAAAAACAAGAAAAATCTCAAACAATCTAACCTTGTAATAAGAAACTAGAAAAAGAACAGGAAACAAAGCCCAAAGTGAGTACAAGGAAGAAATAATAAAGATCAGAGCAGAAATACATCAAACAGAGTCTAAAAAAAAAAAAATCAATGTAACCACGAGCTTGTTTTTGTAAAAGATAAACAAAATTGATAAACCTTTACCCAGACTTATCAAGCAAAAAAGAGAGGACACAAATAAATAAAATCAGAAATGAAAGAGAAGTGACAACTGACACCATAGAAATACAAACAATAAGAAAATACTACGAGCAACTATATGCCAACAAATTGGCAATCTATAAGAAATGAATAAATTCCTAGAAACATACACTGCTCTAAGAGTGAATCAAGAAGAACCAGAAAAATCTAAACAGGCTGATTACTATGAAGGAAATCAAATCACTAATCTAAAAACTCCCAACAAAGTCCTGGATGTCATGGCTTCACAGGAATTTTACCAAACATTCAAACAAGAATTAACACCTATCTTTCTCAAACTATTCCAAAAATTCAAGATGAGGAAAGACTCCCAAGCTTATTTTACAAGGCCACCATTACCCTGATTCCAAAACCAAACAAAGCTATTACAAAATAAGAAAATTATAAGTCAATATCCCTGATGAACATAAATGCAAAAATCCTCAATAAAATATTAGCAAACCAAATTCAGCAAAACATTAAAAAAATGATACACCATGATCAAGTGGGATTTATTCCTGTGATGAAAGGTTGATTCAATAGACACAAATCAATTAAAAAGATACATCATGTAAACAAAATGAGTGATAAAAATCATGTGATCATATCAACAGATAGAGAAAAGGCATTTTGATAAAATAGAGTATCCATTTATAAAAACTTTCAGCAAAGTGGGAATAGAGGGAAAATACCTCAATGTAATAATAAAGGCTATGTATGACAAACCCACAGCTAGCATCATATTGAACAATGAAAAGCTAAAAGCATTTTCCTAAAGATCAGGAACAAAGCAACCACTTTTTTTTTAAATTAGTTTCAGGTGTACAAAACAATAGTTATACTTTACACCCCTCACAAAGTGACAATGCCCTCCCCCAATCCACCACGCCGCCCTCCCCAATATCATACATATCTATTACAATTCCATTGAATCCATTCCCCACACTATACTCCACATCCCGTGACTATATATATATATTCACATATAGTTGACATACAATATTATTCAACATCAGCTTCAGGTGCACAGTGCAGTGGTCAAGCATCTACACCGTCCATGAAGTGGTCTCCCTAACAACATGTGACCATCTGACACCCTACAAAATATTTACAACATTATTAATTATATTCCCCAAACTGTCTTTCATGTCCCTGTGGCAATATTGTAGTTAACTATTTATGCTGTCTAATCCCTTCCCCTTCTCCCTCATCCCCACCCCCCTCCCAACTAGCAACCATCAGTTTTTCCTCTATATCTTTGAGACTATTCCTGTTCACTTTGCCCATTTACTCAGTTCTTTAGATTCCACATATAAGTGAGATCACATGGTATTTGTCTTTCTTCAACTGATTTATTTTACTTAGCATAATGTTCTCTAGGTCCATCCATATTGTTGCAAATGGTGCGATTTAATTCTTCTTTGTAGCTGAGTAATACTCCACTGTATAAATGTACCACAGTTTTTAATCAGTCGTCTACCAATGAGCATTTTGGTTGTTTCCAAGCCTTGGCTATTGCAAATAGCGCTGCAATAAACATAGGGGCGCATATATTTTTTCGAATTAGCATCTTGGGTTTCTCTGGATAGACACATAAGAGTGGAACTGCTGGGTCATAAGGTAGTTCCATTTTTAGTTTCTTGAGATACCTCCATACTGATTTCCATAGTGGCTGCACCAATCTGCAGTCCCACCAACAGTGCAACAGGGTTCCCTTTTCTCCACAGCCTCATCAGCACTTGTTTGTTGATTTATTGATGATAGCCATTCTGACCAGAGTGAGGTGGTATTTCATTGTGGTTTTAATTTTCATTTCTCTAATGATTAGTGAGGTTGAACATTTTTTCATATACCTGTTGGCCATCTGTATGTCCTCTTTAGAGGAATGTCTCTTCATGTCATCTGCCCATTTTTTAATCGGGTTGTGTGTTTTTTTGGTGTTGAGTTGCATGAGTTTTATAAATTTTGGATATTAATCCCTTATCAGATATGTCATTGACAAATATCTTCTCCTATTCAGACTTCCTTTTTGTTTTATTGATGGTTTCCTTTGCTGTGAAAAAACTTTTTAAGTTTGATGTAATCCCATATGTTTATTTTTTCTTTTACTTCCCTTGCCTGAGGGGATATATCAGTAAAAATATTATTCAGGGTAATGTCTGAAAATTTACTCCCTATATTTTCTTCTAGGAGTTTTATGGTTTCAGATTTTACATTTGTCTTTAATCCATTTTGAATTTGTTCTCGTATATGGCATAAGGAGGTGATCCAGTTTCATTTTTTTGCATGTGTCAGTCCATTTCCTAGCACCATTTATTAAACATATCTTTATCTCAATGTAAATTCTTGCTTCCACTGTCATAGATTAAATGATCATATATGAATGGATTTATTTCTGGACTCTCTATTCTGTTCCATTGATCTATGTGTCTGTTTTTATGCCAGTACCATCCTGTTTTGATTACAGTAGCCTTCTAGTATGACTTGATGTAGGGTAGTGTGATACCTCCGACTTTGTTCTTATTTCTCAGGATTGCCATGGCTATTCGGGGTCTTTTATGGCTCCATATAACTTTTAGGATTATGTTTTCTATTTCTGTGAAAAATGCCCTTGGTAGTTTGATAGGGATTGCACTGAATCTATATAGTGCCTTAGGCAGTATGGACATTTTAACTATATTAATTCTTCCTAACCGTGAGCATGGTATGTGCTTCCATTTATTTGTATCTTCTTTAATTTCTCTCTTCAGTGTCTTATAATTTTCTGAGTATAGTTCTTTTACTTCTTTGGTTAAATTTATTCCTAAGTATTTTATAGTTCTTAAAGCAACTGTAAATGTGACTGTTTTCTTAATTTCTCCTTCTGATATTTTGTTATTGGTGTATACAAATGCAACTGATTTCTGAACCTTGATTTTGTATTCTGCTACCTTACTGAATTCATTTAACAGTTTCAATAGTTTTTAGGTGGAGTCTTCGGGGTTCTCTATATATAGTATCATGTCATCTGCATATAATGACAATTTTACTTCCTTCTTACCAATTTGGATGTCTTTTATTTATTTTTCTTGTCTGACTGCTGTGGCTAGAAGTTTCAGGACTATGCTGAATACAATTGGAGAACCTCATTGCTGTCAGAATGGGTTAATCAGTAAATCAACATACAACAAGTGTTGGTAAGGATGTGTAGAAAAGGGAACCCTAATGCAGTGTTGGTCGGATTGCAAATTGGTGCAGCCACTATGGAAAATAGTATGAAGGTTCCTCAAAAAATTAAAAATAGAACTACCTTATGACCCAGCAATTCCACTCCTGAGTATTTATCTGAAGAAATTCAAAACACTAATTTGAAAAGATACATGCACCCCTAAGTTAACTGCAGCATTATTTACTATAGCTAAGATATGAAGCAACCTATGTGCTCATCAACAGATGACTGAATAAAGATGTACATTTATACAACATTATTTGGCCATAAAAAATAATGAAATTGTACCATTTGTGACAACAAGGATGGACATAGAAGGTATTATGCTAAGTGAAATAAGTCAGAGAGAGTCAAATACCATATCATATGATCTCATATGATCTCACTTATATGTGGAAGGAAATAAATGAACAAAACAGAAACAAAGTAAACAAATAAACAAAACAGAAACAAACTCATAGATACGGAGAACAGAGAACAAACTGATGGTTGCCAGATTGGATGGAGGGGTGTTGGGGGGGGGATAAAATAGGTGAAGGGATTAAGAAGTATAAATTGGTAGTTACAGAAACAATCAAAGGGGTGTAAATAAAATACAGCATAGAGAATATAGTCAATAATATTGTAATAACTATGTATGGTACCAGAAAAAAAAGGAGAGAAGCTTTTCCTCCAAGATCAGGAAAAAGGTAAGGGTACCTACTTCTAACGCGTCTTAACATATAGTACAGGAAGCTCTAGCCAGTGTAGTTAGGCAAGAAAAATAAATAAAAGGCATCCAAACTGGAAAGAAGTAGTTGAATGATCTCTGTTCATAGATGATATGATCTCACATGCAAAAACCCCTAAAGATTCCACACAAACATAACTGTTAGAAATAATTCAACTAAGTAAATTAATTCAACAAAGTGAATTAATTCAACAAAGTAAATGATTTCAACAAAGTGGCAAGATACAAAGACAGCACACAAAAATCAGTTGCATTTCTATACACTAACAATGAACAATCCACAAAAGAAACTAATAAAACAATTCACTTACAGTAGCATCAAAAGTAATAAAATACTACTTAGGAATTAACCAAGGAGGTGAAAGACTTACACAATGATGAAACCGATAGAAGAAATTAAAGACATAACTAAATGGAAACACACCCCACTTTCATGGGTTGAGAGACAATATTGTAACAATGGCAATGGCCAAAGTTATTTATAGAGTTCCATGCATTCCCTATCAAAATCCTAACACCAGTTTTGCAGATATAGAAAAACTTATCTTAAAATTCATATGGAATCTTAAGGGACCCCAAATAACCAAAACAATCTTCAAAAAGAAAAACAAAGCTGGAGAACTCACACTTCCTTGTTTGAAAACTTACTACCAAACTACAGTAAACAAATCAGGTTGGTACTGACATAAAGACAGATATATAAATCAGAAGGATAAAATAGAGAGCCCAGAAATAAACTTTGGCATATATGGTCAAATGATTTTTGACAAAGGTAATGAGATAAGTCAAAGGAGAAAGGACAGTCTTTTCAAAATACCTAGTTGGAAAAACTAGATATTCACATATAAAAGAATGAAGTTGGAATCTTACCCAACACCATACAGAAAAATTAACTTAAAATGGATCAAAGATCTAAATATAAGAACCCAAACTACAAAACGTTTAAAAGAAAACATAAAAGCAACAGCTTCATGACATTAGATTTGACAATGATTTCTAGGAGATGACAGCAAAGTCATAGACAACAAGAAAAAAACGGACCTCATGAAAAATTTTTAAACATGTGCATCAAAAGGCACTATCAAAAGAATAAAATGGCGACCCACAGAACTGGAGAAAATATTTGCAAATCATATATCTGATAAGGGATTAATATTCAGAATATATAGATAACTCCTAACTCAACAACAAAAACAACCCAATTTAAAAATAGGCAAAAGGCTTGAATAGACATGTCTCCAAAGAAGATAAACAAATGGCCAATAAAGCACATGAAGAGATGCTCAATATTACTAATTATTTGGAAAACACAAATCAAAGGAGATATCACCTCATACCCATTAGGATCACTATTGTAAAAAAATAGAAAATTAGAGTTAGCAAGGATGTGGACTGTTAGTAAGAATATAAAATGCTGCTGCTGCTAATCCTGCTGCTATGGAGAACAGTACAGTGCTCCTCAATGAAAACTACAATTACTAAATGATCCAGCAATTCCTCTTCTGGATATAGTCCCAAAAGATGGAAGGCAGGGACTTGAAGAGATATTTGTACATCCATGTTCACAGGAGCCTTATTCGCAGTAGCTAAAACATGGAAGCAACCCAAGTGCTTGTGGAGTGTTGAATGGATAAGCAAAATGTGCTACAGACACACAATGGAATATTATTTAGCCTTAAAAAGGTAGGAAATTTTGACATATTACAACATGGATAAACCCTGAGGACATTACGCTGAGCTAAATAAGCTAGTCACAAAAGAAACACTGTATGATTCATTTATATGAGGTACTTAGAGTAGTCAAAGTCATACAAATAGAAAGTAGAATGGTGAGTGGAGGAGGTAGGGGGAAGCGGAAGGGCAGTTCTTATATAATAGACATAAAGTTTCAGTTTAACAAGGTGAAAAGACTTCTGGAGATGGATGGTGGTGATGGCAACACATTATGAATGTATTTAGTACCAATAAACTGCTCACTGAAAAATGGTAAAGATGATAGCTTTCATGCTATATGTACTTTTATCACAATTTTAAAAATTAAAAAAAAATGCATGAGAGGCAGGTCCTTTATATGAATAAGCCTTTTGGAAAGCATAGTAACTATTTTACAGACTAGAACCTTTTCATAAGAAGGCAGCAGCTGAATATGCAACACTTCTAGTCACATGACTGACATTAACTGTATAATGGTTGTATAGTGATTGTTTTCATGTTTTATGAAAACAAATGCTAGAACTACTAAACTATGCTTTTTAAAAAGTGCAATACTTCTCCCTTTACCTATTCAAACACCTTTTAAGGATTGCTTCTAATATGTCAAATCCAAATACATCAGCCAAGATGGGGATGTTAATGAATTTGATCAAATAAAAATGTCACGATGTACTGTCATGATGTGGCTTTTAATTAACAAAATACACAGTATCAGCACAACAGTACAGACACAGCACATCGCTACCACAAAAAAGTAAGATGTCAAATACAACAGAATTGAAGAAATTGAATGAATATGCATATTAGAACAACTCTACTGCATAAAATACATAGAATATTCAGAATTCTCTTCTTAGACCATAATTTCTAAAAAAAAAGATTTTTGTCTTCCATTAAAAGCCAGTCACAGGATATCTGGAGGAATCTTACATTGAAGTAGCTCTCAAAATTTTTTTTTATCTCATAGTCCTTTACACTCTTAAAAGTTAGTGAGACCCCAGAGAGCTTTCATTTATGTGTTATAAGTATCAATATTTTCTACAATGTAAATAAAAACTGAGGAATTTTAAATGTGTATTTATTAATTTCAAGTAGTAATAATAAACCTGTTACATATTAACAGGCATATATATTTTTATGAAAAATAACTACTTTCCAAAATGAAAAGAAAAATTACTGAGTAGTGGGCATTGTTCTACAGCTTTACAAATCTTTTAAAAGCCTGTCTTAATCGAGAAAGCTGGATTCTCTAATCTGCCTCTGTGTTTAATTTGCTGTGACATGTCATCTGGTTGCAGTATATGAATACAATCTGACTTCACAGAGGAAAGCAGCTAGAAAAGGGAGCAGTTATTTTAAAAGTCTTTCAGACAATCACACGTGTTCTCCTTTGATATTACACCAAAACTTGGCAAGTGACGGTTTCTTAAAGATTGGCTAAAATACGGATTTGGAACCATACTAAGGGCCTTTTTGCCCATGGTTTCTATGTTGGATGGTGTGACGTGTCACCCAGACCCCCCCGAGTAACAGAGAACTCACTCCCCCAGTGGCTGAGAATACTCTGAGCACAAACCCAGCTCTCTACCAGCGTCGTGCCAGTCGAAGGAGCCACCTCACTCACAGCCACACCCACTCCAGGATGACGTGGGGAGACAGCCGCCCAGACGCCTCAGCCCACTCAGGACCATCCTGAAGGACCCCCCAGCTTCAGAACCATACACAGGACAGTGGAACGGTCTCAGCGCCTCCCTCTGCCAATCCGTCCCCTTTCTCCCATTCCACTTCCCTTCCCCAGCCTTCCTTTCCACAGGTGTTGATCCCATGAATTCACTGACGAACCTCCTCCACACTCATCTCCGTGTCAGAGTTGGCGTCCTAAGGAACGTCACCCAAGACAGGTGGTGCAGGCATGTCGCACGGCAGAGGTGGAGGTGGCAGGGGGACATTCCAGGAGTGCAGAGCAGCCACTGTTTTGCACCATTATTTCAATCTATCAGTATCAGTATGGCGCCAGTCGTGTTAAGGAGCTGAGTAAGAGCCCTGCCTATATCCACACACACACACTCTCGGTCATGTCCTCAGGGTCTCCTTCTGTCCTCGCTCACCCAGCTGAAATTCCACACGCGTGGCCCTTTCTCCTCACCTACACGCTCAGTCACCTTGATCCTCTCTACTCGGCACTTCACGTGGCAAAACCACAACCCTGCTTACATTCAACGTTTTGTTTACTTTGCGGCTGTAATTGAACTTAGTCGGAGAAAACACACAACAAGCTGACTGGTATCAATTCAACATAAAATGCAATTCAATCCTCAAGGGGGCCATTTACGTGCAAAACCATCACACTCCAGATACAGAACATCCATGCTCCTAGAGGACCATTCCCTACCTTCTGCTCTTCCCCCATCGCACCATTGTACACTGAAGGTGTCCAGGACGCCCCCACAACCTCCCTCCACCCCAGGTCTGCCTGTCACCATCTGCAACAATACACTGGCTTTCCTCCCACTATGCTGAACACAGCCCTTGCTCCAACCCAAGGCCAAGCCCTCGGGCTGTGTGCTGCTGCCCATCCTCTCATCTGGTGAAGGACATACTCCAGCAATGTTTCCTCTCTACTGCAACATTCCAATCACCTACAATCTCTTCCTTTCACAACAAAAAAAAAGCCCTCACCCTCCAGATACCACTCCCTCTCTCTTCTCCTTTACAACAAACGCTATGATTGTGAATATGCTTCCTCTGCAAGCCACCTCCTCCATCACCCTATAAGCCCCTACCATCAGCTCAGCACTCCACCAACACAGCCTAGCAAACTCACTCACACGCCACCCTGCTGAAGTTCATGACCGTTCTGGGCCCTCATCTCCTTTGAGTCACCAGCACCCTCTCACACCAGGATTCACTCTACCCCACAGGTTTCCTGCCCTTGACTCCCAGGACACCACACTCTCTCCATTGTCTTCCCAGCTCACTGGACACCTGTTTCCACTGCTAGTTCCTCTTCCCCAATCCCTAGTGGGCCCATCGGCGACCTCTATCTCCACTTGCCTCTTGGTAATTTCGAGGAGTCTCATGACTCTAAATGCCGTCCCAGTGCTCAGGATTCCCAAACGTATATCTTCAGTCCTAACAACCTTCTGAACTTCAGACGCAAATACCCAACTGCCCAACTGACTACATTCGTCCATCTAATGAACACCTCAAAGTTAACATGTCCAGAACTGAACTGTGATAGCCAACCCCACAAAAATACATGTTTGGCCTACATTCCTCCCATCTTCAAAACGTTCCCTACTAAAATTAAGATTAAAGAGATGTTTTTAAGTTAAAAATCACCATTTAAAATAGTTTCAACATATCTATGCTGTAAGGTAATTGCATGTCCATTAAGTCATGAACAACTCGTGTGCACAAATTAAAACATGGGTAAATGGGAATCCTCAGCATCAGTTTAAGTCACCCGTATAAATTTAAATACTATTCTGCTTATATTTTTAAAAAAATATTTAATATAAGAAATTGGGTTGCTCTTGGGCAAAGCTAATTTAGCCTCCATTAAACAAATAAATCAATCCCAGGATTTAATAATTAAGAATAAAACAATTCAACTGCATCAGTCAAAAAGTGAGGATAGGGGGCCGGCCAAGTGGCTGAGTTGGTTAAGAGCTTGCTCAAGAGTGTGAGCTCTGAGCAACAGCGGTTCGAGTCCCAGTCCGAGCTGAGCTGCCACTGAGCTGCCAACAGGTGGCAAGATGGCTCAGCTAAAAAAAAAAAAAAGTGAGAATAATATTATGAATCTCAGTACTTGACTTCATAAATGAATAGGCTGAGCTGATAAAAGGCATGTGCTTTCTCTACACAAGTTTCATTTCTTAGCAAATATGCATTTCTAAACCTAGGCTGCATTAGAACATCTACCATAATTAGAATGTGAAGAATCCTCCTGCATAGTTTTGTTTGCTAAGAAAAAAAGAAAAGAATAAACATAGCTTTAAATGATGATAAATTGCAAAAGGGAACAACCTCGCCTTCTCATCTAATGCTGTGGGACTACCAGTCACAGCGGACAGCTTGACCCCACACCCGTCCACGTATCCCGACCATGGAGCTGCTTTCGTTAGAGTTGGTTTGACGAGCACATAGGGAACATGAGTGAAGGAGTGAACGAGCAGATGAATGAATGCACAGATACGGACTATGCTGACCATGGGGGTGTACAGACGGCGTCGACCTCAGTTCCACACCCTGCAGGGGGTGATCAGCCCTCACTGAAGCACCCTGGGCTGTGCTGGTGGTCGGGAGGTAACAGCCAAGACTTCCTGAGTCTCTAATCCAAGCCTACCTACGTGCTCTTACCAAGAAATAAGGGTGTCATCACACGATGATTACAATAATACTGAAATTCAATGTAATTTTTTAACATCTCCAGAAATAATTTATAGAGTAACAACCAGAAGGTGTCCCTATTAAGTTTTTTAAAATATACTCCCCATAGCATGTACAATGCAGCCAAATGAACTCTTTCCAGTTCAGTTTACTATCTCGAGAAGCACAAGCGCATAGTAAGAACGGCAAGGTCAATACGTGATCATTCTAATGTTACACGGAGTCCAGAGAAGCAGAATTGCAGCAAATTGTCTGACTATTGCACTTTTAAATATATTTTGACTGTAATCACCTATAACCACGCCACTTCCCTCTTTTAACTCTAATAGTCAAAGCACGATGTAAAGCTCCTGAATAGATTCAAATGACTGAGTACTTAATTTTGAGTTGTATTATTCCCAAAGATCTACACACATCAAATAAAGGCTCTCTTGGGGTCGGCCGAGTGGTGCATTGGTTAAGAGTTGGCTTGGGAAGCCAGCTCTGAGCAGCAGGGCCCCAGTTCGGATCCCACATATGAGGGCCAGTGACACTGCCCTCTACAGCTAAGATGGTGAACAACAGCTCAACCTGGAGCTGGGCTGCCATGAGTCTTCCGGTGACGGCACAGGCTGCAGCCCCTGCTGCAGTGGGCTGCCATAAGCTACCGTGTGTGACCAGCAGCCAGTGTGAGCGGCCAGCAGGTGGTGTGAGCTGCCAAGAGCCACTGTGAGCGGCCGTCCGGAGGCCGGCGACTGATCTGCCTCACCTGGGAAGAGCGCAATGATGGTGCCAACTTGGGTCAGTGAAGCAACGTCCTCCACAACTAGACTGAAGAACAAAACGACAGCAACTTGTCTGTTCCCCTTCCCCCGATTCCCCAGCGCTGTTCCCCTCCCCCAATTCCCCAATAAAAATCTAAAAAAAAAAAGGCTCTCTCCCCCGCTTTTTATTGACCCAGATCAAACAACATTCTACTACCATTACACATAACACCTTACTCCACAGCAGTACTTCTGAAGCCAACAGAGGCACTTAGCATATAACAACACCTCACATGTTACGAGTACGAGAACGTAATCTGCATTAGTGGACGAAGAGTGAGGTTAACAGGAGAGCATCTCCATCGTTTACTCAAACAAAATCAGTAGGGGAAAACCCTAGCAACTGAAAAAATATTTAGAATAATCATAAATAATACTTTACTTTAAATAACATACATAATTATTCCTTTATCATGTTGACAGTCACAGGGCCACAGCAGAAGACGTAACAGCGACCTTTGGACATGTCCTTTGGTAAAAAAATGGCTCATTTACTATGGTAAGCAACACAGAAATCACTCCAAAGACTTCAGTTTCCCATTAATATAAAGAACTATATTTTTAACACAATATGCTAAGAAATACAATCTTATCACTGTCATACCATGAATCAAAATTAATCTCATGATAGGCATTAGAGTGCTGTTGAATTATTTATTCACTCATTCAATCTTTTATTCATTAAATGAGTATTTAATGGAGCCCATTATGTCAAACACTGCACGAGATACCAGAGGCTCAGTCAATGCATGGAGAGCTCTGTCACCAAATGATTCCTTCTTAGAATGTAAAAACCAGCCAATAAAATATATTTCATTGAGGCTAAGTAGTTAAGTATGAAATAGGTGACACTTGCACGTGTGTAAACACATCTCATAGGTCTCAAATGGACTCAGAAGACTCACGGATCTAAGGCAAAGATATGAGATTCAAATCTCATCAAAGACATAAAAACATGACAACATTAATCCATGCATAAAAATACTCCAGTAAAAGCAATTATAACCCATCATTTCCTATGAAATGTCTCCCTCGAGGGCATTATTTAAAATAGCATTAATATTATTCATAACTGCCCCAAACTGAAAATAACTGAACGTGCTTTTAGCAGATCAATGGATAAATGGTCTTGCATACAACACAACCTCACTCAGTGGCAACAAGTAGCCAACAGTGACACTTGCAACGATATCTACCAAGTGTTCATGGGGAGACCCCAAATGTAAACTCAGAGTTGTGTAATTCCGAAGCCTGCACTGAAATATTTTTACTGGACACCGTGATGCTACCAGAAAACACTGCCTTCTATAAACCACAGTTCTATTCAAATCCACAAATTATGGGAGCAGAGCAGAACACAAATTAAAATGACACAGATGTGTCACTGGGATCAAAGGAAGGAAACTCTTTTCTTACTGAAATGGTAAGGGTTTTGAAAAAAGAATTGGAAATGAGGGTACACAATATTTGGTGAATTTCTGGAATTTATCACGAAGCCAATATCTCATTTGGATATGTGAAAATCTATAGACTTGGGCATTTTAACATCGGTATCAGTGTCATTTAAAAGCCAGAATAGGGCCGGCCGAGTGGCGCAATGGTTAAGAACTCGCTTGGGATGCCAGAGGGCCATGGTTCGGATCCCACATATGCGGGCCAGTGACACTGCCCTCTACAGCTAAGATGCTGAACAACAGCTCAACCTG
>NW_017732103.1:814564-829604 GCF_001890085.2 Hipposideros armiger | reverse complement strand
TGCCTCGCCAGAGAAGAGCGCAATGATGGTGCCAACTTGGGCCAGTGAAGCAACATCCTCCACAACTAGATTGAAGAACAAGACGACAGCAACTTGTCTGTTCCCCTTCCCCCCATTCCCCAGCACTGTTCCCATTCCCCCAACTCCCCCAATAAAAATCTTTAAAAAAAAAAAAAGCCAGAATAGGCAGCAAGTGTTTATGCATTGGTAAATAAAATGCATTCTCCACTTCCATGAAGGCATTCCTTGTATAACAATGAAAGCTCAAATGTAAGAGCTAATGTTGGCCACCCCACGGGATGGTCAGTAGGCTCCCAGCTGCACACCTGCCGTATGAGCTCTCCAGGCCAGGCCGCAGCACTGCTGGGAACAGGATGACTTCCGGCTGTGCTCTGACAGGTAGATACAACCACGGAAGTGAAGAAAACATGTTTATATTCACACTGCTTCAAATTATAAAACAATAATTTTTCTAAGGTCAAATCGTATTTTAGTATGTGCTTACATTACTTAAGGCTCTAGTAAAACTCAAGCGTACATGAAGAAAAAAACATTTTAAATGAGCAAAATAAAATTCAGACATCATGAAACCACAATGTAAAACACTGTGAGCAATTTGGAAGTGGAAACGAGTTATGGAAATTATAGCTTCGAACACCAATGACGTTGCTCTGTCTAAACAGACCAACCGGTCTCATGAGATCTGTCTCGCCCGGGATGAAAACTGAGGAACCGCAGAGGCACTGGCGAAAGGAGGTAAGGGAACGTCACATGAAGAATGACAGGGGGAGCCCTGTCCCCTTCGCCCCTCACCCCATCCAGCTGGGAGTGATGGCCAGCTACTTACTTCCTGCACCGCAGTGTAACTGTCACCCACCTGTCACAGAAAACACGTCCGGTTTCATGTTAAAGGTATTCCTGAATGCACGAAGGTGCACAGGAACGAGGGCCCAAGAACTCCGCCCTCAGCCGTCTTGCAACCAGTGACACTGGTTGATTCCTGAGACCCCTGAAGGGCCTGCGCTGCAGACTCAACTATTGTTAATTTTTCTTTCTTTAAGTTGGAGGGAGAGAATTATGTGACACAAGTTTTACCGTTTTCTTCCTTTTAATATTCTCACCACAGGCTGGTGATGTTAAGTTAGGGAAAAACAGCTAAGTCCAACTCAAGGTCACCTTTTTCAAAATGCTCATTTCCTTCTTGTATTTGGGACCATTCGGTATTAAACTGTCTCCTGGAAAAGTCTGGAAAGTCTGTTTCATAAAATCAAATGAGTGGCCTGGAACTCAGTGGCCATCCCTGACCCGCAGGAGCACGCTGCTGTCTTGTCAGCTGTAAAAAGTCTGTTCAGGATGAAAATCCCCGTGTCCTGAGCCCACGTCAATGCTGAACCGTAACGTTTGTCAAGTTCTTTCTGAAGAGTCACTAAATAGCTCTTTGTTCAAATATAATTCCTTTTGCTTCTCTCAAGAGGTGAACAATAGTTTGAAGCATATTCTATCTAAATATTCTCAATAGGCTGCCTCATTGTCAACGTGATCTGAATTTTTTATAGCTCGCAAGACGTTAAGTCACATAACCAACTTCATATCCCCCCTGGGCCTTTTAAAGACTTCCAAATCTTCATCTAAGTCATTTCACAAACCACAGAGAACATTCTGAAACCAGAGGTGCAGGCAGCCCGAAAAGGAAGCAGCCGACGCTGCTTCACACACATTGTTGGCACCAAGTTGTAAGGGACAGCCACTGCCGCAGATACCCAATCGATGTGACAGAGCTCCGAGGGGACAGAGCCCACAGAAACCTGAGACGGAGCACTAGGCGCCCCTGCCACAGGCCCAGAGCCAGGAAACCCCGTCTACCCAGAGAGCTGGGTCTCTAGAGTCCTCACTGGCCCTATGTCAGAGGCCAGTCATTGGGGTCACTCATTTAACAGACATTACTGAGGATCTAGGGATCAAACAGAGGATGCCACCAGGGCGCGCCTGCTCCCCAACGGCCTGCTGCTTAGCGGGGACTAGACAAGAGGCTCCCAGTGTCGGACCCAGGGGAGGATCCCAGCGGCAAGCGAGCGGACTGTGAAACCTTGCCAGCTCTGAGAAGAGCCTTGGTCCTGGGTGTTTTGGTTAAACATTTATAAAATTTGGGTCAGGCACTTTAACCACAGTTGGTAAATACTCCTGTCTCTTTTTACTCTGACCTCCTCTTTTCTGCCACACTGTCTGTCACCTTGAGTGGCAGTGGAGAGGCCATGGAATTTTGAGGATCCAGCTACAGGGAAATGGAGGTGGGACATACATAATTTGGATCCGGCGAGTTTATGAGTTTCCCAGTCATTTCCACGTAGAGTTTAAATACTGCTGTGCTCCCAGGATACCCCTAACATGCCCTGAGCCAACCCACCCAGTGTAGGGACACTGGACATCCACAACAAACCAGTTAATGAGTGTTGTCAATCCAAAAGAAAAGAAGAAAACTTGAAAAGCCCTAAAATATTACAGCATATATGCGTATGTGAAAGAAGGTTGAGGCAGGCTTTCCCAGATTTGACAACAATCCAAAAATATTTACAGAGCATTACCAAAAATGAGCTGTAAAGCTATAAGGAAATTTTCTAAATTATCAAAAAAATTTTGAATTATTTTTCTCAATCATGCGAGCAGAAGACTGAATTCTCTTTCTAGTCTCCATATGAAAAGGGTATTTACAAGGTCATCACATAGAGATTCAAGAGTACGCAGCCAAAATCTGAAGCAAAAAAAAAAAAGTACTATAGGGATGTTTTGCGGAGTTAATTAATGGAGTATTATGTTAATTTTTCTGGGTGTTTGTGGTATTTTTCAACTTTTAAAAATTCTTAATTTATGGTCATTTCTTTTCATAATTCAAATAAATATTCACTTTAATACCAAATTTTCATTAAGCGGCTCTCTCTCAAGACTCACAAGACGTGAACCTACTCTTAAGCGCAGTGTCACGGGTGCCATGGGAACAAGCCGGGGACTGTGGGCAGCAGACAGACACATCTGAGCGAACCTGGGGACATCCACAAAGGCTTCCAAGAAGGTGTGATTCTTAAATTATTCCTTAAATTTTTAATTTTAAAAAAATTGTGATAAAATAAACAAAATAAAATTTATCATTTTAACTACTTCTAAGTGTATAGTTCAATAATATTCAGTATATTCACATTATTGGGCAACCAATCTCCAGAACTTTTTCATCTTGCAAAACTAAAGCTCTGTCCCGATGAAACACACCAACTTCCCCTTCTCCTCCCCAGATCCTGGCAAGTGCCATTCTGCCTTCTGTCTCTACGACTTGGACGACTCCCAAGCCCTCATGTAAGTGGAATCACACAGTATTTGTTTTGTGACTCGTTTATTTCACTTAGATAACGTCCTCACGGTTCATTCATGCTGTAGTACGCGTCAGAACTGCCTTCCTTTTTAGGGCTGAATAATACCCCATTGTCTGGATGGGCCACATTCTGTTTATCCATCCGTCTGCCTAGACACACCTGGGTGCTTCCACCATTAGGCCATTGCAACAGTGCTGCTGTGAACATGGGTGTGTTTAAGCATCTCTTCAAGTCCCTGCTTCCACTTCTTCTGGGTACAGAACCAGAAGTGGAATTGCTGGATCATATGCTAATTCTACTTCTAATTTTTTAAGAAACCGCCATCCTGTTTTTTCATGGTGGTTGCTCGTTTCCATTCCTACCAGCAGAGCTAAGGGTTACAACTTTGCCACAGCCTTTCCAGCAACACTTGCTATTTTCTGGGTTTCTTTTCATTTTTATTATAACCCATCCTAAGGAGAATAAGGGGTATCTCATTGTAGTTTTGATTTGCATTTCCCTAAGACTAGTGATGTTGAGCATCTTTTCATGTGCGGTCAACTTGTATGTCTTCTTTGGAGAAACATCTACTCAAGACCTTTGTTCATTTTTAAATGTTTTGTTGTTGTTAAGTTGTAGGAATTCTTTCTATATTCTGGACATGAACCCCATCTCAGGTATATGCTTTACAAATGTTTTCTCTTGTTTAATGGGTTGCCTTTTCACTCGGTTGACTGTGTCCTTTGATGCATAAATTGATTTTTTTCCAGACGTATGAACACTCATACTAAGGAGAGCGGGGGGAAAGGCATCAGTATTACTAGCTGGGCCAGCACGGGAAGTTACACGAAATCCTGTGTTGGTTGTTCTGTGCAGAAGGAATGAAGGACAAAGAGAAAGAAATGCAGATGGAAGGGTGGTCTTGAAAGGATCAGCTTCTAAAGAGCTTTGGACAGTAAGGTAAGGACTTTGAACTTTATCCCCAAAGTTCTATAGCAACGCAAGATTTTTAACCACGGGAGAAATATGGGAAAATGCAGGTGTTTACATTTTAAAACTCTCACTTTGACACCAGAACCGATGACAGGGTTTAGAGCAGCTCTGTCGCAGACCCGATTCACCTGTCTGCCAGGTCTGCTCCTGTTAACTGCTGCAGTGACACCCGTTCGCGTCACTCCTCCTTTGCTGGACTCCCCACCACAGACCACACGGACTTCCCACTTCAGTTATTTGCTCTATTAGTTGTTTTTGGAGAAACCCATCTGACAAAAGTAACGCCACAGAGATATTAGTTCCAGGAACAATTTAACATGCAAACCTTTTCAGATACGCCGGAAGTTTTAAAAGTGACTGCATACGAAAATGGCTTAAATACAAGGTGAGCACTTTTTTGCATGATGGCTAATACAAAAAATATTTTTAAACATACAGTGAATTTATTACAAAATAAAAAAAATTAATCTGAGTAGAAATACATTTAGAAATACTTTTGCATGAGAAACTGGGCTCCGCTTTAAAGGCATTAAAATATTAGTATATCGGCCTATTTGAAAAGTAGCAAGGTAAGGCATCTTGCTAAGCTTTTGTTGTGAAATCAGATAATGAAACAAGGGGCAGACTTTGTTGTCAAACCAATAACCATTTCTTCCTCCTTAGCAAAGGAGCCACAAGCCATTAAAGGGTCCCTCTGGTGGCCCTGTGCTCAGGGAAGGGGCAATTTCCCACCCTGAGCAAGGAAACTGTAATTGGTAAACCAATCACATTGCTCTGTTTTCCTTTTGAATGACAGACAGATGGTGCCAATCAAGTTAAGAGCCAGTGTGCGAATTAGGCAGGTGGAGCACATAAAGATGGCCCTTGTCTTCCTGTTATCATCTGCACGTGATCTCCAGAAACTGGTAACCCTACTGGGATCACAGGAGATCAGCTTAAGAGAATCACCTCTGAGTTCATCAGCTCTGGAATGGCAGGACTTCTTGATAATAAGACAGTAACTGTCCTTTTCTTAAAGGCACAGTGGGGGTGGGTGGGAGGCTTTTATTTGCAGCTAAAAAGCACCCTACCAGATGAAGTCGACCACCGAGGCCACAGCAGTGGCATGTTGTTTATCACGCCACACAGCAACAACAGGACACCCGGCACGGTCACTTAGTGTGTGGTGTGACACCATGTACAGCTAGTCCCTCGTTGGCCCAGGGGTTCTCAACACTGCTTCGTGTGGCCCCAGAGGCCTGGAAGGACGTCAGCACACAGCCACCTGCCGCTGTGCCCCCTTCCTGTCATGCTTGATCTGGATACGTTCACAGGAACATGGGAGACACTCGGGAAGGACCTTTCCTATCTGCGCTCACACAGGTTGCAGGCCAGAGCAGGCAGAGAGTAGGGCTCACCAGAGCCTCCCCACAGATGGCCGAATGGACGGATCAAACAGACGCTGCTCTCTCCTAGTGAACAGATGTGTGGCTCAGAGTCCCTGTGAACACTCCCCTCCGACCACTGTCAATCAGCAGCTGGCTGACTCCCAAAGCTACTGCCTAATGTCACCCTGCACCTGATGACATCTCCCAGCAGCCAAGAGCAGGGATGCAGGTGACAGCTGTCCCGCTGGAGGAAGCTCGTAGGGTACCATCTGCAGAGCACACGTCTCCTTAGCCCTGTGCAGGCCCTCTCACGGGGACTGACATGGCAACTTACTGTCAAGTGCCAACAGGGACACACTGGGCTTTCAGGGGAACGTCCAGGACACACATGAGTGCTCGCAGTCCTCGAAAGTCAAGCCTCACATTCTTTGACAAGCTGGCTGTATGGAGACAGGAAAGCCAGTGAAACGGTTAGGAGCACAGGCTCTGGGACAGAAACACTGTGCTGATGTCCCAGCCCAGGTGCCCAAGAGCTGTTCCCATTTCCTCACCTGTAAAAAGGGGATGATAAGAAGAAGATCCCTCTCATAGTATTGTAAGGACTAACTGAATCAACATATGCACAGCATTTATATAAGTACTACATCAGTATTTGCTGTTAGTATTGACAATTTAACCTTTTACACAAATTTACAACACTTTACTGAGATCTGTGCGGCTTTTTACTATTTGAGTAAGTTACTACAGGTTCTCCCACACCTGCTCTTTCCTGTCAAACCCTTGTTCTTTCTGTTCTTAATAGCATAAAAACAGAAATTCTTACAATTTCCTTTTTATAAAGTATGGGGATTTTGGCAAGTTTGTGGGCTTCACTACATTTGCTCATCATTTCTGTAAAGGTTGATTAGCCAGGCCCTGATTTCACATCAAGGTGGCACTGATGACACGGGAGCCCCAATATAACCGAAACTCTGCCCATTCACCTTGAACCGGAGTGTGTTCCTCACTCAGGACAGATTCAGGGCAAGAATCCCGGGGACAGGATACTAATCTAGGCAATGGATTTGCAATGTTTAAAACAAACAAACAAAAAAACCCTTAAATATGGAGGGTCCCAAAAAAATGTATACACATTTTAAGAAAGGAAAATCTGTGTTAAAATTAAGCTGATGGGAACCACTTTGAGCACCCTCTTGTAATTGCAGACATCAAACGTGACTTGTATTCATCTTTTGTTATTGGTATATATTGAGTATTACAATTTTAATAGTTTTTCCTTTCTTAAAATATGCATACATTTTTTGGCACCCTCTGTATATGATACGTGTTGCATTTTAAAATGTGTATGGGAAAATATAGTAATTCTTTTCAAGGTTAAAAACTGTATCTTCTAAAAGAATATTTGAGTCTAAAATCACTTCTCTTTCTAACTTCCTCTTTAGAGTATTACACACAAACAAGCACTAAAGTCACACATCTTAAAACTTGGCAGTGATTTAACATATCCTAAGTATCCTTTCCTTGTATTATAATTTCATATAATGAGTTCATGAAGAAAGTTCTAACAGGACTCACTCTAGAACTTAATTGTCTTAGCCTCACAGTAAAAGGATGTACAGGAAGCTGAAAGGCGCTGTGCTATGGGGGTAGCCACAGGACAAACTGAAATCTAAGTGCCTCCACGGACAGCCCTCTAAAGAGAGATTGTAAGGCTATGAGAAGTATTATTCACAAGTCCATCTCAAAAAATTCTCAGACTTTCCTATGGAATTAGGAAAGTGAATACGATTGTTCATGTTTTAGATAAACTCTCTAAGTGAAACACATCATACAAATTCCGGAATAAGGAGTTCTGACTAGGATTCATCTAAGGGCCCCTGGGGTTTTAAAACCCTCAGCCTGAGATCAATTTCTAAAGCCTCCCTAGAATTAGTGGTCCTTTTGTTGAGTGCGTGTGAATTTGGTGCTTACGATTATGCCACGGTAAACCATTCTCTTCCTTAATTTTATCATTTCCTGTCTAGTTGTTTTGGAAGTTTGAGAACAGCCCTGTCTTGCTGTGTCTCTGCTTGCTGCTCTGTGCTTCATGAGTCATTCTTGATAATGGTTCATGATCTGCATACATGAGAGGCATGGGTGCTTCACGTTTTTTCTGAACCTTGTTCACTTTTCGCCAAATAAATTCAATGTTTTACCATTAGGTTTTAAATTTTGCCAAAACCAAAAGGAACATTTATTTACTCCTGTATTAGTCATACAGGTTCTATAAAAAGTTTCCAGCAAAACCTAATCCCTTGATATTTCACAAACATTACAGAGATACTATTTTTGCTTCATTTTAAAAGGCTGAGCTACTGCGTTAAGACATCTGCAGGTAAGTAAACCATGACACTGACACAACATACCATCAAACGAGTGTGCTGAGGAGTTCTGGGAGACAACAACTGGCCAGAGACTGAAACTTGACTGCACTCATTTTTTCTTTTTAAATACCGAACAAGATACTAGAGATTGTAAAAAAATCCATTTAAAATATGTGTTAGCAAATCTCCTTCAAACCTTTCTATAACTTCATGTTGCCCTTAAGATAAAGCCCCAAGCCCTTCCCTAGGACCTAAAGGGTCCCACAGCCCAGCCCTCTCACTCCCGCATCTCCCTCCTCCAGGAAGCCCCCGCGAAGCCCACCCCTTGGGGGCATTCCCTCTCTGCTCCCCGTCTTCTCCCCAGCAAACTCATCCTTCAGATCTCAGCTTAAACTCTCCGTCTCAGAGAAGCCCTTCCTAGCCCCAGAGGAACTCAGATCCCGTTACATGCACTTACTACATGCTGGCCTTCCTTTTTAGCACATTTTCAAGTATTTTCCAGTTTTATGGAGATACAATTGACATACAGCACTATATAAGTTTAAGGTGTACAGCACAATGATTTCACTTATATATATTATGAAATGACTGCTACAATAAGTTTACTTAACATCCATTACATACAAAGAAACATATATATATTTCTTTCCTTAACAAGATTCATGGGCCAATACCATAACAGCAAACAAAAATATACAAAAACTTAAAAAAAAAACCATAGTACGAGTATGTTTATTTTAATCAAACGGCTATCTGCACTGCTGTGTCCGCCAACTTGCGTTCCACCACTCTGCTTTCTGTCAACTTGTCTCTACCCAGAGTCCTCTGGGCCTAGTCCTCCCAGAGCCTACAGGCTCCCCCGGGAGTAAATCACAGCAGGCCCTGCAGTCTGCCCTTTGTTCCTGCTGCTCCCCAGTCAACAGCAGCACTCCCTTTGCTCTTCCACAGGCCCCAAAGCCAAGGACAACAGTTCTCAAAAGTCAAGTTGAATTAGAATTTCCTAGGGGACTTGTCAAAACCCAGACTGAGGGCCCCACGACAAGGCTTTCTGAATCAGGAGTGTGGGGTGAGACTGGACCTGTGACGTTTTAATGAGTTCCAGAACAAAGTTCATACTTTGAGAATCAGTGGCCTAGACCACGCAGCAATTCCTCCAAAAGTCACCTCACTTTGTGTACCTCCTGATGGCCTCGATTCTGACAAGTGGCTAGGTAATGGATACCACGCACCTAACACTTGATTATATACCATCAACTGCTGTTTATTCATGGTTTTTCATCTTCTCTCCATGCCAGAAGCTTATACATCCCTCAAGGGTAGTCAACACAGGAAATACTGCTCCTGTGACTCACAGCCCAGACGGGGCAGGCAGGCGCACATGCTTAACACACGAGCCTACTCTGACTGGCTAGAAGCAAACAANATGTGGGATATATGAAAGGTCACAGGATGCAAATAAGTACATAAAATCAATGATTTTTCTCAATACTAATAAATAATTTAAAAGTGAACTTGAACAACAGCACCAAAAAGAATAAAATAAATAGCAATAATTTTAAGAAAATAAGTTTAAGACCCAAACACTGAAAACTTGAAACACTGCAAATACAAACTAATTTGTATGTAAATAAGCATATAATTCAAAATAAGACGGTTAAAATCACTTGTCTTTGGAATTGGGACACAGAATCCGAAAGAAAACATCAGAAAAGGGAAGTGATGACAAAAGCACAACATTTATTGCTGGAAAAGTGACGCGCTACATTTTTTTCTGGCATAACAAATTACTGTGTTACGGGTGTTTCAGAAGTAAAAGTTTGAGAAGAATTAGGACACCTACCTTGAACTGTAAATTCAGTCAACTGCAATTATTGTGAATGATCAAAATTCACTTAACTTAATGTATTTTATGCATAACAAAGCTACATCTTATTTTTGGAAAAATCTAGAGAACTATGAAATCACAGGTTTTTAACATTTAATAGTTGCCAAATTACACCCAGTATTTACCAAATTCTGCTGCACAGATCAGAAAAGTGTTTTTAAGTCAGTAAATTCTTACTTCAGAAATTAATCTGACCTCCAAAATAAATAGCTAATATTTCTGGGGATAAAAATGATATCTAATAAAAGTTGACAAGTTCTTAGATAGTTAAATTAGAAAGGTGCATTTTGAGAAACAAATACTAAAAATGTATCTTACAGTGCTGCACAAAATGGCCATCATCATGTCCCTTAAAATAGAGAGGCTCGCATCCCCCATGGAAGGGAGGAGCTGCGAGCAACTGCTCTTTCATGCGGTTAGAAGGAAAAACAACAACAAAACTCGGTAAGAATTAAAAGCCCAGTTTTTGTCTTCCAGAAATGTGGTTTTTAAAAACCTAAAAGGGAACATTCATCAAAGGATTTCATCCAAGACTACAATTTTGAAAAGACCATTTCTTTATCCTTTGCCTCCAAATTTTGACTTTCCCTGCTGCTCAGCAAGTCTTTGTCCGATGAACAAAACCTTGAACCTGTGTACACTTGCGACGTGACTTCCGTCCCTCTGCTCTGTCGGGTGCCATAATATATACTTCAGTACCTTCCCTGTTTGTAAGAACAGAGCAAGCAACCCTGAGCTTAACTGGGACGTCTGCAAGTTCAGCAGAAAATCAAAGCAGAGATCGATAGGCCCATATGGGATAATTAAGGTCAAACATCTTTGACTTGCAATGCTAAAAGAGCTTTTAATACTTATGAATAATAAGGTCTTAACTCCTCTACAACATTATGTTGACAATCGATAAATGAAATTAGGCCGACACTCAACCAACATGAACGCATAAAAAATTAATCGGATTACCTTCGATTCTGTATTTAAGCCCAGAAGAGCCCTTCCCCCAAACACAAAGTTTTACAAAGTATTAAAATTCATTTTTATGAACTATGTATGAAGTCACTGTCTTCCTTTTCAGTGCCACTGTGTATTGTTTCAAAATCCCAACGTTAGAAATATAAACAATTTAAATACTATCATTTGTAATATATTGTCAGATAAAAAGACNCACAAAGAAAATCAAATAATAGAGAAGTCTTCTCAAAACGACTTAAAGCATTCCTTTTTTTTACTATGAAACATATCGTCTTAAAAATATTTTATTATAAATTAATCTAAAAATGTTATTTTCCTAGACAACCTCTATAAAAGTATATTATTATTTATACTTCTCCATCCAATGTAGCAATTCCTTTAAAAACATTATCAAAAGTATTATTGTCTCAGGCATATACTGTGTTTTAGGATAAATCAGGGAACTCAAAAAACAGTAGAAAGATGAATCGCCAGACAGATAACAATGCGGCAAGGTTGACAGGTGCACTACTGAACTGAAAGTGTACCCGGCATGATTAACTCCAAACACTAAGATTCCTTGAACCAGGCATAGCTTTATGGTTATACACAATAAACAAACAATGTCTTTAACCTGACAGAATTATAAAATTACCTTTAATGCTGGGTAAGGCTAGCCAACAGAAACTAGTGACAAATTAAAATGACAGTGAGGCAGCAGGACGCATCAGAGGTGATCCCACAGCCCCCCCCCCTTAGGTGACTGACAGGGACATGACATGCAGGAGGCCGTGGAGGATTCATGGAAAAGAAAGTGGTTTGCGTCTGGGATCTGCTGAGCTGCAGTGGCCTATAGGATTACCTATCTGCTGACCTCCAGTGAGCACTAGGAATAAGACGATGAAACCAGGCCTACAAGGTGTATACCTGGAGGCCATCAGACTGTAACCGACTTACCAATCGATCCGATTTCCCGGGAATATGCACTGCCTCCGATATGGCAAAGAAAATGTTAATTCCCATCTTTGCCCTGTACAATTTTTTAAATCATGGAAAAACACTGTGTTATACACGGTCTCATTGGAAAGATTAAGACATTCTAGAAAAATGCANTACAATAATATGAACAACACAACCACTGGAATACATCAAATAACTCTTTGCAAATGAATTAATATCAACTTTATCCTCCTCCTAGTTACCAGATGGTGAACTCATGTTTTGTTGTTTTGTTGGGTTTTTTTTTTAATTCCTATCAAGGCATTCAACACGTTTCCTGGTTTGCACTACAAAAAATAAAGAAAGTTCTAGATAAAAATTTAATTTCAATATCTGAAACAAAATAATTTCAGGGAAAGGAGACAAAGTACCTGAAATGACGTTCCGAGTAAACCATTTTGAAGTGTGGTTTTTATTTCTTACTTGTGATAAACGTATATACTAATAGTTAATGCACCATTTATTAGTGTCCTGCTTACTAGAACCTTCTAACATTATATGTTCTGGCAAAGTAATGCATGCCCCATTAATTTAAAACCCCACTATGTCATATACACTAGCAGAGAAAACATGTTACATACCAAGCAGGGTAAACGATATTTCATCTGCATTTTAAGAAGCATAATTAAAATCCTACTAATTCCAAATATGAAATATCTAACAGTTTTATTTGAATGAAAATTAAATCTATTTCTAGAATCATGCCAAGATAAGAAAAATGTAGTAAGGGCATTCTTTGAGTATCTAAAGAAACCATGTATTTGTTGAAAGATATTTAAGACAGCACCAATTATTTCCATTATTAATTATTTGACATTTATAAGTATACCAATAGTGATGATATCGTCTGCTACTTAATATTTTAGACAGAAATATACTAACAATTGTTGGCCATTGAATCTGCATTAACCTTGTAAGAACCACCCAGCACATCTCCTGGCTCCCTGGGACTCCACCCCGCCCAGTTAGTGCTGCATCGCCAGAGGCACTCTCAACACGGGGTCAACCAGCCCAGCCCGAACACCTAAGGAAGCTTTGTCAACGGCTGGGCCTTACGGGCAGCTGGCGGGTGGCAATAGGCCTAGAGGGCCTGGGCCTTTTGCTGAGCTGCCCCAGGCCCAATACTGGCAGCAGCTGGCTTCAGTTCACAGCGAGGCCACCCCCACACATCACCAGGTCCAGCACAGGCAGCAGCCAACCACATACACTTTTGGGGCTCCTCCCAGGTAGCCCTGGGCCCGTCACAGGCAAGGCTGACACTGGCCTGTATGGGAGCCCCTCCCAGGAGACACCAGAAACAACACACCCAGAGGCCAGCCACAGACCACACCACAGCACTACCCGGTTAGCCCCAAAAGCGGCATACACAAAGGAGGGTCTCAACAGGTACAAGAGCCCACCGGGGTGAATCCCCTTTTGAGGGGTCAGCCCCTCCACAGCAGCTCATACACTGTGGGCATAGCCAGTCCTCACAGCGAGTCAGCCTGAAAGTGAATGCAACCCACTGATATGCCAAAAGCAGTCAAGGCTCAACTACAACAGGAGAACACACACAACACGATGGACACCTCTGGAACACACGCACAGGAGAACAAGGAGGCCGCACAAATTGACTACCAAGAAGCCTACTACATAAGGCCACCCAGCAAAGACTGAGGGACATAGGAGATCTACGTAATACATAGGAGCAAACACAGAGCAGCAGCCAGAATGAGGACACAAAGAAACATGCCCCAAATAAAATAAGAGGAGAAACCTCCAGAAATGGAATTAAATGACACAGAGGCAACTAACTTACCAAAGACAGAGTTTAAAACACTAATTATAAGGATGCTTAAGGAACTTAGTGAGAATTTCAACAAAGAGATAGCAAGCATAAAGGTGGTCATAGAAACCATAAAAAAGAACCAGCCAGAAATAAATAATAACTGAAATGAAGAATACACTAGAATTAAATCACCAGCAGATTAGATGAAGCAGAAATCGAATCACCAATTCAGAATACAAGGTAGCAGAATTCACCTAATCACAACAACAAAGAGAAAAAAGAATAAAAAACAATGAAAATAGTTTAATGAACCTCTGGGACAACATCAAACGTAACAACGTTCACATCATACAGGTACCAGAGGAAGAAGAGAAGCAGCAAGGGATTGGGAGCCTATTTGAGAAATACTGACCAAGACTTCCCTAACGTGGTGAAGGAAATTGACATACGAGCCTAGGAAGTGCAGAGAGTCCCAAACAAGATGAACTCAAACCAGCCCGCACCAAGACACATCATAGTAAAAAAGGCAAAGGTAAAAGAAAAGAAAGAATCTTAAAAGCAGCAAGAGAAAGACAACTAGTTACTCACAAGAGAGCTCCCATAAGACTGTCAGCTGATTTTTCTACAGAAACTCTACAGGCCTGAAGGGAGTGGCAGGAAATATTCAAAGTGATGAAAAACTAGGGCCTACAACCAAGACTACTCTATCCAGCAAAGTCATCATTTAAAATTGAAGGAGAGATAAAGAGCTTCCCAGATAATAAAAAGCTAAAAGAACTCATTACCACCAAGCCAGTATTACAGGAAATGGTGAAAGGACTTAAGCAGAAGAAAGGAGAAAACAAACAAAGTAACAAAGACCAAATATATGAATCATAAAATGGCAATAACTATATACCTATCAACAATCACTTTAAATGTAAATAGATTAAATGATGCAATTAAAAGACATAGTGTAGTTGAGTGGATAAGAAGACCCATGCATGTGATATCTACAAGAGACCCACCTCAGATCAAAAAACACACATGAATGAAAATAAGGGATGGAATAAGATATTTCACACAAATGTAAATGAGAAAAAAGCTGGAGTAGCAATACTCATATTGGACAAAATAGACTTTAAAATGAAGACTACAGTAAAAGACAAAGAAGGGCACTACATAACAATAAAGGGATCTATCCAACAAGAGGACAGTCCTAGTAAACATCTGCGAACCCAACATAGGAGCTCCTAAATATATAAAACAGGTTTTGACAGACAAAGACAGAGATCAACAGTAACATTGTAGTAGAGGACTTTATACCTCACTGACACCAATAGACAGATCCTCCAGACAGAAAATCAACACACAGAGTAGCTTTAAATGACACATTA
>NW_017732103.1:807290-812189 GCF_001890085.2 Hipposideros armiger | reverse complement strand
TTCAGCATCTTAGCTGTGGAGGGCAGTGTCACTGGCCCTCATATGTGGGATCCGAACCGGGGCCCTCTGGCATTCCAAGCCAGTTCTTAACCATCGCGCCACTCGGCCGGCCCTACAATGACATTCTTCACAGAACTAGAAAAAGTAATCCTAAAATTTATATGGAACCATAAAAGATCCTGAATAACCATGTCAATCTTAAGAAATAAGAACAAAGCAGGAGGTATCACACTACCTGACATCAAATTATACTTACTATACAAGGCTATAGTAATCAAAACAGCATGGTATTGGCATAAAAACATTCACATATATCAATGCAAAAGAACAGAGAGCCCAGAAATAAATCCATTCATATATGGTCATTTAATCTATGACAATGAAAGCAAGAATTTACACTGGGGTAAAGACAGTTTATTTAATAAGTGGTGCTGGAAAAATTGGACAGATACATGCAAAAAATGAAACTGGACCACCTTCTTATGCCATATACATGAATAAACTCAATATGGATTAAAGACTTAAATGTAAGACCTGAAACCATAAAACTAGAAAAAAATATAGGAAGTAAACTCACAGACATTACCCTTAGTAATATTTTTACTGATATATCCCCTCGTGCAAGGCAAGCAAAAGAAAAAATAAACAAATGGAACTACATGAAACGAAAGTTTTTTCAGCAAAGGAAGCCATCAACAGAACAAAAAAACACCCTACTGAATGGGAGAAGATATTTGCCAATGATACATCTGATAAGGGGTTAATATCCAAAATTTATTTTCAAAAAAACTCATACAACTCAACAGACAAAAAAATAAACAACCCAATTAAAATATGGGCAGAGGACATGAAGAGACATTTTTCTAAAGAGGACATACAGGTGGCCAATAGACATATGAAAAGATGCTCAAATCACTGATCATCAGAGAATGCAAATAAAAACCACAATGAGATACCTCTTCTCCTGTCAGAACGGCCATCACCAACATATCAACAAACAAGTGTTGGCAAGAATGTGGAGAAAAGGGAACCCTGGTGCGGTGTTGATGGGATTGCAAATTACTGCAGCCGTTATGGAAAGCAGTATGGAGGTTACTCAAAAAATTAAAAATTGAACTATCATGACCCAGCATTTCCATTCCTGTGTATTTATTCAAAGAAAACAAAAACATTAATTGGAAAAAAGTATATGCACCCCTATGTTTACTGCAGGACTATTCACAATATCCAAGATATGGAAACAACCAAAATGCCCGTCAATAGAAGACTGGATAAAGAAATTGTNGCTAATGAATAGGCGCTGCTTTAAGCTATTACATTTGTTACGCAAAAATAGAAAACTAACACCCCTTTGAAAGTTGCACTATTTTTATTATTAATCCAGTTGGGAAAAGAGGAATGTGATACAGTTCCCAAACTATGTGACCCGAAACCAGTTTAACAAAAAGTACAACTACCACTAAGTGTCAAAGTATGTTACTGTGTAAATAATTAACTAAGTCATTTTGTTTAATGGAAGGACAAACTCAGAGGAGGACATCTGGATTCACCAAAAGGTGGAGGGAAATCAGCACAGCAGTTCGAAGGGGCCTGTGCGTGATTCGGGAAGCACACCAGCCGGCAGTGCAGCAGCCCCGGGAGGTTACGCTTTGTGAAAACCCGTATTGACGAGGCTGCCTGCTGCAAGGCTCTCGGCAGACCTTCGCCGGCATCCCACCCAGGAGTCCCTGAAAAGCAGGGGCACATCACCCTCCTGGGTACTCGGTTCCCTGACAGCACATTCCTGAGGCAGAAGCATAAGGCGGATGTGCCAGTCCGCTTGGGCTGTCGGGACAAAACACCAGGACTGGGCGGCTTAGACGACAGGAACTTGCGTCGCCGCTCACACAGCTCTGGGGCCTCGGAAGTCCACGGTCAAGGTTCCGCAGGGCTTGTCTCCGGGGGAGGCATCGCGTCTGGCTGTCTGCACGTGTGGACAGAGAGCACTGTCTCGGGGGTCTCTCCTGATAAAGACACTAATCCTGTGCAATTAGGGGCCCACGCTTATGACCTTGGCTAACCTTAATGACTTCCTTACTCCACACACAGTCACCTGGGTCAGGACTTCAACGATGAATTTGGGGGACACAATTCAGTCAGCAACAGAGTCCCAATCCAAACATCTTAAATCATGTCAACTGGTGGTAGAATAGCCTCAAAAAAGCATTTTAAATTTACTTAAGTTTCAAAATAGCAACAAATGCGAAAAAAAACAGTGAGCAGATATCATAAATTTAAGTTTTAAAGGATGTTAAATACCTAATTGAGTGGAAATAAGTGGTTAAAAGATAGTAATACCAAAGGCTCAATTAACAGACACAACAGGTACTCAGGTAACAGCCTAAGGGCTGTGACAAGCCTGTGAAAAGTTAGACAGCACTAGACCGCCAATCAGTTTTTTACGAAAGCACATGATTTCATTAGTGAATTATATTAGATTTAGGAAGACAGTAAGAGCAACCCCAGAGTCCGGAGGGAGGACTTCCCCATTCCTGTTATGAGGCATTTTGCCCTGACACCAAAGAACAAGCAATGTGCCTCATGAACACAGAGCAAAAATCCTTACCAAAATATTAGCAGGTGACATCCAACCAAATTGAGAAGGTCTTATCTCAGGAATGTAAGGTTTGCTGTACATCCCAAAATCAATGTTAACAGAATAAAGAACAAAAACCATATGATCACCTAAGTTGATACACAAGTTATATGACAAAATCCAATGTCCATTCATGATATCAAGTCTCCACAAAGTAGAAACAGGAGGAGACTTCCTCAACCAGATAAAAGGGATCTATGAAAAATCTAAGCAAACATAATAGTTCGGAGTGAAAGTTGAATGTTTTCCTAAGAAAAGAAACAAGGCAAAGATGTCTGCTTTCACCGCTTCTATTCAACTTTGTGCAGAAGGTTTGAGCCAGTACAATAATGCGTGAAAGAGTAAAAGCATACAGATGAGAAAGGGAGAAAGAAGGCTGTCTTTATTCACAAACACCATCCATAATCTCCTAGGCAAAAAACCCTAACGAATCTGCAGAAAAAGCTACCAGAACANCTAAGCATCTTAAGATGCCAGTTCACTTTTATCAACATGTATAAAATCATTAAGTTGTACACTTTAAACTTACATGCATTTATAAATCAATAATCTCAATAAAGCTGAAAAAAATGTTTGCCTTATAATTATCCTTCTACCTATTCCACTAAATGATTTCTTCCCATCCAAGTACATTCCTACTGAAACAAGATTTGTCTATGACCTAAAAAACAGTCATTTAACGAACCTTGATTGAATATACTGCCAGGAGTCTGACCTACATAATTGATTACTTATTCCACGTGAATTAACAGCCTGAGGGATGAGGGGTGTCCTGATGGCAGGCTGAACATTGCTTGCAATGTTTGTAATTTGTATATCAGAAGCAAATCCCACACTGCTGTATTTCTAAACAAAAATGAAATTAATTACATGCATCCCCTTGGCTGAGGACACCAATGAAAGTTTCTTTAAATGAGAAAGCCAAATAAAAACTTAAGCTCCTCAAAGTGCTAAGATGAAAACAACGATTTTTAAGTAGAACTACAAGAGTAAGCTTAAGCACACCGTTTCATGCCTGATTTTTAAGTAGAACTATAAGAGTAAGCTTAAGCACACCGTTTCATGCCTCAGGAAACGCCACCTCCAAAGTGAGGTCTACACGGGAGGCAGATGTTCACACACAGGTTACCCAGCACAAAGGACTTCAGACTCAGACCCAAAATGTCCTGCAGGGAGACAGCATGTCCCGGTCCTGAGGTTCTCAGTCACCAGAGGCATGCTCAAAACCAGGCTCTGTTCCTTACAAAAGGCACTTACCCCTCTAAGCCCTTGTTCTCACAAACAAGCGAGCAGGCCGGTAATAGTACCTGCTCCATAGGGATATACCTCATTCACAGGATACGAGTGCAAGGGCAGGCAGAGTGCAGAGGGCGAAGTGACTCAAGGCCGTCTGCCAGTAAGCCCGAGGGCTGTCGTGGAGGGAGCAGCCCATGAATCAGAGGAGGGATGCCCACAGGAAAGGAGTGAGCAGCCTAGAGTAAAGGCAGGCGTGAGCCAAGGAGGTACAAGCTTTGCCCTGAGGACAGAGGAGTGGACAAAGGCTCCCCTTTTTAGACGGTGGTGCCAATGGCTGGAGAGCTGGACTAAGTGATTTGGAGTAAAAGCCAGAAGACTGAGTACTCCTGACTTTGTAAAGTGCAGGTAGAGTCAATATGTTACTGATACGACCCACACGGTAACGTTAACCAAAAGACCATAATCTAACTCTGTCGTCTGAAAGTGAAAGCAGTTTCTCAAATGCTGGACGGCAGCCACCAAACGCAGAGAAGCCTAATGTGAAGTAAGTGCATTCTGCACCTTGGCCACCGTACCGATAATACATCTGTGGACAAATGTCTCAGCTACCAAAGCACAAGGACAACCCACAATTTATGGCAAGAGTCACCAAACAATTTAAAATCCAGCACTACATACTCTGATTTTCAGTAAAGCACTTGATAAAATGTTAAAAAAAAGATTTTAATTTAAAAATAAATAAAAAGTCCCATAGAAATAAACCTTACAATAGCATACAATTTTTTAAAAAAGCTTTAAAATACTTTAGAAAGAAAAGAATATAGGTTTCATGAGATACAACTGAATCTGATAAAAAATAGGAAATGGAAAAAAGAAAGACATGAAAAAGAGTGACAATAAATACACAGGTAGATTTTTAATTCAAAACCTCAGTGTTCACTGTTTTAAAACTGGGATTTAGATAAGAGAAGCGGAATAACAACTGTAATTTTTTATGGCCATTTAATGCCCTGGTGACATATTTTTTT
>NW_017732103.1:787473-799883 GCF_001890085.2 Hipposideros armiger | reverse complement strand
GCCTGAAGAAAAGTAACAAATTTGACCTTAAATCAACAGGAAAGGTCTCCATTTTCCAACTATTTTACATTAAAATACAAACACTAGATTAGCTCATCTTCAAAATAACTTTCAGATAAATATTTTTAAAACTACAATTTCAGACAAAGATTAAAAATCTAGAGAATATTAAGGAAAAGTCCTAAGCATTAAGAATGACAACTAACATTTCTTCAAGATGCTTGTGAAAAGGCAGCTGAGCTTTTCATCCGGCCTCTGGACTCCCGGGGGTGGCCTCCCTTCTCGGCCTCCATAACCTGGCTCTGAGTTTCCTTGATAAACGGCTCCCTGCTGCCCTGCACAGCCCATGTTGTGTAACTGGGATCACTAACCTGAGTCACTTGAGGACAGGAGTTGGTCACAAATAGTTGGATGTCTGAGCATCTGACCTGGCATGCAGGGAAGGTTAAGTCCGTGGTTCTCAGCCGGGGGTGACTTTGTCCCCAGGAGAATATCTGACAATGTCTGAAGACATTCTGTGTAGTCACAAACGGGGAGGGGCCCAGGGAAGTGGGTCCTGGCCTCTAGGAACACTGCTGGACATCCTGGAATGCCTGGAAGGCCCCACAGAAAGGACCCATGCAAGTGCCAACAGGGTGGAGGCTGAGGAATCCTGGTTTCTCTCAGCGTTTGCTGAAAGGATCAGTGCTATAGCTTTTCCACACGAGGAGGTTTTAGGGGAACATAAACAAGTGAGAAAGAGGGGGAGCCAGAGCTGAGCAGAGCAGCCCACTCCCTCTTCTGCAGGTGTGCCAAAGAAAACGTGGCTGAAGGGGATGCAAATGCTGATTTCAATGTTTGGCATGCGTACTTCAGGACTTTTGGTAGCCATCTCAAACAGAATGCCTACGAAGTTACAGCAATTAAAAATCACTTAGGGGATGGGAAAGGTTAACTTCATCCTGCAAATCCACATATCCGGGTCCTGGCCCCAGGACCTCAGGACGTGACCTTATTTGAAAGCAGGGTCGTGGCAGATGTAATCAGCTGAGATGAGGTCAGGGCCCACGGGACTGAGTGGGCCGTGGTCCAGTACGACTGATGTCCTTATAAAAAGAATGTCATGTGAAGAGAGACACACAGGCGAACACAAGAGAGCACGCAGCAGAGTTCAGGGGGGGACGGTGTGTGCTAGGAGCCAAGGCTCAAGCGTGGACCAAAAGAGGTTCTGGAGAAGGTCACATGCAGGGAGATGGGCCAGCACTTCCTAGCTGGGCAGGTCCTCGGGGCTCGTCTCGCCCCAGGCCTGAAACTTCTTTAGTAAGAGTCTTATCTTTGCTTCAGGCAGCCCCTACCTTTGTTGCTGGGCATCTATTAACACGCCTTTGAAATAAACCTGAGCCACCCTGAACCAGCACAAACCTAACTCTCCTGTGATCCCACCCCCCTTCCTGTAATCTGTCCCGCCTTAATTCCCAAGGCATGAGAGGAGTCATGCACTGCTATCCTGAGCAGCATTCGTCTCAGTCTGCTGAGACCTTGCTTCCAGGCGTGTTGTTTGCACAAATAAATTTTTTTTTAAATTCTCTACAAGTTTGGGTGTTCTTAGCTCGAAAAGAAATTGCCAGCAAACCATGAGAGGCTAGGACAGAGAGATAGAAAATATGTTAGGAAGTGCTTTACTTATGCCCCCAAATTAAATGATTGTGCCAATAGAATACACTAAATTTATATCTACACACACACACACACACACACACACACACACACACAGACAACAACAATTTCAAATCTCAGTTCTGCCACTAACAGGGAGAATGACTTGGCAGCTTAGGTAGCCTTTCTAACCAGTTTTCTGAGCTATAAAGTGCTAAGTGTATATCTAGCATGGGGCTTCTATGTGGATTAAAAATAACATGTGAAAGACATAAAACGTGTCTCAAAACAGTAGCTCTCATGATACAAATGAAGACACATGTGCACAACATACACAAAGCACTCCCCTGCCCCACCCCTCCCTGCCCAATCACAGGGGTTGCTGTGTGTTCTCTCTCTCTTTTTCTCTCTCTCTCTCCATCCCTCCCTCTCTCTCACCCTCTTCCTCTCTCCCTCCATCCCTCTCTGTCTCCCTCTCCCTCTATACCTCTCTCTTTTCCTGGAAATTCAGAGTATTCAAACAGAAGGGACTAGTCTTTGAAATTTTGTAAAAGGAATTAAAATTAAAAATCTCTTAGCCACAAAACTGTCTNTTATCTTAATATTCATTAAAAATTTAGAAAATCATTTTCAAATCAAAGGCTAAAAATGATTGCTTTTCTCATTCAGAGGGACACTTCTAAATTCACCACAAGTACTAAAGAATCTATTGTTAGAAACATAAAAAAAGCACAGTTTTTCAAGTATTAATTCTACCATCTTAATTTTTGGGGAAAAACCCCAATATGTGTCTATATTCTTTATTTTTAAAAGAAATTCAAAAACATATGGCAAGGGCCCAGCACCCCTCCCACTGCCCCACCCCCCTCTTGCTTAAACTTGGGGTCCCGAACCCTGAAACCCATCGGGGCCACAGTGCCCACCTACCCTAACCCAGAGCTGCTTGCTCTTAAATGAATTCTTTCCTCCCCAACTAGGCGTCTTACCAAGTTCCCTGTTCCCACCCAATCACAGAAAAAGGGGAAAAAGCCCTAAATTCCCATTATCTCTCTATAGCTAATAGCTAGATTAGAAGAAACCGCATATTTTAAAATTCTAAGGTATACATGACTAACAATCTTTTTTCTGATTTATCACAATAATTGTCTCAATTCCATAATTTCCTATATGTTTACAATAGGTATGAAGAATAACTTTCAGCTTCTTAGAGTCTTAGTCCAACTCAAAGACAGATCATGATTTTTTAAGAAAAGAAGAAAACTACCTTTCCTGCTATTAAATATTGCACTATGATAGTTCAACTGTCAAAGAGCAGCCTGGTTGTGAGGGGCTAACACGCACATCATATGAGCAGCGGTTGAGTGACTCCACATGTTTAGTGGAGATAATTTGGCGGACATTATTACCACTTAATATGAGAATCTGGGTTGACTTCTTTGATTCTGTTCCACTTCTTCCATGTATGAACCCAGAGGGCAAACCCAGAATTAACATTTTAGGAAGTTGGATAACACTTCAGGTTCAGGCAGCCATTTTCAGGAAACAAAAGCTTCGCTAACTGGGTCAGGCTACCTCAGCAGACAGCGTGTTCTCTACAACTGAGAGGCTCAGGCGAGGACAGTGCACTGGGCTTTAGACCCTTCCCAGTCTGAGACGCCATCACACCTTCAACTACCCAGGACACACTAAGTGTATGTACTAATTTACTTTAAAAACTCTCAGTATAAAAAGACAGCTCCAAAATATGTCAGAATTTTTTCTAAAAGTATAGTAATATAAATGAATCATTTTAGCACCTTTATAACAAAATATATCAAGTTAAAACAAAACAAGATATCTCGTGTTATACTAAGCAGAGCTGGACAGTCATGTTGCTCAATGGCAATCTTCTTGCTATGTGTGTGTGTGTTTGTGTTTGTGTGTTTGTGTGTGTGTGTGTGTGTGTGTGTGTGTTCAAAGAGGCTGCATGTAACTACACTCTAGGTTGCACATATATGTTTCTAGGCACAGCTTTTCTTTATTTATCCAAAGCAAATGAAGGTTTAAATCAAGGGGAATAATTTTAAAATCAGTTGAGTTTGCTTTCAGAATCCCCCAATTCAACTCTACACACCTCCTCCCTCCTGGGCATGTACCTGTCTTGTACCTCCACTCCAGCCACGCACCGTCCTTCCCGACAGAAGAATAAAACAGCTGGTAGCATTTGCTAACCACAGGCGGCCTCACCTGAAGGCTGTCTCTACATATGAGAGTATGCTATAACGGTGACATGTATTAGCTCATTGAAACCTCCGTGCATTATGTATCTGGCACAGAGTACATGTCAATAAATGTGTCTTGAATAAATGAATTATAATCATCAGAGCACAAAACTGAGAAGGGCAGAGTAGTAATCAGATGACTTTTCTATCGGTCACAGTGCAATGATTAAGGCTGGAACAAGGGTTCAGGCCCAAGAGCTCACCTCTCAAAGCCAAGCTACCTCTTGTTTTTGGTACTTTCTCCAGTCTGAGCTTATTATACTTTAATGGAATTGTTACTGACTAGTGTTACTTCAATGACTCAAGAGTTACTAATTCACTCACTAGNTCCCTTTATTCATTTGTTTAAAATTTTGCATTTTCATATATGATCTTTCTCTAAGAACAATATACCATTACACGATTTGCCTAAAGCGTAGGTCATTTCCACAAGAAGCTGGTCTATCAGTGGTTAAAAATAAAAATAAAATAAATCTTTACTGAGTGTTTGTTTATAATATATAAAGGACTGTAAGAATTATTTTTTTCCAACAGTTTTCCTTACTGCATATTTCCATTACTAAAGTGACACAAAGTGACTTAATATAGATGGTCTCGTCTCATTGTCAACAAACTATTCTCCAAGACCTTCTGTCTGTCACAGTTTCTGTTCCTGAACCCACACATGGAAACAGAGACCCTCCCTGAAAATTATCTCCATAAAATTTTCTTCCTCAAGAGATTTTCACTGAGACGATTTGGAAGGAGTAAGGGTAACTGAGGAGGACACAAAATTAAAAGGAGGGAGGGTGGGGGGGAACAGAAACAAACTGCTTCAATGGACCACGTCCCAACTTATAGGTACATAAATGAAATAATGATATTTAACTGGATTTCTGCATTTCTAAAACGCTGGGCAATGCTCTCTTCAACCATTCACACCACGTCAGTGCTAACGCTCGTTTTAGACAGTCTGCGAGAGCCGTGCTACAGAAGCTCACTGAACATACTGTGGACGGAAGGAGAGACAGTCTTGTCATAAACGCCCTCAGAAGAGGAGGTAAGAGGCTGCAGAGGTGGGATGACAGGTTCCCCCTCACACATGTCTACCTCACACGTCCTGCGTCCTTGTTTGCTACTGGTGGATTCTGCAATGGAGTCACTTCTGCGCCCACCTGTACCCACCACTGGATATGAAGCCCAAGGGGACATCTCATTCAGCCTCTTCATTCTCAATCTCAACAACAGTCTCCAGCCCTTGGTAGGGTCACTGTCGAAATTACATCCTCATAAGGACGAGTTTTTCTTCCAGCATAGCTGAGTATCGTCTTAGTTACACATTCTTAATATTATTTAACACTATTAATATTGAGATAGTAATATCAATATTAATGTTCATTTTAATATTAATTTTAAATTTTAACACATATTATCTTACCTTATATTTATATATTTATATATTATATTTATATTAACTTGTATAATATTAAATAGTAAATATTAATATTACAGAATATTCTTAATAATTATGTAACTCTTGAGTATATGTATTAAACAGTTTAAAGTATTGTTTAACTAATACAGAAAATGGATTTGGGTAATAAAAATGACACATTCAAATATTTATAAAAATGTGTTAACGATCACTGTATCACTAGGACATTATGCGACATTCTTCATTTCTCAAGACCTGCACTCAGTTTCATATCTCACATATATCATATATTCTCCCACTATATTGTTATTTATCATCATATAGTAAGTTGAAATTTGTATCTTTATATGATGTACCTTAAACACAACTCAAACTTTTAAAAGTGTCAAACCTCTCTAACTGTTTTTAAATGTCTGAGGGTGTTCATGCTAAAATATGCCACACCCAGATTTGTTCTTAATATTGGGTGATATGAGGTTTTGAGAAGAATACACCTGTCGCTCTGATTTATTTCTATTTCTCCGTCTCCCCTCCTCAATCCACATATACATGCGCACACATATACACAGATGCATGCACTCTCAAAACTACTTGGGTTTCAATGCCAAAAGCTCTCTTTTTGGTTTACTTCTTTTTTATCATAAAAATTAAGTAAGAAAATTATAGAAACTTTCAAAACTACAGTGAGGAAAAATCAGTTCTCAGCAATATACTAGTAGCATGCTTCTAAGAGCACAGCAGTTTAATAATCATTTTTAATTTTAAATATAACACTAAATATTTTGCTACACTAAATTGTAGCAAAATATTATTCCAGAAAAATAGTATATGTTTTTGCTGTTTTTAATATAAAAGTTCTTCATATTGTTGAAATCATATATAAAATTAATTTCCACCACAAAACAATACTCATAGAAATAAATGTTTGGCCAAATATAAATTCATTTAAAACCAAAATTATACTACAATATTCAAATCCCATATATTAATATATATTCAATTTGATAGAAAATTTATTTGATTTCACATTCCTTTTGAACCCACATTTCCTTTTTTATAAAAAGAATTGCTTCTTAAGTGTATGAATGTGAATGAAAACTTTAATGCAAAGATGAGTTTTTTTCCTGCTAAGCACATATAAAAACTGTTTAAAGCCTTCTTTTTGCAAAATGTACTAACATAAATATAGTTCGTAATATAAAGAATATTTTATCATCAATAACAATCATTAAAACCAAGTCTAATATTGCATTTTTTCAATGTGCTCATATCTAAATAAATTTTCAAGACTGTTTGCCAAGACTTTTTTTTAGTGAAGGATGTTTCTTTTGTATATATTTCCCCTTATTCTAACCTACTTACCTTTTTAGACGGAATAAAACTGTTATAAAATGTAAAGGCTAGTGTTTCTCTCCTTTACATTTAACTTTCTAGCATGTATTGAATGCCTGTTTTTGTCACTATAAACTAGAAAACAATCTACTGTCAATCTGAATGACATCTTACCTTCTGGTTTGTTGTTTTTCCTCTTCAGCCATTTTTCTACCGTCTCAGCACTAACACTTTCAGATACAAATTCATCTAATACCTGGGGATGAAGAGAAAGATATGCCTTCACTTTTTCATCTGTCAAACCTGTAAAAGAATTGAAAATAAAATTAACCCATGCGACATCTTCATATACATAAAAGATACAGAAAAATGATACATTATGCTGCAGTTAATTTAAAATATAAATGTAAAAAGAACACAAAGATGTAAATATATAAAATGAAATATTATTCATCCATAAAAAGGAATGAAGTTCTGATACATGCTACAACATGAAGGAACCCTGAAAAGAAGTAAAATAAGCCAGACACAAAGGACAAATATTACATGATTTCTCTCGTATGAAGTATCTAGGCTAGGCCAATTAACAGAAATAGAATAGACTAGGGGTTTCCATGGGCTGTGGTGGGGGGGTGCAGAGTGGGGAAGTATTGCTCAGTGGGGACAGAGTTTCTATTTTGGGTGAAGGCATATATTATTGGAAGTAGATGAAGTAATGATTGCACACACTGTGAGTATAATTAATGCCACAGACTTGTACACTTGAAATGGCTAAAATGTGCAGGTTAAGTCTAACAAAGCACTATTCTTCGTGTGAAAATAGTTATCATAGATTTAATATTCAAGGTAAATGAAATTCTAATAATAGTACCAAACAGGAGCATATAGCACTGATACATTTTGGGTATTAAAAAAAGGTTTAATGAATAAATTCTTATCTTTTATTGTTTACAACACAAATTCTACTTTTTCTCAGGGGCACTAAATCCAGTGATTAACTACTGCTCATTTAAGAAAAATCTTCTAATGTGTTCACTGATATTCTATGTATATAGTCAGTTTCGCTGAAATAATTTTCATAGTCTAGTAACTGTACTTTAATATACATAGGATTTTCAAAGCACCTTTACCTGTTTTCATATTGAATACATAAAATTATGTTTTCCAATGGGTGGTTCATGTTGGTAAAGTGAGAGGAAGCTCCACTGAGAGCAGGTCACAGTCCCCCAATACAAAAGGCCCAGGATGCTGAAGCAAGCTGAGGCTGACTTGACCTTCAAGAGGACAATGCCCACTCCGTGCTCTTTGATTCCGTCCTCCCCCGCGGTAGACATTTGATTCCTCCTTTAAGTTTCCTTCCATCACTTTTGTGACGCAACGCTACCATTCTTATCCTAGCTTCCTATCTGCTTTTCACATCTGCTTTCTCTTCATTAATCTATGATGCTCACTGCAAATCTGAATCAAGAGTCTTAATGTATGTTTGATCTCTAGTCCTTGGAAATTCTTCCATCACCTCAGGGTTCATCTTGACTCAAAACTACATGAGTCATCTCCTTCCTACTTCTTTCCAAAGTCATTTAACTCTCAACTTTCCTTTTTCTCTCACTCTCCATTTTTTCAGAAACCCAGGCTGAAAATATAAAGTCATAATTGACTCATCCCTCCTCGTCATCTCACTTCATCTCAGTGTTTTATTACCCACGTCTTCTTTGCCAAATGACAAAATTACATATCTGACAAAGGACTTGTATCTAAAATATACAAAGAATGCTTAAAACTCAAGAAGAAAACAACCCAATTAAAAATGAGTCAAAGATCTAAACAGGCACTCTACCAAAGAAGGTGGTAAATTAGCGAATGAAAAGATGTTCAATTTTTATTAATGAACTGAGGTGAAAAGAGGAAATGAGATTCTACCTACCTCTAAGAAGGGCTATAATCAAAGAACCTAACAGCATCAACTGTTGGGGAGGACGCAGAGCAGCAGAAGTTCTCATCACTGCTAGTAAGAATGCAAATGCTCATCACTTTGGAAGGCTTTCTGGCAATTTCCTATAAGCTAAACGTGTCTTACCACATGATCCAGCATCACAGGACTAGGCATCTACCCGCCTGACAGGGAGACTTGGGTCCACACAGAAGTCTGCGTGTGAATGTTTACAGCAACTCTATTCGTTGTCACCCCAACAGCTACGACCCAAGATGCCGGGCAATCGGCAAGCACAGGAGTCACAAACTGCGGCTCGCGAACCACATGCAGCTCTTTGGGTACCTTCCATCTCAAAAGTTTGCCAACCCCTAGAAGAGCCAATCCTGTCCCTCACAACAATTTAAAAATTATTCGGGTCATAAATATATTTTTACATAATCACCATTATGTGAATAATATCCTTTAAAAATTTTATAAATGAAACTATGATAGTTTTATTTTCATTTTCAATTNTCGTCACAGGATGTAAAGTACAGCATAGGGAATAGAGTCAATGGTATAGTAACAACTATGTACAATGTCAGAGGGGTAGTAGACTGGAGGTGTCATCACTTTGTGAGAAGTATAAATGTCTAATCATTATGTTGTTTTATACACCTGAAACTAATAATATAAAAATTAAACAATAAAAAAAAATTATTGGCCATAAAACATGGCATTGCTACTCATAATTTTTAGATATTTGGGGTTCAATCAAACACCCCCTCTTGAGTACCAAATAGCTTTCCTTTAGAAAACGAATATCAAAGTTACATTTTTACATTAACCGACATATTTTATATATTACTCTAATACCAGAATATACCAGATACAGTCATGCTGACTTTCAATGTTCTCACTTCTTCACACACCCCTTCTAATACCACTAACATTATCAACTAATCATTTTTTATATTAGAAGAAGGGAACATTGACGATAGTCAAGGTAATTCATAATTCTTCCTGAATGTAAATGAAATTCTGGAATGGCATCAGGTGAGACTGTGGTCCATCTTAGAACGTTCTTACAAGAAACACAAAGGGTGGGAACTTCATCAGATCCTAGTTTTTATTTACTAATTTTATATTTATACTTTGATATGTGTGTAGATGTTAAATAATTTAGTAATCTGAGTCTTGATGAATATCAACTGGGCCTGTCAAATTTCTTTGCATGAAAATATAATATTTAGCAATACAAATCATGACCTAGAATTTTCTTTCTTTGCTAAGTTTTTTCCAAAATGAAAGTATGGTTGTAAGGGTGTACAGGCTTAAGTGCTTTCTCAGAAAATGTGTATTTATTTTCTAAATTAGTATTTCAAGTTATAAAAAATAAATGCTAGCTTCAATTTCCAAACATCACTTGAAAATCATTGTTTGGAATTTAGGATCAGACATCAACCTTCAAAGAGCAATTTGTCTTGCAACTACATATAGAACTTTCTTTACGCATCCGAAATGAAAATGGCATGAAAGTGAAAAAATCGAACTACATCAAGAACAGTAAACTCTTTGAAATTTATGTCTCTGAGGACATGCGGTGGTCCACCGTTCCCAAACCCCCTTCTCTGTCAACACAAAATTGAAAGTGACTCATTGTGGTCCCACTCTCTCCACGAGGCCACTCTAGCTCCAGGATTCCAAGCCCGACTGTGCTTGGACTCACTGTCAGACTAACGAGAAGAAGGCAGAAACTTATAACCTTCTTCATCTATGTGTTAGAACTGTGAACTCCCTAGAAACTTAAAAATCCCAGAACATAAGCCATGCTTTACATGTAGTTTGCTAAATAAATGAGAAAACAAGGCACCTTGATAGATTTAAAAATATTTAACATAACCCCTCCCCTCAAAAAGCTTTTAAGTGAATATGGGGGAGACTAGGAGAGCATAAAAGTAGTTCTGGTGTCAGGAATAGTGTGATAACCAAGCGCAGTGACAAGTGTCTTAATGGTTCCCTAATGTACTCAGGCATTCATTCAAAAATGTTTACAGGACCCCATGACGTGTGAGCTGCATTGCTAGGAGCCCTCCAGATGCTCACATATGCGCAGTCCTGTCCCATGATTCCATTGAGAACTAGCAGCTGGACCTCTGGTGGTCCTTTAGCTCCCCTGCAGTTCGAACAGCTGCCCCNACACAACTGCCCAAAATCTATGGGATGTAGCAAAAGCAGTCCTAAGAGGGAAATTCATAGCAATGCAGGCCTACCTAAAAAAGCAAGAAAAATCTCAAATCAACAGTCTATCTTTACACCTAAGGGAACTGAAAAAAGAACAGCAAAATAAGCCCAAAGTGAATATAAGAAAGGAAATAGTAAAGATTGGAGTGGAAATAAATGAAGTAGAGACCAAAAAAAAATAATACAAAATATCAATAAAACCAAGAGCTGGTTTTTTGAAAAGATAAACAAAATTGACAAACCTTTCACCAGAGTCATCAAGAAAAAAAAGAGAGGATCCAAATAAATAAAATAAAAAACAAAAGAGAAGTGACCACAGACACCACAGAAATACAAAAAAATCTTAAGAAAATACTATGAGCAACTATATGCCAACAAATTAGACAATCTAGAAGAAATGGATAAATTCCTAAAAACATATATTCTTCCAAGGCCAAATCCAGAAGAAACAGAAAATCTGAACAGACCAATTACTACCAATGAAATTGAATCAATAATCAGTAAGTTCCCAAAAGTCCTAGATAAGATGGATTCACAGGTGCATTTTACAAAACATTCAAAAAATACCTATTCTTCTCAAACTATTCCAAAAAAATCCAGGAAGAGGGAAGGCTCCCAAGGTGATTTTATGAGGCCACCATTACACCCTGATCCCCAAACCAGATAAGATATTACAAAAAAAAAAGAAAACTATAGGCCAATATCCCTAATGAACATAGATGCAGAAATCCTTAACAAAATATTAGCAAACTGAATTCGGCACCACATTAAAAAGATCATACAAACAAGTGGGTTTTACTACTGGTATGCAAGGTTGGTTCAATATCTGCAAATCAATTAATGTGATACATCACATAAATAAAATGAAAAATAAAACTCATATGGCCATATCAATAGATGCAGAAAAAGCATTTGACAAAATCCAGCATCCGTTTATGATAAAAACTCTTAACAAAGTGGGAATAGAGGGATCATATCTCAACATAATAAAGGCCATATATGATAAACCCACAGCTAACATCATAGTCAATGGGGAAAAGCTAAAAGCATTCTCCTTCAGATCAGAAGCAAGACAAGGCTGCCCACTTTCACCACTTTGATTCTACATAGTACTGGAAGTTCTAGCCACAGCAATCAGACAAGAAAAAGAAATAAAAAGAATCCAAATTGGGAAGGAAGAAGTAAAATTGTCATTATTTGCAGATGACATGATAGAAAACCCCAAAGATTCCACCAAAAAACTATTACAACTGATAAATGAATTTAGTAAAGTAGCAGGGTAAAAAACTAATATTCAGAATTCTACTGCATTTTTATATACCAATAACAAAGTATCAGAAAGAGAAATTATGAAACAATCCCATTTACAATTGCATCAAAAAATAAATAAAATACTTAGGAATAAATTTAACTAAGGAAGTAAAAGACCTGTACTCAGAAAATTATAAGACATTGAAGAGAGAAATTAAAGAAGATACAAATAAATGGAAACATGTACCGTGCTCATGGATATGAAGAATTAATATAGTTAAAATGTCTATACTACCCAAAACAATATATAGATTCAATGCAATCCCTATCAAAATACAATGACATTCTTTTTTTTTTTTTT
>NW_017732103.1:775994-780028 GCF_001890085.2 Hipposideros armiger | reverse complement strand
CCACATGTGGCTCGCGAGCCACAGTTTGCTGACCCCTGGCGGCTCTTCCATCTCAAATGTTTGCTGACCCCTGGGCAAGAGGATACACAGCGCGTGGCATGTCCCGCAATGGAACAGGATTCAGCGACAGGAAGAAATGAGGTGAAAAGACATGGATTACTCTTAAATGCATATTGCTAAGGGCAAAACGCTAGTCTGAAAAGGCTGCATGTTGTACAGTCCTAATTCTACACCATTCTGGAAAAGTCAAAGCTATAAAAAGAGGTGATAAAAAGCTCAGCGGATGCCAGGTGTTCGAGGGGAAGGAAGGAAGACTGAGCAGGTGAAGCACCTTTTAGGGTGACGGAACTATTCCATATGGTACTACAATGGTGAATACACGACTGTTTGCATTTGTCAAAATGCACAGAACTTGACAGAACAAAAATAAACTTTACTGTATATAAACTTAAAAATGTTTAGAAGGTCAGGGTAACCCAGGATGGAAGGCAGAATGTGACAAAATAGTCTAAATGCATGAAAGAGCCTCACTGAAGGAGGTGGAGGCTAAGGTGCTGACCTACGTAACTCTGGACCTGACTGGAGTCTGTACCACGTAACCACATAACCACGGCGACTCTAGTGGATGGAGCTGTTTGCCCATGGGGGTCAAGACGAAGAATTCCGACGCTATTCACGTGCACTGGCACTGACCAGTGAAACAAGAGGGTGGGGATGAGATTTCTCAGTGGCAGACAAGCAGGAGAAGTCTAGAATGATCTAGTAATTTAGCTGGCAACCTAAATACATAAGGAATAGCTTCATTTTAATGCTGAGTAATTCATTTCAAGAACAAGACAGACAGACAAGTAGATAAAAGCCACAGGAATGCCTCCTACTTCAATATTTTGTCACTGCACCATAGAGCCACAATGACAAGGCTTAGCTCCATCTGGGTTTCAACGCACAGTAATGCAAAGCACCAATAACAAAATACTAACATCACTGCCCATGCATGCTTTTTCATCTTTTTTTAATCTAGTAGCATTGAGGCAAGTTCTGTCTTCACAGATAACTTACAAACTTCTACCAATGTAACACATTACTACACACGACCCCTTTGCTCAGTGCTGTCTGCAATCCACAGGTTCAGCTTTTCCAGATGGAGGTTGTATGTTTGCGCACACACACATATATATATATATATGTGTGTGTAAGTCTAACCAGTTTATAAACCCTAGAAAACACAATGGCTTCTGATGTACTCAACACCCAGCTTCAATAATTATCTGCTTGTAGCCACTATCATCTATCTGCACTCCCACCCACTCTCCTCCCATATAACTTTGAGACAAATCTCAGACATCATTTCAATCCATTCATACATGTCAGGATGTGTCTCTAAAAGAGAATAATTATTCTAATCACAAATGATAGCATCACATACAGAGAAATTCATCACTCACTTTAATAAAATCAAGTACGCAAATGTTCAAGTTTCTAATTGTCCACTGTTTTTCAGGTTCTTTTATGAACCTGGACCCAGGTGAGGTCCACTTGCTGCAGTTTAAGTTGTTCAGCATTTTTCAAGGTTTCTTTCATCCTGTAGTTTCCCCTCCATCTCTCATGTTCTCCCCACTATAATTTATTACCGAAGAAAACAGATCTTGTGTCCTATGGCTTTCCAGTCTGGACTTTTCCGACTTGATCCCTGTGGTTTTGTTTAGCATGTTCATCTGCCCTCCACATTTCCTGAAAACTGAAATGAAATCTGGAGGCCTGAACAAGGGGTGAGGAGGGAATTTTTATGAGTGTTACTGTGTTCTTCTGTCAGGAGTTCATACCATCTGGCTGTCTCTCTGTGACGTCAGCAGCATCAATGACTCAAGAGTTACTAATTCACTCACTAGGACTTGAAAATGATGGTGTCCTAACTCTACAATGCCTTCTGTATTTATTCGCTGAAATAATCAAAGAGAAACTTCACCTCATCTACTGTTTGGTTAATTCATGCAGGGAAGACAAGATAGAAGTTTAATAACGTGTTCCCCTTAATTTACCAGTTTTCATGTGAGCTTGTTCAATAGTATTATTCTGTGGGTAACTAAAAATATTATTAGGAAATTACATATCTGAACAAACTTGATCTGTTTCTTCCACTGTAATTATTATCCTTACTGGTACTCAAATTATTTCATCTTTCGGGTCAGGGGGAGAAGCCTCCTCAAGCTGATTTCCAAGTCACTGTGATAAGAATCTAGTGGCTCTTGATGGCCTTCTGAGGACCTGCAAAGATAGCGTGTTTCCGGTTTAACCTGTAGGCTTTCTGCCCCAGGTCCTTAGGATCTCTTGGTTCCTTTAGTGGGCAGTGGTACTTCAGGTTCCAAGGGTGATGGAATTAGACTACATAATTACATTCATCACACAACACACAACACACACANTATACACTAATGATAAACTATTAAAAAGATAAATTAAGAAAAATTTCCATTTACAATTGCATTAAAAAGAATAATTTTTACCAAGGAGGTGAAAGACCTATACTCTGAAAATTCTAAGACAATGATGAAAGAAATTGAAAACAACAAATAAATGGAAAGCTATACCATGACCATAATAACTTGGAAGGATTAATACTGTTAAAATGTCCATGCTGCCCAAAATGATCTACAGATTCAACACAATCTCTATCAAAATACCAACAGAATTTTTTCACAGAACTAGTTTAAATAATCCTAAAACTTGTATGGAACCACAACAGACCCCAAATAATCAAAACAATCTTGAGAAAGAAGAAAACTGGAGGTATCACACTCCCTGATTTCAAGCTATACTACAAAGTCATAGTCATCAAAACAGTATAGAACTGGCACAAAACAGACACACAGATGGATGGAACAGAATAGAGAGCCCAGAAATAAACCCACGTGGACAATTAATCTACGAAAAAGGAAGCAGGAAAATCAATGGGGAAAAGACAATTTCTTCAATAAATACTGTTGAAAAAAAAAAAACAGACAGCTACCTGCAAAAGAGTAAAACTGGAATACTTTCTTACAACATATACATAAACACAAAATAGATTAAAGACTTAAACGTAAATCTTGAAACCAAAAAACTACTAGATGAAAACATAGGCAGTTAACTCTTTGATATTGATCTTAGCAATATTTTTTTTGGGGGGGGGGAGGTGGGAGGATCTGTTTCCTCAGGCAAGGGCCACAAAAGCAAAAGTAAACAAATGAGACTACATCAAACTAAAGTTTTAAACCGCAACGGAAAACCATTAACAAAATGAAAACACAACCCAGTGAATGGGAGAAGATATTTGCAAATTATATATCTGATAAGGGGTTAATATCCAAAATATTAAAGAACTACAACGCAGCATCAAGAAAACAATATGATTAAAAAAGAGGTAGAGATGGGGATATGAAAGACAGCTTGGGGAATAGGATCAATAATGTTGTAAAGATTTGGTAAGGTATCCAATGGACACTCGTCTTATTAGGGAGACCATTTCATGGATGGTGTAGAGGCCTGATCACTGTGCTGTACACCTGAAGCTGAAGCTGAATACTAATGAATGTCAACTATTATTTAATAAAGATATAGTCACAGGATGTGGAGTACAGCATAGGGAACAGAGTCAGTGGAATTGTAACAGCTCTATACGATGTCAGAGGCATAGTAGATCGGGGGAGGGAGGTTATAAGTTTGTGAGGGGTATAAATGTCAATTACATTGTTTTGCACACCTGAAACTAATAAAAAACAAACAAACATTTCAGGAAAAAAAAATACGCAGAGGACCTGAACAGACATTTTTATCAAAGACAACATACAGATGGCCAACAGACACATGAAAAGATGCTCAACATCACTCATCATCTGGGAAATGCAAATAAAACCACAACGAAAATCACCTCACACCTGTTAGAATGGCTATTATAAAAAAGACAAGAAACAACAAGTGTTGGCAAGGATGTGGACAAAAGGGAAGCCTTTTGCATTATTGATGTAAAAGAAAAAAGAAAACTAAAATACTAATTT
>NW_017732103.1:769891-772717 GCF_001890085.2 Hipposideros armiger | reverse complement strand
TTTATGAATTTGACTTCAAAGCTAAAGGAAGCAAAAGCTAAAATAAATGAATGGGACTATATCAAACTAAAAAGTTTCTGCACAGCAAAAGAAACCATCGACAAAATAAAGAGGCAATCAACCGAATGGGAGAAGATATTTGCAAACAACACCTCCAACAAGACGCTAATATCCAAAATATATAAGGAACTCATACAACTCAATAACAAAAAACAAACAACCCAATCAAAAAATGGCAGAGAACCTGAATAGGCATTGCTCCAAAAACGACATACAGATGGCCAAGAGTCATATGAAAAGAGGCTCAACATCACTAATCATCAGAGAAATACAAATAAAAACTACAATGAGATAGCACCTCACACCAGTTAGAATGGCTATCATCAACAAGACAAATAATAAGTGTTGGAGAGGCTGTGGAGGAAAAGGAACCCTCATACACTGTTGGCGGGAATGCAGATTGGTGCAGCCCCTATGGAAGGCAGTGTGGAGGTTCCTCAAAAAATTAAAAATAGAATTACCATATGACCCAGCAATCCCTCTCCTGGGTATCTACCCAAAAAATATGAAAACATTTGCCTGTAAAGATACACGAGGTCTGACAATTGAGTTTGTGAACTCATCCTAGAAAAAGTGCTACACACCTCATTGCTGAATATCACTATCGGTCACCTTCGAAGTACTCCCCTTGGGAAGCTATGCACCGATGCCAGTGCCTAAGTCCACCCTCAAAGCAATTTTGGAACTCTTTTCCTGGAATGGCCATCAGAGCTGTCGTTATATTACCCTTGATGTCCTGAATGTCACCAAAATGTCTTCCTTTCAATATTTCCTTTATTTTCAGGTAAAGAAAGAAGTCACTGGGGGCCAGATCAGGTGGGTAGGGAGGGTGTTCCAATAGTTATTTGTTTACTGGCTAAAAACTCCCTCACAGACAGTGCCATGTGAGCTGGTACAGTCGTGATGCCAGAGCCATGAATTGTTGGNGCCTCAAGAAAGCATTCCATCCTTCACCCTCCTAGTACCCTGCATAGCTCTAGTTTGTTAATAAGTCATTATTTCTAATTATTTGTTTAATTAATGCAAGCGTAAGTTCCATACAGTGTTTCTCTCATTTTCTGATACAGCTTCATCAGTAACTATTAAGTAACTGACTGACTAGAAACTTATCTGACACCTAATACATCTTAAACATTTATCTTCCACTTATCAAATAGAAATGCGATACATCAGGCTTCTTATGAGAGAGAAAAATTAACCATTCTTCCCAAATAATCTTAATTACAGAAGTGAAGCAAGAGGCTGAATAGAGATGGCTAGAATTGGACTTAGAATACAAAATTTCCCAAAGTATGTCAAAAATTCTGACATCATCATCATAGCATATGTAAACAAGAGGCGAGTGTACACGGTGATGTGCAATTCTTTGCAGCGCTGTATAATAGTCCACTGTCTGGACGGACCACAGTTTACCCATTTCCCCTCTACAGGACATCTTGGTTGCTGCCAAAATTGGAAATGATAAATAAACCGGCTATAAACATCTCTATGCAGGATTTTGTGTGGATGTAAGTTTTCAAGTCATTTGGGTAAAGGAGCTAGACTGCAGGATCATATGGCAAGAGTATAGGTGTGATCAAACAATATGGTGAATGTGTAAATAAAAACATTTATTACAGTAAAAGACACACTGCCATGAATCCCCCTCAAAATACTCCCTCTGGCTCTGAGCACACTTATCCCATCGTTCTTGCCACTTTCTGAAGCAGTTCTGGAAGTCCTCTTTTGTGTCTTTACCTCATCCTCCATCATGACAACGCTCTGTGTCACACATCGCTTCTGGTATATGGAAATTTCTGTCAAATAAAAACATGATGGTGTGTCCTCATCCACCTTATTCACCGGATCTGGCACCGTATGACTTCTGACTCTTCCCCAAAGTCAAAATGACCATGAAAGGCAAACGTTTTAAATCAATTCAAGACATCGAGGCTGCCACGACAGTACAACTAAAGATACTCATGAAAGAGGACTTCCAGAACTGCTTCAGAAAGTGGCAAGAGTGATAAGTGTGTTCGAAGCGAGGGTATTTTCAAGGGGATTAATAGCAATGTGTCTTTTACTGTAATAATTTTTTTTATTTAAACATTCACCGCATTTTTTATCACACCTCATATGTTTAGTTTTGTAGGAAACTGACAAACTGTCTTCCAAAGAGACTGTACAATTTTGCATTCCCACCAGCAATGAGTGTGAGTTCCTGCTGCTCTAAGCCCTTTCGTGTTGTCAAAGTTCTGGATTAGGTGACTACAGTAGGTGTGTGCTGGTATCTCACTGCTGTTTTAATTTGCATTTCCCTGATGACACAGGATGTGGGACATCTTTTCATATGCTTATTTGCCACCTGTATATCCTCTTTGGTAACATTAAGCCTTTTGGCTCATTTTTTAATTGGGTTGTTTTCTTATTGTTGACATTCCAGAGCTTTTGTATAATTTGGATAACAGTCTTGCACCAGATGTGTCTTTTGCAAATATTTTCTACCATTCTGTAGCTTGTCTTCTCATTCTCTTGGCATTATCTTAAAACAGGCAAGAGAAAAGCAACTATACAAAGTAACTCCCATAAGACTAATAGCTGAATTTTCGGCAGAAACTTTGCAGGCCAGAAAGTAGTTCCATGATATATTCAAAATCACATCAATCATCTTTTTGACTACAACAGTATGAAATTAGGAAAACATTACAAGAAGAAAACTGAAAAAAATACAAACACATAGTGGCTAAACAACATGCTATTAAACAACCAATGAGTCACTGAAGATAT
>NW_017732103.1:764172-767977 GCF_001890085.2 Hipposideros armiger | reverse complement strand
CACTTATTAACAAAACAAATGGTCCAACATACTACATTAATTATAATGAAAGTTTCTGCCCTCAAACCCAACCTTAAAAGAGTTTTTTTTTAAAGGTACTCTAGCTATAAAACAACCACTTCTCCTCCTACTTATGCTAATGTATGTCAAAGTTATACTTGTAGAAGAGTGATTCCATTACATTCCATTTAGAAGAGTTAAAGAAAAAGCAATTTGTTAGAAAATGTGCACGTAACTCTTACATTAGCTCCATTAAAAGTTGTTTGGGGTTGAGAATAAGATTCAGATTGCTTTCGAATGTTTGCTAATGTCTGCATCTCTCTAAACATGAGGTCAGAAAGGCAGGAAGAGGCACACTGAATGACCAGGTGGGGCTCAATCACACTACTCCAACCAGGCTTGAGAGTTTCCCGAAGAGCCAAACGGCTTTAGAAAAACCACCCCAAAATTAAAAAAACAAAAACGAATAAACAAAATAAACCCTTGATTTAAAAATCACTTTAAAGGAAATTTTACATATTTAAAGCAACATCACACTTGCAAATTTTTCTAATGTAATAAACTCATATTTTTAATATCCAAAACAAACGATTTTTATTTACTGGTCTCAACTCAGCATGTATATTAAATAGTTCTCCATAAAAAATGATAGTGCACTTATACCATGATTTACAACTATCTCAAAATACTATACTTCACAAACTACACTGTCATCCTGGTTATACAGCTAACAAAACAATAGACTCATGAAACTATACTTAAACTCATAGTTTATTATCCCTTCAAGTTTACTTGTTAAATTAGAAAAAAATATAATTATCTTCACCCTGATACTCCTTATATGGGTTGAGTCATGCTGGTATAAACCACAAATACGAGAAAAATTGTACTCTCCCTCCCATGACAAAATTCCCCTCTCTGCCCATACCTCCTGCTATGGACGGAAACGTGTCCCCACAATCTTCTGTGTTGAAGCCCTATTCCTCAAGTGATGCATTTGGAGATGGGCCTCTGGGAGGTAACTAGGTAACAGGAGTGGGGCTCTCCTGATGGGATTAGTGCCCTTGTAAGGGAGATGCCATATCTCTCCACCACTCTGAGCAAGAAGAGTTTCATCCTCAAGCCAGAAAAAGAACTCTCACGAGGAACTGAATCAGCCAGTGCCCTAACTTTGGATTTCCCAAGCCTCCAGAACTGTGAGAAATGGATGTGTGTGGTTTAATCCACAGGCTACGGTAATTTATCAGAGAGCAACCCGAGCAGCCTAAGCCACCTCTCCTATCCTTATGCCTCATTCTTCCTTTCATCCCCTTGAGTCTGTACAAATTGGTCCCCCTGACTTCTCTGTCATTTGAATGAATTCTGCCTCCCTATTGATTCTGAAGACCTTTGCCAATCACCGCCATGATGCCTAGGCTGTGGCCCCAGAATCCTCCGCTTATCCCCAACACTAGGCAAACCCAACCGCCCAATTCCCTTCACTGGTATTTCCAACTGTTAAAGAAAAACACAGTCATGCCATCCGTTTTACTTCCCCCAGATGACAGCCTAGCCTGACCCCACAGCAGCTGACCTAAGACGGCTCAATCGCTCTACAGCACCCACACATCGTTGTCTCCCTGACACGTGACGACCTTTCTTTTCTGAGGCGCCTTCATTTTCCTCTTCCACATTTCTCTGAACTTTTATCCATTTTCTATTCTCATCACACATTCTGTTATTCTCTTTCACCATCCAAGTCAAAACAGTTGTCCGGTGCTTACTTTGATGTGTCTTAATCACCACACTGTGAGATCAGCCCCAGCACTGCACGGAAACCGCTTTTTCAAATGTAAGCCAACTTCCCTGAAGAGTTAAACATCATTATCTCAGTTTATGATTATCTCAGTCTTCATCTTCCTCAGTCTCAACAATACCAGAAATTGTCAACCAATCCCTTGCATTCTTGAGAATTTCTCCTACACAACATAGCAAAGATCAATTATCCAACAATCAATTTGCTTAAAGCAAATGTATCATCAAACAGACTAATCACCCTAGAAAAGCTAAAATTAAAAACAGCCAACCAGAACTTCACAGAAATCTTCAAAGCTGTTAAAGCTAACTCACCCAGTATAAAACACTTATAAGTAAGCTTTTTAACACAGTTAAACCCTGCCAGGGATGCTGTGAGGGGCTGACTGAGGGTTGATTCTCAAAATTTCAATGTATGAATGAAACATATTTTAGTCAATTGATAATTTCAATCAATTGGCAGATGAAATCTCAGAGCTACAAGGTGCTTGTGAGCTATCTATCTAAATAGTCCTTCCAAGTTTCTTTTGCTGACTTAGAGACTCGACTCACCTGTTAAACGTTGGGATTTCCTCTCTTCTATCCTCATTCTACATGCTGCTCCTTCCAAGTCCTCTCTACCCCCACGGCTTCAACTGTAACATCTGTGATGACTTCTACATCTATATTTCTAGCTTCTAAATAAAAGAGATCAAGTAACTACCCGATAATTGATACCTTAACTTCTTGATCTTGACTCCTCCCTCTTATGTACCCNAATTCCGCTGGGAAACCGAAGGACTCGAGCCTGCCGATGGACTGGAACAAGAACTACACACCACTTAGGCATCGGCCCTGAGGTTTTAAAAACATTCCTATGCTCGAGTCAGGATCAGTGCTATGGACAACATCATCTCCAAGCGACAGGGAGGCCAGGCTCTGACAGCCCGTAAGTTCTCACACTTGGCTCCTGGAAAGGCAGCTCATTTGTGACTTAGCATTTTAAACCATGGAGATACCCTCTAAAAGCATCGCACGTCACCTCGGAGGCCAACTGACTGCTTTTGAAAGTTTCCATTCACAGGTGTCCTGTGTCCTGTACCAGCTGATCTGCCCACCACGTTTACTTCCGCACGACCCAGTCACACTACACTGTTTACAGTCACGCGGCAAAGACGTCCAACAAAAGTTCTCACCCACTTGTTCGCAGTTTTTCCACTTCAGGATGACACAGCCCTCAACCTGCTACTTCGTTCTCAAGCATCTTGCCCCGCCCCCCAACACAGCAGCTGCTAATTCTTAACAGTTAGCAAGCCAAATTCTCCCTGGTGACTAAGAAATGCCATCATTAGGGACACAAGCATCTAAATCCTGCAAACTACTAACGTAAACTTACTACACAGACAGTAAGGCACAGCAGAATTGTGTTCATTTATCTTTATACTGGAAAAAGACTTAAAATATAAACACAGCACATCTATTTTCTTGTAAGTTTTATGAATGTCACCTATTAGCTCTAAAACTGCAATTCCCTTCCTCAATACTTAATCACTTAATGACAGTAAGTTAGCAGCTAAGGGGCATTATTTTTCTGGTCACTATGACACCATTTAATTTACAGCATCAAATTTTACTTCTTAAAGATGGGCTGCCAAGGTTCCTCTGTGAGCTCTATCCCTCACAGTTACTGAGCAAGTCATCAACCCTTCCTGGCCCTAATTTCCTCATCTGTAAAGTGGAGATGATAATAGTGTCTACACCTCATAGGACTGTTTTAAGGATTAAATAATTTTAAAAACTGCTTAAAATAGTGCTCAGTGCATCTTAGCTATTGCTAACACATAAACATAAGACATTAGTTTATGTAATACTTAACAAAACACAGTACTGTGTTGTTATAAAAGTGGCATCCATAGAATATCATAGCTTAAAAATGGAACTTTAAGAATTCTGTGGCATTTCTAAATTCCCAAAACACTTCTTGTCAGCTTCCTTGGTGACAAAATATAGACATTAAACAGTCATTCTCCTC